>NW_022995763.1:0-550333 GCF_900245975.1 Drosophila guanche
CTGGCGATTCCAAGGAGGCAACGGCAGCGGGAGGAGCTCAATAATATCAGCCTGATGCTCCAGTCGATGCCATTGTCGATGCTGACGAAGACGGAATGCCCATGCCCCCCTACGCGCCATCTCCGCCACCATTCTCGCTGGTCCGCCTCCGGCTTACGTACGGATCGAGGCAGCGAGGCGATCGAGGCCAGATTGAAGTGTCAGAGGGAACTGGAACTGGTGGAGGATGTGGATCAGGGGGGGCAGCGGAGGCACTGCGGTCGGAATGGCAAAGGATGACCGGAAAACCTAAGATTAAGGTGAAGGGCAGCCACATGTATGATAGAGCGTAGACTTGGAGGAGGTTCCATGGCCCCGATGACCCGTGGCAGCCCCCCTCCGCAGCCAGCGAATCTTTTGTAATAAGCAGATTGTACAGATTTACTCGATCTAAGACTTAAACATAATTTATTTAACAATTGTAAATCGCTTCTCAGCTACGAATAATATTTAATATTAGCCTAAGCCTAAGCCCAAACCGAATTGAGCATTGCAATTGAACAATTAACTATTAATAGTTAGCATTACTGACTCCATATATAAATGATGATATTCTATGGATGTATATTTAGATATTTAGGATCGATGAAACGGTTGCAGAGCAGGGACCGGACCGACCGATAATGGCATTCAAGATGCCATTTTTTATGTATCTATTTTGTATTGCAGCAAAGATATGCGCTGCTCCAAATTGTAATATTTAGCCACCAATATTTTGTATTTTCCATAGTCTTAATCATGAAAGCAATCGGATATTAATCGATCGTTATTACGATGCGAATTTTAATTGTACCCTTGAAGAGGGTATCAATAATCACCGGCAAAACAAAAATGTACAATAATTATTCATGTGCTCGTAGGTGGTAAAAGAAACTTAATTACATTAAAAATATTATTTCTTGACTTGTATTTGTTTGCTCAAGGAATAATAATAGATGTAAGATTTAACTAAAGCCCAGACAGAGCAGGAACATTGTACTCGTCGGATGATGACTCTGGCATAGGCATCTATGAGAAGACTAATATTTGATAGTAGAGCCTCGGTATCCATTTTTTAAGTAAACCCAAAAATTGAATCAACAAATTGTAAATATTAATTATAGATAACATTTTTGAAGAGAGCGTGAGAAGGCTCTATTTCTGCCCCGATGATAGGTAAAAATGGTTCTTGCAGGGTCTATAAAATATTTGATATCAATCTTCACATAGATCCCTGTGGATCAGTCATCGTCAAGGAACTAGTCGCTGGCATTCGAAACAGAAATCAATTATTAATTCAAATTGTAAAAAAAATCCCAAGCCATATGCATAAGCATGTTCATGGAACAAATTTTAAATATTCCTGTGCGTGCTTTTGCGATTGAAACCCCCTAGAAATAATCATTGAATTCGGTCCCTGGTTCAGAGCTATCGCTGAAGCATAAAATCTTGAAAACATTTAATTGTAAAAAAAAACTAGTATTTTGCTAGATATTTTTTCTTTAAGCTATTAATAAGCATTTTTTTTTTTACAAAAATCTTTTTTTTTTTGCTATTGCTGAATAAAATTAAAAACATTTCACTGTACTATAGCGTAATACATGTGAATACAGAATTGAAGGCAGTTATCTTCTGGGCAGATCCATCTAAATGTCTTGGCTATGCAGCTCTGTGTTGGAACGACTCTGATTTATCACATCCATTCCATAGAATTTGCCGGCTTCGAAACAAACTCACACAGGCCAATCGAGTCAAGGCTGGCTGCTATGAAAGTGTTTGAGCTGACTGCTAAGATACTATTGAAACTGGCCGCTAGGAAATTACAAACAGCGGCCATGAAAATATCGAATCATGAATGCTTGCTGCTATGAAACTATCAAAGCTGCTTTGTACATATTTTTTGGTTTGTGGTTTGGTCTAATTTCTCATTTTAACTAGCCCCAATGGACGTCCTCCTTAAACATGAGAGGGCATTCACTCACACTCACACTCACAGATGTGTGAAATGCTCTCTTAACCATCCCAGCAACATTTGCCCACAATTCAGATAAAATGTATGCACGCAGATGTATCAATAACAGCGATTTATCTCCCACCAAGATTCACAATAAAAGAACTCGATTTTAAAAGCTTTTTCCAAGGACTTTAGTTTAGTAAATTTGATGTACGTAATTATAATTATTATTAGCTAGGCTCCTCTGGAATGGTACTTCTGAAGTGTACTTCATACCTTTGGTTTTTTTTTCCCAATATCTCTGCACAAAGTGTGCTCAAGATGTATAACCCAATGCGATAAACAAACCAACTTTATAGTATTACCTTTCCCAATCATACACAAAAACTCATACTACTTATTTAGTGACAACAGCTAATTTTATTCAAAAACCAAAAAAAGTCTCATTTTTTGAGACTCCACGCATAATTATGATTTCTAAAAGGACATAGCTTCAATTCTCAATTAATATTTTCAGTACACGTTCAAGAACTATTTATTACAGTCTCTCATAAAAATGTTATTTTTTCAATGTACTAGAACCTCTTCATGGGAAAACGTATTTTCCCGATCAATTTTTAAGTAAGTTCTAAGTTTTTTGAATTTTTAAAGTTATTTTGACTAAGTTTTTATTAATATCGAATGCCCTTTTGAATAATTTTGACCAGCCTAAACTTAACCCATATATTAGACTTTTGCAACCCATTTGACGATTTTCCGAGCAGTTTTCCTCTCATGTTCAATGTCTATGGCAAGCGTACTTCGAAGAAGGATTGCTCTCGTGGGGGATATATCCAGGCATTCATTGCATATCTTCGATAAGGGACTAAACAGGGACTTTGAAACGATTTTTAGGAAACAAACGGGATTTTCCTTTGGCATTTTTGGCCTGTCCTATAAAGCGTTGAGTCTTACAACAAGACTTTTTTGAAGTTTTTCGATTAAAATTAACTGTTGTCACTAAAAAGCATGAGTTTTTGTTTATGATTTGGATAGGTAATACTATAAAGTTGTATAAAAAGTGAAAAAACTGTTGGTTTACCGCATTTCTTTATAGTTTTTTAGCACATTCGTACAGAGAGTTTCCTCTCTGTCCGATTATGCGATGGAGCCACCGCATGTAGCTTCCATTGAAATAAAATATTTCAAATAATAGATAATACATAAACATTCTTACCGGCGTATGGGGAAAACTCACCACACTGCTGCGCCACGCCCACCGCAGCAAAGTAATACCAGAACAGAGATGCCACAGAAAGACAGAGGAAGAGAGAGAGGGTTATGTGATGCACGGGGCTGCTGTTGCCATCCCTGTCTGGCGTGCAGAAACACATTGACACTCCCACCCCCGAGGCACACGGACAGCTCGCGCCCATTTTTTGAGTTTGCACGTTCCGTCGGCATTTTGTGCGACGACTGGGCGGTCTCCGCCACCACTATAAGTAGAAGGGAAACGGAAAGTACGTAAATAAAAAAATGGAGATTATCTCTATGTGACAGACGTTCATACATACAATATTCACATATGTACACGTATAAAGAGGGCCATGAAAACTGAATGTCACAAACTATGTTAGTAATGCTATCAGAAATCCAGTCAACAAAGCTACCTCTGCTAAAGTTGTCGACAGAAAATAGTTCTTAAAATAAAATCACAAGGAGCGTGTAAGCATAGCAGCATTAAAAATAATAAAAATATAAATTTTATTTTAAAGCGAGCTATAATTAATCGTAAGTAAGCGAAGAAGAATACCGAATGGGAATTTCTTATAAATAAATTCTTAGCTCTTAGAAAAAATCAAAAAGATGGCATGCAGCAAACTTGAAGCCGTTAAGGAATACAATTCCGACAATTCAAGCTCTTCTAGCTCTGAGTTTTTGTCACTGAGCAGTGAATTTAGCGATTTGCGTCTTTCAAAAACCAAAATTCCTGGCCCCCAAGTCCCTCCAACTCAAAAGAGTGAGCAAGCTGAAGAAAAAGCCTCCATTGTGGAGAACTATTCAGACGAAATCGATTCAAATGGGTCAGATGACTCATGGGTCTCCACGGGCAGAACTATTTATCTGCCTAACACAAAAATTCCTGCGCCGGTATCGTTGGGCCGCCTAGTTAAGCCACGAAAATATCGAATGATCTTTCCCCGGGACAATAATTGGTCATTTGCCTTTTAAACTTCTCCTGGTCACTGTTAACTTTCTTTCGTTTAATGTTAATTTTTAGTTCAATGTTTTATTTTCAAAATTGCCAAAAAATATGTAAATTGCTTATAATAAATGAATTTATTATAGCCGGCACTCGAAGAGTATTGTATTTGTGGGGGAAAAATGTAACACACAGAAGGAAGCGTTTCCAACCCCACAAAGAACATATGTACATATGTATATTCTAGATCAGCATCAATAGTCGAGAATGGCTCTGTCTGTTCGTCCGTCCGTCTGTTCGTCCGTCTGTCCGTCCGTATGTCCGTCCGTCTGTCCGTCTTGTTTGTCGGCTAGTTCTCAGAGACTATACGAGTTAGAGCCATCAAATGTAGCCTCCAGACTGCTGTAATATCAAAAAAATTAGCTCCGCTCCCATCCGCCCCACAATTTTGAAGGGAATGACCATATCTCTCAGATCACCGAATAAATTATTATAGCCAAAATGAAGAAATTAATTTGCAGTGGCAAAGCAAGTCCAGCAGCTTTGCATATGCTTGCTTTTTTGTCATTCTCTCTCGCTCGCACTCGTCTGCTTCATGCTGTTCCCGGCTCTGGGGGAGGGTGGTGAGCTAAAATGGCGTGAGAAGCGATGTAGATGACATATGTAAAACAAATGTAAAATGTCAATTTTGATGTGCAGATGTTCTACTGAGTACTTGGCATACAAGCTGTGACACGTATGAAGCGTCTCACACGCTTGCTCATTTGATATTTGTAAACTACTGCGAATATTTCTTTGAACAGCCGATTAAATGGGTTGGCCAGATTTATATTTTATATTATTTCAAACAAAAAGTTTTGAAAGTGCGGAGGAGTGGCCCTACCACATATTTCATTGAACACAGATTAACATTCATATGTAGATATCTACATACATACATAATACATACATACAGTTGCGACGAAAATAATTGCACTGTGTCTTTATTGTCTTTACTGCTTCAAAAAATGAGTTCCATACAAAATTTATTATCTCCTTTCTTAGCCAAAGGATAAAAACATTAAGTGTAGAATAAGACATTTATGTATCTCTATGTACATAAGGCAAATAGTAGATTCCTTAACTAAATTGATTTTTAATGATTTAGAAAATGCCAAACCAAAGATCCAAGATATCCCCATTTCGGATGAAAATACTGGTTCCTGAGAGCAAGAGGTACCCATTTACATACATTTACATTACATACATTCAAATTTACAAATTGATGTATGTACATGTGTGGGTATATACAAATATATATGTTTGTACATATGATACAAATGAAGATATGCAAGTTAAATTAGTATGGAAAAATATGCGGAATCAGCATACATTTACTGTGGACGCCGATCCCGCCGATTAGGATTACTGCAGAGTGTGCAATGCAAATACGAGATCATCAGAACGGAAAGACTGCATATAATGAGCATGGCATTAAGCTATTTAGAAATGCAGAAATGGAATTGATGTAACCTGATCTGGAGCAGTCGCTGCATGCACAAGTTCGGTCGAAGGCGAAGTTAATACGGGATGCTCCCTCTGTCAAAAACTCCTAAGTAGCACACTTGCCTCCACTGAAGCGGAATCTTATACGGAGAGCCAACTTAATAGAATTTCGGAATTTACATCCAACCTTTTTTGCTTGCCAAAATATTGGAAAAATATCGCAAGGGTAACTTATCTCACGATACGTACATAGCTATACTAGAGAATATATAACCTTTATGTTCTAGTTAAAAAATGCGTTCAAAAAGGATCCTTAAAAAGGATAATCATCTGAAACTGTCAGAAAAGTTCGCTAGGAATTCGGTTTCATCGGAACAAATCGACGTTTTACACTGTCCAGCTCAGTCCCTGGAGCGAAATCTCATCGAAATCTTATTAGGGGAAACAAAAATCCATTATTATTACTGCAAATCCGTCAATTATTGGCTCAAATCCTAATGAAGCGTTGGCAGGAGCTTACTGACCAATTCCAAGCGAGCGTGAGGCCGTAAAGAAATTGATTAAAATCTATATGTATTTATATAAAAGCTAAAGAAACATGTAGAACATGAATGATATGTTTTTATTTGAGTTTCGTCATTGTTTTTCGATATTAATAAAACATTACTATTTTTGTGAAAAAACATTTTCATGGGTATTTGTCGAAAATCATGGAAAACAAGAAGATGGAAGGCAAATTTAGTGCGATTTCTTCGGATTTGTATTGCTTACATTTGAGTCTGCTCAAAAAGGTACCACTTCATGAATTTTAAAGATTGGATAGGTCTCAAAATAGCTTTGAAACAGGCGAGGTGCGGCACTACTATTTCTGTGAACACAGCTGTATGTACACTTAATATATTTACATACAACCATGTAAAGATCCGTTAAAAAATCTGTGGTTAAAACGTTGAATGGGTACTCTCGCTGAAAGAATACTATGGGGATCCTTTATCCTTAAAACCTGAATGGATTTCGAGATAACAAAAAGGATGGGAAACTATGTATGTACATGCAATGTGATTGGGAGTTCAACATGCAACAGAGTTGGAGCGCCAGATGCGACTGGACCAGACAGTAAAGCGTAAAGGGTCCACATGCTCAATTCTGAATAGTTGACCGCGAAGACTGAGCCTCACCCTTAATACGCCTAGGGGTTGCAATCCGCCCATCATCCCATTTAAAATTTTATCTTCGGATATCTTTCCTTATGAGGGTAATTTTTAAATATTTGTTGGGGGAAACTGTTTGCCATTAGACTCTAAAATGGTGGAAAAGGGTGTGATGTGCTTAGGGGTCAGCCAGAAGGGCAAGTGTCAGAGTTCAACCCTCTTTTCTGTTAATTTTTTGCCAGGGTCTCAGCTACTCTCCCTTCTCCCAATTTCAAATTTCAGCCCAAGTCTGTCTGGGTACAGTCCGTGCAATTTCGATGGGTTGATTTATTTTGAGATTGCAAGGATGTATGTAGGAAATTAATTAGCTCAACCTGGACTGCTTTAATGGATAAATTATAAATTTATATGCACATTGTTGGATATCATTATCATTCATTTGAAACCTCATGCATAAAATATGGAAAATCGAAATTTGTTAATTTATTATGGAAATTTGTAGTATTTCACTTTACCAATACACTTTTTTAATAATTTTAATCCTGAAATATTGCAGAAAACACCCAGGAGGAGCGCCCACAGGGGTCGCCCTGGCCGATTGCTTGGGTTCTTTATCCACACGGCTGCGAGGACTTCCTGTACGTCCGCTACACAACGGCGACCGAAGGGTCAATCAAGAGTGGGCCGGATGTGTGCTGTTACGGGGGTGCGGTGGGGTAGTTACAGATGGAAACTACGGGTGGAATTGGATGGCGCGCAACTTCTGGATATACTTGGGGGTGATATCTGATCAACGATCCTTTGTCAATGCCTGGCCACGCCTCAGAGCTATAAAGCTGCTGCCTCAGTCGCCGTCGCTGCCTCAGTCGCAGTCGCCGTCGCTGTCAGGCGTCGCCTGAAGGAATTTAATGCAATCAGCTCAAGGTTCTTCATTGGAAAATGGTGTAGGAACACGACAGGTACGAGCGCGTGTGTGTGCCTAATTCAACTATTACCAGAGGGACAGAGACAGAGAGGTTGTAATGAAAGGCAGGGAGCGAGAGCGAGAGGGAAGTATAGGTGCGAGCAAAGCACGCGCAAGGCAATTTACACTCATTATACATTTGTCATTTTACGAAATGCAAAGAGCAAACACACACACAAGTAGATAAATGTCCACACACATGTATAGGACGCAGCGCACAATCGTTCGCTCGCTCGCTCGCTCACACTTCGACGGCAGCGACCCCCCAATAACAAAACCCAACAACAATTGTGCCCCCAACGAGTCTGTGGCAATTAATTTAAGTCAAAAGAAAAGAAGAGTAGTCGAGAGGAAGAGACGTAGAGCGCATGCTCGGGTCGGGTCGGTCTGCTTTTTGTACAGTTGAACGTGCCAGGGTGAAAAAGAAACAAAGAAGACACACAACTAATAAGAAAAAACACGAGTGAAAGCAATTTCAAGTGGAGCCCAAAAAGAAAAAACCACACACACACACACGACAGTCGTTTGGCAAAGCTGAGAGCGAGAGAGCATTAATGCAAATATATCAGAGGGGGAGTGGGGAGGCGGCAGCAGAACCTAGCAAGCGTAAAAATAATATGGCGGCGGCTGAGAATCGGAAAAAAAGCAACGGTCCCATCAACATCAGCCAACGCGTGACTGCCCGCGACAACAAAAGCATAAGCAACAGCAAAAGCAAAAGCAAAAACAACAACATCGGCAATCATCGACGGAAAACGATGAACGCTTGTGGAGCAATGCGAATGGAGGGGGGAAAGACACAAGCCCACAGCAAAGCATGCATACAAATACACAAATACACACGGCATACAAAGAGGTTACAAAATGAAAAATGGAATGCCAAAGACAGGCACAGTGGGACACGGGAAGTTGGCACGGAGTAAAGAATATTAATGTACCATGATTCCTGCATATGATTCAGCAAGGTATGATATCATGTTGAAAAATATATTTGTAGTGGGTGATATATCTTTTATAACTTAATGTTGGAAATATATTCTGAAGCATCTGTGTGTTTTTTAGCGATTTATTTTGTAGAAACCCACTGTGCCACTGTGCTGACGCCAGTTGCAGTGTGTGTTGTTTGCAACGGAACAAAATAAATGCAATCCAATAACAATGGAGTGCAAGCCACTGTGCGACCGAGCGAGCCAGCAACAACATATTTCACTCTGGGCTCTCTGCTGCGCATACGCTACCCTCGCCCCTGCCGACTCTTCGGCTGTGATCGACAAGCAGAGCTAATAATAAAATAAACCCAAAGCCGAATGGAACGACCGAAGGTGTGGAATGGGAATAATGGGTAGCTGAGCGGTCGCGGCAAAGAGAGCAGGGTAAGCCAGGTAGGCCGTTGAGCCATAGCCACGATGGTGGTGGTGGTGGCGGTGGTGATAAATGCGAAGTGAAAAAAGAAGATGAAGTATAGCAGGCAAGCCAGCAGCAAGCTACAATCAAAGGCAGACGACAGGGTAGACATTCGAGTGTACAGACACAGAAAACTGGATTCGGTTGTGGATGACGATGAGAATTCTTCGGGGTGGTTGAGAGCGCGCACATCACACAGATACAACCAACACACATGTACGCCAGCTGTAGCCTCGTTTTCCTGCGTCAGTGTGTATCTGTGTGGTGTGGCTCGTCGTTTGTTTCTTTCCAACCCCAAACCAACGGATAGCGATAGCGAGCAGAGGCCTTCGCAGTCACACTTGTGGCTCGACTGCATTGCTTGTACTGCCATTCCACTCGCACCCCCGACTTTCGGTATAGAGAAAAGTTATCGCTGGGTTGCATGGGTGTGAGAGAAAACTGGTTTCGCATGCCCAGCTGCCCGCGTCGCACCGCCAGCCCCGCTCTCAACAACACCAACACCAACACCAACACATGCGCACTTCATTTTGTTTCGCAGCGCTGCTGCTGCTGCTGCCTCTGCCGCGGCTGCTACCGTGTGTTCCCACAAACGCTGCGCGCGTCACAGTCCTAAAATCCACTTGGCAGCGTTCGGTATTCGGTATTCGGTCTGGTCTGTGCTTCGATTCTGCAACGCGCAATCTCGGGAATACGAATACGCTGTTGCTGTTTGCCGTTCCATTAATTGTAAATAGTAGATACTTTTTTTAATTGTTTATAATGCAACGCAGAACTAGTGCTAGTGTGTGGCACAGAAGAAGTGAACGCTGAGGCAACAACACAAGAGAAAAGCCATGCCATGGTGTCGCGAAACAAATGTGTGTGCAGGCGACGCGTCGCTGCCGACGTATACAGACAGCGGGAAAGTGTATTGTGAGAGAGTAACCGTCGAATAAAAACAACAATCTCATTAATGCTGAGCGGCGTCTAGGGTTGTCGCCGTTAAATTTTATGTAAGATCGCGTGCACAGGTGCCTCTAACTCTGGCCCCGCGCCACTGTACCCCTAACATATTGAATACACTTGAAAAAAAAAAACGGGGGAACACTTGGAGAAGGAGCAGAAGCAGCACTTTGGCATGCAGCATATCGGAGACGACGCCGTCGTTTCTGCGGCGCATGCTCTGCTTCTGCTATTTTGCCCCCGCATTGTTATTATTCCCCTTTTCCCAAGCCGCTGGCAGTGCCCCTGCTGCTTTTTCTTCTTGCAACTGAATTGCTGTAAGAGCTGTGGCAGGCACACACACGCACACCTAGACGCAGAGAAACGCTTGCTCACACACACACAAGCACGCACACACATGGTCCAACAAAAACCAGTCTTTGAGCTGGAAGTTTGCCGTCTGCCCCATGCCGCATGCCGCATGCAGCCGGCCAACGTTGAAGATGCTGCGTCTGGCAGAGCGTCTGGCTGGCCTGGTCCCCGCGTACGATGATTCCGTTTGAGATTCCACTCCATCTCCATCATCAGGGTTGGAAAAGGGAATCCACCCTACCAGGCCACGCAAGCACCCACCCACCCCGAATGCCAAGGGCAGTCCTCAACCCTCATTCCTTAATCCCCCAACCATTCCATATTTTTTTGGTGGTCTTTTTCTCTGTTTTTATGCGTTTGTCGGGTGGTGGGTGGGCGGATGGAGAGACAGAGTGGCGTGGAGGGAACATCTATGGGTTATGAGAACTCTCATCAGCATTTATTGCTTCCGAATAATATGCCAGACCTGGGATCAGGAGCTGGAGCTGGGGCCGGAAACGGAACCGTTCCTATGGTCGGGTCAGCAACTGTCAGGATTTTGGCCACCGAAAGGCTGTCACCAGAGAGTCCCATTTCCTAATCAAACTCTAATTTAAGGCCGCGCAGCTGCGTTGCCATATTTCCTTTGCCCGCCGGAAATGTTGACTGCAATTGCAAATGCCAGCTCTCTTTCTCTCTCACCCTCAGACAGAGTCTATCTGATTCTGTTTGCTACTCAACACCCACTCCTAGACACATAACATGCTCTCTGTCGCTCTATCTCTCTCTGTCTCGATCCATCTTACTCTATTTGCCTGGCCCAGAAGTCCAGCATGTTGCCAATTTTCATAGGAGCGAGATGCAGGCGACTCCTACCTATAAATAGAAGGTGTCTCTGGGTGGGGTGTTATGGGTCTTTCTGTCTCTCTGTGTGTGTGTATGTGCTGCCTACTGACCTCTTTTGGCCGCACACAGGGATCGGATCACAGCACATTGTGTGGGTGGGTTGGCTGAATGTAAAGTGCGTTTAAGTAGGTCAAATTGCATTTGACGAATTGCAATTAAATGATGGTTTTTCTAGGGTTAATCAAACGAAATTTCGCCTTTCCCGGTGCATTAAATATGTGTGTGGTGTGTAAATGATCTCCGAAATTGACTTGGCCCAACAAACGTTTTTCTTCTTTGCTTTGGACTCTGTTTTCGTTTTCGTTGAAATGCATTTTTCAGCCTCTCCTTGTCTCACACACTTCGTTGCTGACTTCATTTCGCTTTGCTCTTTCCCACTGACGTCCCGTGTGCATTGCTGTTCTGAGCTCCACCGCTCTCTCGCTCTCTATCTCTCTCTCAGCACCAGCTGCTGGTGGGGTTGCCAACCTGTTTGCATTGCACATTGTATTTTTTGTGAGATTTTGGGGCAACAAGAGAGGTTATACGCCAAGATGAAGCATGCCCCGCGCCGTCGTACCCGTTCGAAGTGTGTATCTGTGCTTGTGTCTGTGTCTTCTGTGTGTTTCTGTGTGTTTGGGGGATTGTTTGTTTGTTTACTAACTTTGTGTGCTTTTCCTTTGTTCCCCCCACAGAGCGGACACGCAAACAGCATCGTCACCCCAGCCAGGAGGAGCCACCACGTTACCCCTCAAGGACACATCGAACATCAACGAGAAGCCGCTGATCACCAAGGAGCAACAGCGAACGCGAGCGCGACCGCTCCAGTCCCTGGAGACACTTGCCCAAAAGGCGGGTATCATCTTTGACGATTGCCAAGACTTGTCACAGCAGCAACAGCAGCAGGCAACACCAACCACAAAAAGGCAGAAGGGAAACGAAAACGGTGAAGGAGGTGGAAGTGGCGGAGGAGGAGGAGGAGGAGGAGGAGGAGGAGAAGAAGAAGAAGAAGAAGCTGGGACACCGCGCACTACACGTCGCTCCCGCACTCTCAGAACTGCCCCACAGAACCACCGACACAGCAGCAGCAGCCACAGAATGGAGAAGTCACAGAGCCCGGCCCAACAAGTGGCTTCCGCCACGACGGTGCCCCTGCAGATCTTACCAGAGCAGCTGCAGCACTTCTACGCGAGCAACCCGTATGCCATCCAGGTAAAGCAGGAGTTCCCCACGCACTCGGCAGGCACCACCACCACGGAACTAAAGCATGCGACCGGTCTGCTGGACGCCAGCCAGGCGAACCAGTTGCAGCAGATGCAGCTCCAGCAGCTGACGGCGGCGGCAGCCGATGCAGCCGGAGGAAACGGCTCTGCAGGTGGCGGAGCAGGAGGAGGAGGAGGCCAGGGTCAGGGCGGAGGTGCACCCAGTCCCGCGAACCAGCAGGGACAGCAACAACAGCAGCAGCAGCAGCAGCACTCGACGGCCATCAGTACGATGTCGCCGATGCAGCTGGCGGCAGCCACCGGCGGAGTGACCGGCGACTGGTCACAGGGTCGGACCGTGCAGCTGATGCAGCCCTCGACGGGATTCATCTACCCGCAAATGATGATCTCCGGCAACCTGCTGCACTCCGCGGGCCTCGGCCAGCAGCCCATACAAGTGATCACCGCCGGGAAGCCGTTCCAGGGCAACGGCCCCCAGATGATCACCACCACCACGCAGAACGCCAAGCAGATGATGGGGGGGCAGGGCGGGTTCGCCGGCGGCACCTACGCCATCCCCTCCAGCCAGTCCCCGCAGACGCTGCTCATCTCGCCCAATCTGGTCAACGTCATCTCCCACTCTCCGCAGCAGCAGCAGAGTCTCCTCCAGTCGATGGTCGCCCAGCAGCAACAGCAGCAGCAACAACAACTCAACGCCCAACAGCAGCAGCAGCAGCAGCAGCTGACGGCGGCGGCAGCGGCTCAGCAGGCGGTGGCCATGGCCAAGGCAGGAGTGGGAGTGGGAGCTGATGGTCAGGGCAAGATGCAGGCGCAGAAGGTGGTCCAGAAGGTGACCACCACCACCAACACGGTGCAGGCTGCGTCGGCAGGCGCTGGGGGGGCACAGGCGCAGCAGCAACAGCAGCAGCAGACCACCACCCAGCAGTGCGTCCAGGTCTCGCAGTCGACACTGCCCGGCGTGGGAGTGGGAGTGGGTGTGGGCGTGGGCGGGCAGCTGCTGAATCCGCTGGGCGGTGCCGGCGCGGGCCAGGCGCAGCAGATGCAGCTCGGTCCCTGGTTCTGGCAGAACGGCCTGCAGCCCTTCGGCTCGAACTCCATCATCCTGCGGGGCCAGCCGGACGGCACTCAGGGCATGTTCATACAGCAGCAGCCCACCACGCAGACCCTACAGACCCAGCAGAATCGTAAGTGGCATCCGCATCTCCATCCTCCACTGAAATCCATCCTAATTCCTATGCTTTCCACAGAGATCATTCAGTGCAATGTGACCCAGACACCTACCAAGCCTCGCACCCAGCTGGAAGCGTTGGCCTCCAAGCAACAACAGCAGCAGCAGCAACAACAGCAGCAACAGCAGGCGGCGGCCAACAGCCAAGCGCAGCAACAACAACAACAGCAGCAGCAGCAGCAGCAGCAGCAACAACAGCAATTGGCGGTGGCCACGGCCCAACTGCAACAACAGCAGCAACAGCAACAGCAACAGTTGACGGCCCTGCAGCGTCCTGGAGCACCGATTATGCCCCACAATGGGACGCAGGTGCGCCCGGCCAGCTCCGTGTCAACGCAGACGGCGCAGAACCAGAACCTGCTCAAGGCCAAGATGCGGAACAAGCAGCAGCCTGTCCGTCCGGCGTTGCCGGCCCTCAAGACGGAGAATGGTCAGGTGGTGGCGGTTGGCGCGGTGCAGAGTAAAGCACTGGGCGTGGGCCAGCACATGGCTGCCGTCCAGCAACAGCAGCAGCAGCACCAGCAGCAACAACAGGCGAACCTCCACCAGGTGGTAACCGCAGCGGGAAACAAGTGAGTGGACAGCAGAAGCAGAGACAGCAGTCAGAGTCACCATATCATATTCATCCGTTACCTTCGCTCTTCTTTTCCCTTGTAGGATGGTCGTGATGAGCACGGGCACGCCGATAACCCTGCAGAATGGCCAGACCCTGCATGCAGCCACTGCGGCCGGAGTGGACAAGCAACAGCAACAGCAGCAGCAGCTGCAGCTCATGCAGAAGCAGCAGTATCTGCAGCAGCAAATGCTCCAACAGCAGATAGCTGCCATCCAGATCCAGCAGCAGGCGGCAGCCCAACAGCAGCAGCAACAGCAGCAGCAACAACAACAGCAACAGCAGCAGCAGCAGGCGGTTGCCCAGGCGCAGCAGGATCAGCGCCAACAGGTTGCACAGGCACAGGCACAGGCGCAGGCCCAAGCTCAGGTACAGGCGCAGCAACATCAACAGCAGCAGGCACTGGCTCAGCAAATACTCCAGGTGGCGCCCAACACCTTCATCACCTCCCACCAACAGCAGCAGCAGCAGCTCCACAACCAATTGCTGCAGCAACAGCTCCAGCAGCAGGCGCAGGCCCAAGTGCAAGCTCAGGTTCAGGCCCAGGCACAGGCACAGCAGCAACAGCAACAGCAACAGCAGCAGCAGCAGCAGCAACAACAGCAGCAACAACAGCAACGGGAGCAGCAGCAAAACATCATCCAACAAATTGTGGTGCAGCAGGCGGGTGGAGCGGGCCAGCAGCAGCAACAGCCACAGCAACAGCAAACGCAGGCGGGACAATTGCAGCTGAGCAACGTTCCCTTTTCGGTGTCCTCGACTACGACGCCCGCAGGTATAGCCACGTCGAGTGCCCTCCAGGCCGCCCTCTCGGCCTCCGGCGCCATTTTCCAGACGGCCAAGTCGGCCAGTAGCAGCTCCTCTCTGCCGACCAGCAGCGTAGTGACAATAACAAACCACTCAGCGGGTCCGCTGGTCACAAGCAGCACGATGGCAGCCAGCATCCACCAAGCCCAGCTCCAGCAGCAGCAACACCAACACCAACAACAGCAGCAGCAGCAACAGTTGATCTCCGCCAGCATTGCAGCAGCCACACAACAGCATCAACAACAGCAACAACAACAACAGCAGCAACAACAACAGCAGGGACCACCCGCTCTGGCGGCTGCGTCGCCCTCACCCGCCACAAACCCCATAATGGCCATGACGTCCATGATGAACGCCACAGTTGGACCTGTCAGCAGCAGCGGTGTGATGCCCTCTCCGGCAACGCTGGTCGCGTTCAGCGCTGCCAGTGGAGGTAGTCATCCGGCGACACCCACCAAGGAGACGACGCTGAAGATGCCCACACCCACCGCCACCCTGGTGCCCATTGGGTCACCTCTGAACAGCAGTGCCGCTAGCCAGGATCACCACCAGCAGACATCGTCTGTCAACACCACGCCCAAGTCCGCTGCAAGCGGCAATGTCAGTGTCAGTGCCAGTGCCAGTGCCAGTGCCACAGCAGAGGCCAGTAGCTCCACGAGTGACGCCCGGGTGAATGGAGAGGCCCCGGAGGCGTCTCACAGCAGCACCAGTAGCAGCAGCAGCACCACCACCACGCCCACGAAGGCCACCACCACAAGGCAGAGCAATGTGGTGCTGCCCACAAGTAGCTGCAGCACCACCAGCAGCACCACTAGCTCCACGCACAGTGGGAAGGATGCTGGCAAGGGCGGAGCGGCAACAACCACGAGCATCAGCAGCAGCAGCAGCAGCAGCAGCAGCGGACCTTCGACGACAACCACGACGACAGTCAGCAACGGGATTGGGCTAGGCAGTCTGGGCAGGACAGGGAGCACCACTGTGACAACCACAACGACGACCACCAGCAGCAGCACTGCGACGACTACACCCACAACCGCAACAACAACTACAACGAGCATAAGCAATGGGAGCAATGGGAGCAATGGGAAGGATCTGCCGAAGGCAATGATCAAGCCGAATGTGCTGACCCATGTCATCGACGGATTCATCATCCAGGAGGCCAACGAGCCCTTCCCTGTGACGAGGCAACGCTATGCTGACAAGGACACCAGCGACGAGCCGCCAAGTGAGTGTTCTACCTTCCATCCGTCCATCCTGATACTAATCCCTGTTCTGCTCTCTTTCCCTCACAGAGAAAAAGGCTGCCATGCAGGAGGACTCGAAGCCATGCGGAATAGCCACTGGAACTCCAACCACAACCACAGCAACCGCAACAACAACCCCAACTCCATCCCCAACAGCAGGCAGTGCGACGGACATGGTGGCCTGCGAGCAGTGCGGCAAGCTGGAGCACAAGGCGAAGCTCAAGCGGAAGCGCTTCTGTTCCCCAGGCTGCGCCAGGCAGGCGAAGACTGGCGTCGCAGGCATCTCGGCATCCAGCGGAGTAGGAGTGGGAGTGGGAGAGAGCAATGGAATGGGAATGGAAATGGAAATTGGAGGAATTGTGGGAGTGGATGCGATGGCGCTGGTGGACAAACTGGACGAGGCCATGGCCGAGGAGAAGATGCAGATGCAGACGGACGCACTGCAAGCGCTGCAGTCCACGCCGCTGTCCCTTATGCCATTGTCAAGCAACGCGGAGCCATTGTCAATGCCACTGCCACTGGTGTCTTCCTGCCTTCCTGTCCTGCCAGTCATGGCAGGCACCCCCGTTCCAGTCCCTCCCCTAGTTGCAGTCGCACTCACAGTTCCGGCTCCCCCTCACGTGGCCCTGCCTGCGGCTCCGTCTCCGGCTCCCACACCTCCAGCGGCAGCGGTGGCGCCCCAGCCACCAGTGCCAGCAGCAGCATCCTCATCCTCCTCCTCCTCCTCCTCTTCGAGCGGAGGCGAGCGTTCGCCCATCTGCAACTGGAGCGTGGACGAGGTCGCTGACTTCATACGGAATCTGCCGGGCTGCCAGGACTATGTGGACGACTTTGTTCAGCAGGAGATCGACGGCCAGGCGCTGCTGCTGCTCAAGGAGAATCACCTGGTGAATGCCATGGGCATGAAGCTGGGCCCCGCCCTCAAGATTGTTGCCAAGGTGGAGTCCATGAAGGAGGTGGTCCCGGCGCCGGGCTCTGGCGATTCCAAGGAGGCAACGGCAGCGGGAGGAGCTCAATAATATCAGCCTGATGCTCCAGTCGATGCCATTGTCGATGCTGACGAAGACGGAATGCCCATGCCCCCCTACGCGCCATCTCCGCCACCATTCTCGCTGGTCCGCCTCCGGCTTACGTACGGATCGAGGCAGCGAGGCGATCGAGGCCAGATTGAAGTTTCAGAGGGAACTGGACTACGATACGAAGACGCGTCCTTGCCGGTAGACGTGAACGTGGAAGTGGAAGAGGCAGAGGCGGACAGGCAGCTGTACACCCGGTCCAACCAGGTGCTGCGTCAACAGCAGGCACGAAGAGCCACAGGGCTGTCGCCATCTGTATACTATAGAGCATAGACTTAGCAGCCGAACGGACAGCCAATTGTCCTTCCATCAATTGTACAGAGTTCCAGACATTTAGGAGACTCTAGGCGCATACACCTACTCCAAAATCATACTATTATATATATAATTTTACATACAATTGTACAGATAGCGAAAGATTTCACTTTTAGGCTTACATTTATTTATTCGAAAATTGTAAATTCCTGGTCAATGCGGACTCATCGTCTGCGACCAACCAATTTCGCGCTGTAGCGATTAAATTAAACAAAAATTGTAAATTTAACATTCATCATTGTGACAGCGCATAGGATATCGATCACCTGAACTTTAATTAACAGCATACGGTTATGCTTATAGAATGTAACTATTTAATTCTAGCATTAAGTCAAACCTATTGTGTCGTCTTTTGCGTTAAACCAAGCTCACTTACACTACATTTACATACACTACATAAATATGTTTAAAGTTTAAACAAAACTCAAAACTGACAACTCAAAACGCATCCACGTTCTGTACAGCTTCTAGAACTAGTATTTACAAAATGTACCCTAGGTTCCAGTATTTAGTTGTATTTATTATAATGCCTAATAAGTCTTCTTTTTTTTTTTACAACAAACTTCCTAAAGCAACCAATTTTTTTTCTATTTGCTAAACAAAATATAAAATATCACTGTAAAGTGTTTCAAAGATATTTCACGAGTTTGCTATGTGGTAATGGAGGGAGCCAAAACGATTGCCAGGGGGAGGCAATTCTGGCATTACTTCACAATTTCGGATACTCGAAATATAACATTACATTTATATTCGATCAAGTAGATTAAAATGAACTGATGGTTTCGATACCCATGAGCAGATCCAACATTAGTTACTTTTGCTGTTCGGTTCCTTCAAGTAGATACATTTTCCACTGCGACGAACACAACTGTACCAAAGAAAGCCTCCAACCCGCACAAAAGAAGCGCCTCATGTTGCCGGAACTGCGGCCACTGATTCATGCGCTAGCAAACATACTCGTATATGGGATAAATGGAAGCTTGTACCAGCACCAGCAGCAGCAGCAGAAATGCTTCAAATGTTTTCGGAGCTTGGCACATCCATAGAGCACAGCACAAAATCCATTTAGATCGGTCGAGCAGCAGTACCACCGAAGAACCAAAATACGGATTTCCCCGTTTTGTGTAAATTCCGACCCAAACGCACACACAAATAATATGACACAAAGATTGGTTTAAGCTATTGTGAAAATATTTGTTTATTTTTGTTAAAATTTTTCTTGTATTTGGGAAAGTATTTTTGAAGTATTTTGTATGCATAAATGATTCTGTGGATTTGCCACCTGCCCTGCTAAACAATCCACAAACATTGCTGATTGGTTTATTATTATTATTATTATTTGAAAGATTTTCATAGCTTTATAATAATCCTGTTCGAACGTTGATTTAGATTATTTTAAAAGTTTTTATTTTCAAGCTTGGTAGTTTTTTGGTTTTTGTTTCTGTTTTTATTTTGCTTTTGTTGGTAAGGATTACGAAATTGAAAGTATTTCCTGTTCTATATTAGTACATACATATATCTGAATAATAATGATTAGCCCCGGGGAGCTGAATGCCAAATCCCATTGATATTTGCCTTCTAAATGGACCAAGATATTTAGTCTGTAATTCTCACGCTCTCAGACTCGTTGAGATTTGGGTATTCAGAGTGTGGGACATAACTCACAGAATTCACTCCCAAGTCCTGTATCCTGCTTTAGTTGTACAAAAAAAAAAAAAAACAAAACCAAAATGAAATTTCCAGGGAATGGCTTGGGATTGAACTTCCTATCTCCTTACGTTGTTTCACAACACTGCTCTCTATCTAAAATTAAAACATAATAATAAAAACACAAAAAACATAATAATCAAGTAATCAATTTGTATGTCTTCTAGATATTCTCATTAGATATTATTATTATTATTATTATAATTATTATTGGTGTGATTCGTTAGTTATTTATTATTAGTTTCGTAATTGTTTAATTGTTAATTAAAGCCAATTTGCATTTTTGTTTATTGGAGTCTATATTCAAATTTGTTAAGCGCTTTTCAAATATGCTCGACTCCTCGTCGTTCTCGTTCTCATCCTCATTCTTCATTCTTCATTTTCGTTCCTCATTCCTAATTCTGTTGTTTTTATTCGTAATTAAAATTTGTCATTTGTCTTAGAAAATACTTGGATTGATGTATGTATATATGTTTGTATGTATGTATGTATGTATATCTGGTATGGATCAGTTGTTGTATATGTAAATATGTAAATGTCTGCTATGGTGTATATATATTCAGTATATACGCTTGCATAATTGGTCAGATGTTGTGGCATTATTGAATTGTACATTCAGTAGTTGATTAGTTTATTATTTTGTCTTTATCTTTACCTATCCCTTTCAGTTCTACTCTGCCTCAGCATTTGAAAGCCTCTTCAAATTGTTTTACCCTTTACCATCACCCTCCTCACCTCACATACCCCACTATTCACGATCATAAGTACGTATCAATTACCATTATTATTATATGTAATTTATAGTTTTTAGTTTTTAGTTTTTATTTGTATTTACAGTTGTGTTTTATGCATTTCAAAGCAAACAAAATGTCACAGCCGTACTCCTCATTATTTGTTTGTTTGTTTGTTTTGCATTTTTTCCCATCTGTTGCTTTTCCTTCCACTGAACTGAAAAATTTTGATCGGAGATACTTACACATAGGCATCTCTCGCCCGATTTCCAATTGGTTTATGATTATCGCTTCGATTCGAGTTATTTTTGTTGTTTGTTCTGCTAGTGATTAAGGGTGTTGTTGTTGTTGTTGTTGTTGTTGTTTGCTGGTCCTGCTATACGAGTATCTCTAAATTTAAATCACTAACTATGCATACATATAGTATTACGAATATATCTGTATATATATTTATTGAAAGAGACGGGAGAGGGCTTGCAGAGAGAGAGAGCGAGAGCTTGCTCGAGTGAAACGAAACGAAAACTATTCGAAATCTCCTGCCCTTAGTACTTATCTATTAAGCCTTTGCCTGCTCTGATTATGCACTTGATTTACTTATTAGAACGGAGGACAATAAAAAAGAAACGAACCAATGAATGGGGCAGCATAAATGATGAATACATACATATAGTAAGGAGATTTTTATCGATTTATTATTGGACGCTCAACAGCTCTTTACCTTGGGCAATTTGTTATCTTAAACATTCTTCACCTACTAACTATTTATTCCCTTTCCTATTACCTACTTGATATAAGTGTATTTTAGAATTTGATTCAATTTGTGATTCAAGTGTGACATGTGACATGTGACGTGATGTGCCGTGTTATGTGCTGCTGTCTGCGGTTTTGTGTCTTCTTTAGCCTATGATAAAATTAGCACCAATGCAATATTCAATGATTCATTCATTCACTCGCCGATCTCGGACGTGGTACATGTTTGTGTTCGTTTGGTTTTCATATTTGTTGTTGTTTTGTTTTTCAATATAAATGTGTGTTGTATATTGGAAAAAATGTTGCCAAGATATGTGTAATTTGCTACAATTTTCATCTAGAGATGAGGCGACTTTCAACGACGATATTCCTTTACCTTTACCAAAACTTTTTGCCACTAAACCTCTTCTATGCATATATCTAAGTACATATTTATTATAATTTTGTTTCGAGATGAAAAAACGTTTTCTAAGCGCAAGTGTTTTGTTGTGTGTGTTTTTTGACTATGTGTGTGTGAGGATTACAAAAAAAAAAAGAGATTCCCTTTTCCACTTTCATTTTCATTTCCATTTCCATTTCCATTTTGTGGGCTAAACACTAATCAACAACGTTTCCGATACACTGAGCTATATGCTCGATGCATATCCATATCCATATCCATATCCATATCCCTCGATTTATGTACCATTTATAACTATGAAATCTTACATGCTAGAGACTGTCTTATTCGTTCGCTTGATGAGTTTGTTCTGGTTGCTTGGTGTTGTCCTTTCTCCTATACTTTATTCCCTTTTTGTTTCATTGTGTAAATAAGTAAATAAATGTCTATGTTTTATATGCTAGAAATTTGCTCTGGCTTTCTTTTGTTTTTGTTTTTTTTTTTGCTACCTATCGATTCGGATCACACTGCAATTGCTTATTGGGCGAGGAGAGATGAAAGAGAGAGGGGGAGTTAAGGTTGCTTGGTTGCTTGGTTGCTTGGTTCTCGGCGTGCATCCGGAAATGAATAATTATTGTACCTATTTAAGTCTGGGGGATATTGAGTTGAAAACCTACGCCTCCGCGGCACCTTCCCTTGCCTCTATAAGGATACACCTATACGTAAGTACATACACACATGTACCATATGTTATAATAACTCCATAACTTGTTTGGTTTTGTCTATTACATTGTAATAAGTTGTCTGAGAGTTCTACGAGTTTTGTTCGCTTTTTGTGGTTTTTTTTTTTAGTTTCTTTTTGAGGAGCAACACAAATTGAGGGCTATCTGAGTTGGAAATTCATTCTTTTGTGAGTTTTTTGTTTGTTTGTTATTAAAAATTGGTTTAGCTACTGCCACTGCCCGCTGGCTCTATGTCTTCAAGTTATAAGTTGAGGAAGCTGTTGCCGAGGAAGCCGAGCACTATGGAGGACATGGCCAGCGGGGCCAGTCGCACATTCGTGGCGGTGCTGTTGCCAGCCAATATTTCCGCACGTTTCCGCATGCGCTCCTGCCAAAACAATCGAAAATATTAGCCAATCAATTAGATGAGATCAAAGATTATATTTTATGGATGCACCCACCTGATACAGCTTATCCTCGCCAGGCGGATCGAGGCACTCGAACTCGCAGCAACGTTCACCAACTCGAAAGTTTTTGCAAAACTACACAACAAATGAAAGGAAAATTGAAGTACAGGAGAGGGGTAAGCAATGTGGCACTTACGTAGGGCGGATCACAGTAGATGGCCTTGCACCAGAGTGGCTCAGAGTGATAGCAGACACACAGGCTGCAAACACCGGGCCCGGGCACATACAGCATGCCATGGTTGACCTTGTTGCCCTGAAAGTCAACACAGTCCTCCTCCAAAGCATCTGCGGGAGACACAAGCGGAATACATATATAGAAAATAGAATTAAACGAAATGCCTAGCGATAGCCGTTGAAGCTTAATCAATTTGCCAATGCTCCACTTTAATACGGCTCTAGTACGGCCTGATGGCTGATGGCTGATCTCCCCCCTTACTGGTTCAGTGGCTATCAATTTGGAATGGCTTTCGGTTCAGCCAGCCATCAGGGTTCACGTCGCACGATCCGTCAGCCAGATAATACGTGTTTTGCGCAGTTTTCAGCTCGATTCTCGATGCTGAAGGCGACTTATTGAGACAGATTGAAATAATGATTTCGTCTCTGCTTGGGTTTAATGAATGAATGAATTTTGCTCTAGCTCTAGCTAAGAATTTTAGTGCAAATTATGGAATTTATTTGTTAATTGCAACAAACCAAACTTGCAATGGCTGGCAGATTCCTAGGAGATCGATTAAAGTTTGTTTTTAAATTGTTTAATTAAAAGATGCTTCTAAAATGGGACATAAATCTCTGCTCCTGCCCGCAGCATCTCGAAAGTGCCAATCCTAATGGGTTTTTAGTGCAGCAGTCGAGACCTTTAAACTTTCTGAATTATTTATGTGAGTGAGGGAGTGTGGGGAGGAACATACAATACATATGTAGCCCGTACATAAATGAGCAAGTGACTCGTGTACTCGTATGTCTAATGCCAGTCCGGACAGTTTAACTGGGCATGGGCATGGGCATGGGCAAAGCAGGGCATGGCTAGCAGACTGAATGACAGAATGACACACGATGAGTGAGCCAGACAAGCAGCAGATCTGCAAGGGGTTGCATTTGGAACGGGCATGGGTTACAGGCTACTGATGAATGGGTCAAGGGGCACACCACACACAGGGGACACAAAAGTATTCATGTGTGTGCGTGTGTGTGTGCTGCTTTGCTTTCGTTGCAGGCAACTTTTAAATGAAGCTTTAAAAGCTTTCTGTTTGACTGCAAACATAAAACGGTTGCGGTTGCAACTCTGATGTTGCTGCTGGGTTCGAACACAAACATGGTTACGTCGTAGGGGGGGGGGGGGAGTTGCGGGGCCATGGGCGTACGGAGTACTTGAATGGGTCGCGTGCGAGTAGTCAGCGGCAAACTGCAGTAAACTTTTTCCTTTCACTATTCCTCCTGCTTCCACGCTTTCCCCTGCTATTTTTCTGCTTTTGTGCCAAAACTGGTAAAGCAGTTGGACGAGGGAAGCAATGGGAAGGGGAGAGTGTTGTGCTGCTAGGCCGAGGCGACATTTGGGCGGATGCTGCTGCTGCTGCTGCTGCTGCAGTGGCTTGTTCACTTTATTTGTTTGCCTTGCGCCTCGTTGCAGTTCCAACCCAACCCAAACCCAACCCAACCCAACCCAACAGAACCCCTGCCCTAGCCACACGTTTCCCCATTGCGGCCAGCTTTCGCACGTGCAAGTGCGCCTGGCCCGTTCTCCTATGCCCTTTATGCCCTTTCAAGATCGCCCAAAGCCCAAATCCACTGCCTTACCGATGCAATGCCAGACAGAGAAGTGAGTGTGAGTATTTGGAAAATTGTAAAATAAAATTGTTAGTTGTTGGCTTTTGTTGTTGAATTGTGTTCTACATGATTCCAGGGCAAGTTTCAGAAGCCTCAGCGTCAGCGTGCGGCATGTCAACATTTAGCGACAGTAAAAGCAACGCTTGGAATTTGTTTGTGTAAGAGCTGCTTGAATAATTAAAAGCCAGCGCACTCTTGACTTTTGTGCCCAGCGCCAGCTGTCGCCCAAACAATTTAGCTGTGTCCTGGGTCAAAGTTTACCACCCCCCTGAACACACCGAACCACCTCCGAACTAACCTTCGCAGGTTCCTTTGTGCTCGCGGAAACTGCATTTCATGGCAGCCAGGTGCAGTGGGCAAAGCTGAAGCTAAATCTGCGGCATGCAGCATTATTTCACAATTATGTTTATTACTTTTTAATGCTTGGCTCTCGCACTTCCAGCACCTGAGCCAAGCACCACTCGGACCGGGAAAGGGGCCGGACCCAAGCACTGCCTGCAGGCTACACTGTGCGAAATGCCGCAAGATTTCGATGGGAATTAATGGTGCAGGAGATCTTAGATTTAAATTAAATTTAATGTACCCATATGGAATATCCAATGGCAAATAAATTCCCACTCCCCACCCGATCTTTGGTGCATTTTCTATTTGGTTTTCAGTGTGGTCTTGAACTGGGTGCGGTCTGCTGTGATGCGGTGGTACGCTGCCAGGGCCGCGGCTTACTTATAAATAGCTTTTGTTGTGACATTTACAAGCAGCACACTGGGGCACCCCTGCACCCCTGCAGCCCCGTGGCCCTGCAGCCCCACATCCTGCTCGAGTGGCAGCAGAGTTTTCGGGGAGGATGGATTCATCCGAAATGCGACCCCAAACAGGGAGCAAAGCGTCCTTTGTGCTATTTTCGCTTAAAATCAATGCTTCCCCCCGCAGCCCCCCAGTCAAAACTGCAATTTGGAATATGTAGATATTAGTATCGATGGTCGAATTCGATCTAATTAAAGCCGCATTTTCCACTCACTGAATGCTGACACAGGCAAAGTGATGGATTAGCGTTTGTACATAAATACATACATATATGTATGTAAAAATGTATACCTACATTCCAGTTGGCATTTAATTGCTCATCGGTGTTCTTTTGAATGCGTACATAGACAACAATTTAATTGTGATTCTGAGTTCATGTTCAATTGTGTCCGATGCTGCACTCTGCCCCTGCATTTGATATTGATTCATATCGTTGACGATTCAATTGCACAGATAAAATGGCAATCAATTTGGTTTCAATGTATCAAGTTCCAATGTTAAATGCAATACAATTTTGCATTCTATTCGATTTAAAGGGGGGGGGGGGGGGGCAGACGACGTTTTGTCAAGGCCTTTTGCAAGTGCGCCGCTTCCTTTCTGCCATGAATCAATTTTACCTTTTTGACACTGGCAACTTTTTTCCAACTGTCCGAGAAGCATTCTTCAAGAATTTTCAATTTCATTTGCCAGTCAGCAGTCGGTAGTCGGCAGTCGACAGTCGGCAGTCGGCAGTCGAGTTGCAGCCACTTCAATGCTGCCAGCAGCAACAACAAAATTAAATCAAATGCCATTGCTGGTTGCAGCCTTGTTTGTTCCCTCACAAGCGTCCATAAATGCCTGACAATTGTGGCCAGGCGCAGGGTGGCAGTTGTGTCACAGCAACGTAGGGGGTGTGGGCAAGTGGCAGGGTCATGGCGGCTTCGTTGAGTGAGTGCAGCCATCAGGTTTTTGTACTCCTCCTTCACTTTGAGTAGAGCTTCTGCCAGCTGCCTGCTGCCTGCTGCCTCCTGCCTGCTTCTGTGGTTCCCGCACACGTGAGCGTTGCACAATGGGCACAGAGTGACAAAAGCACTTCATAATTTGTCATTTTATTTCGCTATTAAGTCAGGTATATCCATGACATTACCACGAATCAAATATCCTGCGTAACGTCGTTCATTTTCTTTTGTTTAACCCATAAATATATTTTTGGGGTATATATTTTGAAATTTATTGCAAATGCTAAGCATGAGGAAGCTCATTGTAGAGCTTATATTTTGTGGCAATTACATGACTGAAGGTACTCCTCATATACATATAAAAGATAGCTCCATCTGCTTGTGGTTTTCTTCGAACTACTTGGTCCAAAATTTTTAGTTTTTTTTGGTTGGACTTTTGCCAAGAGTTTGGCTGCGGGTGAGCGTGCCCACTGTTCGCTGCCTGTTCCCCACTAACGAGACATTCTTGGCTGTCTTTGAGTCTTGCTGTCTTTTCGTCCCACCGTCTTTCTGTCTCTGTGTGTGTTTTTATTTGAGCAGCAGAAGCAGCAAAGAAGAAAAACAGAAAACAAGGAAGTGCTCGTCGACTTTTGTTTTGGCCATGGCTTTTGGAATACTGTTAACGGAACCAAAGATTATAAAACCATTATGAGTGTGTCATGTGGGGAATGGAATGGGGGTGGGGGTGGTGTTGGTGCTGGTGCAACGTAATTAGCACGGCCACTGTGCTTGTGTCTCAGTGTCTTTGTCTACCCATTTGTGCCGCACACATTTTCACTGGCTGGGCGCACGTGTCGTTGGCAGTAGGAAGGAAATGCAGGGAGGGGCGTGTTTAGCATCACAGATTGTGGCCCCGATGCAGGCCTGGGATTAGACAGTGAATGATTTGATTGCCCATCTGATTGCATCGTTGAGCATAATCAACCCCTGGTCAGGGACAGCACACTCGATGGGCTGAACGGCCTATCAGCACACAACGGTCGATTGATTGCACACCATCCAGCACCGAGCAGCCAGCACCTAGCCACCTGACCCATTGTAAGTGTAATTAGCTGGAACCCAATCGATTGATCGCCGGACTGTGACAGGGTTGGGGCCCCACTTTATATAAGCCTGCGCTTAGCGATGAACCACCCAGAGTGCAATTAATGAGCCCGTGGCGCCTCTAAGCAGGCTACAGAATGCCTCATGATGAATGGCCAGCGCGCATAAGGATACAATCTGCAATGTTCATAAGTCGCTAGAGCTTTACTATTTGGGCGTTCTCAACAAATGGGTTATTCCAGCAGGATAGGGCTGTGGCTGTGGTGGAGTGGCCTGCATTGCATGTGCAAAGTCAAGGCTGTATACAAATATTGAAGCTAAAACACCAACACGCCCACTCCACGCTCCACACTCCGTACACTCTGCCAGATTTCACCTTAGCCCTTTGACACTCGGCAAAAGCAAACGAGTTTGCTTTGCCCATGACTCGGCACTGGCTGGCACATAAAAACGAAAACAGGATCATCAAATTTGATGGAGTACTCTTGGACACAGTGAAGACTCTTGCGAGACGGCCCAAGTCTTCTAGACTAGGATCTCTATCGAAAAGGGTGTAGCTCGGATTGGAGGAATTTATGTAAACGTACACAAGGCTTTACTCTTGCCCATATCCAGTGTCCTTCACCTTGACACTAGAGAGGATTTACTGTAATAATTTGATTGCCAACTGCCGACTGCCTCCACGAAAAAATAACAGTCGCCGACAGGCTGCCTGCCTTCCTGCCTGCCTGCCTGCCTGCCAATTGTGTGACTGTACATAGTCGCAGAAAATAAAAATGAATAAAGAGGGAAATATTTTGCATTTACTCTTCGAATCTTTAGCTATTGTTCCGCCTGCAAATGGCTGGCTCTTCCAGTTCTAATGCGTGACGGGTGACGTGAATGTAATTTTGTTTGGTGAATAATCAGCCAGAACCGGGCTCCATTCGATGAAGGTTGCGACATGAAGAAGTGGGGCAAGAGCCCCATGCATGGAGGGGGCAGGGCATGCAAATGAGCGGCAAACAAAAGCCGTTAAGTGCGTGTGTTTCATTTTTTGTTGCCAAGATCCGCCAGCCAAGAGTGTGGGAAAGTAAGAAAATAAAAGAAAAGAGAAGTAAACCAAGAGAGGTTCCCACGATGGCAGCTTCACCCAGAGCGTGCTCATAATCGGTACACCCCATGCTAGAGGGTATTTCAAATATAAATTGTATGGCGGGGCGCTCACTAATTACCTGTGAAGGGGCAGAGGCAGCCGAGCAGACAGAGCAGGGCCAAGAGCAGCCAGGATGTCGCATTCGATGGCAGCAGCAGCCACAGCGACGTCATCGTTGGCATCGTTCTCTCTCCCAGTCGTTGTTGGCTGATGCCCATGCCCGCTCCCGCTCCCGCACCAGCGCCCGCTCTCGCTCCCGTCTCCGTCCATTGGGTGCAGCATGCTCGTTGACGACGTCGCCCTGTCGTGTCGAGCCCATTGATTGTTGTGCTCCTTCGCCCTCTACTTGCTGCTGTTGTAATTGTTGGTGCTATCCTTGTTGCTTTTGTTGTTTTGATTGGAATCGCTTCTGCTGCTGCTG
This sequence comes from Drosophila guanche, assembly GCF_900245975.1. Lineage (NCBI taxonomy): Eukaryota > Metazoa > Arthropoda > Insecta > Diptera > Drosophilidae > Drosophila > Drosophila guanche. Next base: position 28,786 of record NW_022995763.1, read on the forward strand.
CTGGTGCTGCTTCTGCAGCTGGTACGGCCTCTGCCTCAGTCTCTGCTTGGCCTAGTGGGCGCCGCCACGTCGCTGCAGCTGTCATTGTCAGGCGTTGATTTTGAACTTGGCGGCGGCGTGTGGGTGCTGCACACTGCTTTACGGCTGAAGCCACTGCACTGCTTCCTGCACTGCTTCTCGTGTGTAACTGTGTGTGTGACAGACGACAGATTATTGGAAACGATTATTGACCCAGTGGCTACCACGTGCAGTGAGCAACTAATGGAATGCTTCTGACCAACTGCTAACTTTTACTCATTCTTTTTTTTTGTTGCTCTAGCACGAGCACATTGTGTGCCACTGTGCGATGTGGCTGCTTGTGTCGACAGATAGTTTTTGGCAGGCAGGCAGGCACCCCAACCTCCTCCTCTCTGGCGCTGCCTGTGCAGTGTATGTGTGTGTATGTTGTGTGTGTGTGTGTTGTCTCGTTCTGGCCTGCAGTCCGAAAGGGGATCAGCTGTTTAACGGGTTCGTTGTTTACCGTTTGCTTCTCTCCATTCCGTTTTGGTGGTGCTGCTGCTGATGCTGCCGAGAGGATGATTTTGCGGTTGCCAAAAATGAGAAATGTTGCACACAAAAGCCTCAAGGAAGTGGCGGACGTGCGGATAGGGGTGGCACAGCGTGCCGACAAGTTCGAGTTACACTTCACGCCGCAGCACGCTTTATGGATTTTCTTTCCAACACACACACACACACACACACACACACAGGACGAGACACACACACACTATCACGTCACGCATACGCGCATTGATTTTCCCTTACACTTCCTTTTGCTGCTATTCCTCTTGCTTTCTTTCTTTTTTGGGACATTTCAAGGTTTCTCTTTGATTTTGATTTTACTTACATTTCACGTTAAATTTCTGTTTCACTTTTGACACCAACAAAAATGTTGCACGCAAGCACTAAAAATACTACAAAAAAAGGAGCAGAGAGAGAGAGAAGAGACTGATGAGTGAGAGAGAAATGGGAAAACAAAACAAAACACAAATTTCCCAGCACACACACACACACAGAAACACTCTCTGCCTTGCCTTGCAGTGGGTGGGTAAAACTTTAACGCGGCGACAGCAGCAGCAACAATAACAACACGCGGTCCGTGGCAGAGTGTGTGCAGCCTAATAGGTGCAGCATTCACCCCCAGAGAGTGTCTCCTAATTACATATGCACATGTGCACTTCTGTACATGGTGGCATATACGAGGATTCGACGAGGATCGTGAATGCCGCTTTGCCGCTCACCTTATATATTAACACACCTTGTGTGGGCCTTTGGGACGCCCCTTCCTTTGTCCTTTTTACTACTTGGTGTTTGCTGATTGCTTTTGCCATTCGCTTTTGTCGGAGAGTGTAAACTTGGCCAACACACAACGAACCGAAATGGATAGACGAAACTGGTGGTGGTGGTGATGGTGGGAGGGGTAGCGACGGGAGGGGAAGGAAGCAGATTGAGTGTAGAGTGGAGCGTAGAGCGTAGAGCAGAAGCAGAGCCGTGTCTCTGAGTCTGAGTCGGCGTCCGAGTTGGGTCCGCGTCGTCAAGCGTCGCCTCCGACTGCCGCGTTTCGTGTGAAAGAGTCAACTGAAACTTGAAACTGCTGCTGCTGCTTCTGGCCTGCTGACTGCTGACTGCTGGCAGCTGGCTGCTGGGGGCTGAGGGCTACCTGCCTGGCTGCCTTCCAACCGCAACCGCAACCCCATGCAACATGTTGTGTTGAAGCTCGTCAAAGCTGCCTGCCCTCGAACTAGCGACTATTTCTACCTACTCGGCAGAAGCTGTAAGTATATTCGAAAGCTTCAACCAGCTTTCGATAGCTTTTGCTCCCTACAGTAATTTGCACCTTTTGCAGCTTTAAGTTGGAGTGCTACAAAGTGGTGTAATGGGAGTATGTCAGTGTCAAACTCCCAAAAGTATGCAAAAGTTTTGCCCTCTTTGCATTTAGAATTGCTATGAAATTCTTATGAGCCAAACGAATCAGGAAATACATATGTGTTACTTCCTTCTACTATGAGCTCTTTTCGTCCTTCCGGTGCTTCGTTGCAACCTCTTGCCTTTCTTTTGCCTTTCTTTCACATTGTAAACTTCAGAATGTGCTTGCGTTTTTTTTTAATAAGTAGTTTGGAAATTATTTTATTCAATGTATTTTATATTCATTCATTAGTTTCATATTTTCTGTTTCTAAACGTTGACACAAAAATACTTGTGTGTGTGTGTGTGTGTGTGTGTGTCTGTTTGTTTGCGTTCGTGTGTGAGAGAGAGAGAGTGTTGCCGTCTTCGTTTGTGTTTGCGTTTGTGGGTTTGGGCTTGTCTCTGTCCCGTAGGTTCGTTCATATTCGGGTGCAGTGTGTCCCGTAACTGTCTCCGTCTCGTGTCTCATGTCTCTGTGTGTGTGTGTGTGTGTGTGTGTGTGTTTGTGTGTGAGCGCCAATATCTGATTTGGACATAGCTTAAGTTTTAAATACAAGTTTTTGCTTTCATTGATCTCATTTAAATATTCTGTGTACCATTTAAATGCATTTTGGGAAAAAATTTCAAAGAATGTATTTTACGAGTAGTTTTTTCGCTGGTTTTTGCCTATGTCTTACCCATCGCTTTTGTTTTACGTTTTTGTTTTTGTTTTTGTTTTATTTATTGGTTGTGTGATTTGATTTGATTTTTGTTGTTTGTATAGCTTGGAGTTTTGAGGGGACTGTTTGTTGCATTGCCTCCCTGCACTCCTCGTTTTCGGCGTGCCAAGAGTCTTATAATACATCCATTTATATCTGTCTGTGTATGGGTTGGTATGGGGTATAGACATGTGTACGTATATATAACTATTTATTCCACCATCATTGTATACATAGAATTTACTCTGGTTTTTGCTTTGCTCTTTGGTTTCATCTTTTCTTTCAATCAGAAATATATCTTCAATATCATATATATGTATAGGTTAGGTCTTTGAGAGGGCTTTTGGTTAGTGGGCATTGGAGGGGCATTTGCTGATTGCTGTGTTGCCAAGTGCATTTGTTACAGGGTTGCCAGGTTGCATAGAATGTATGGTATGTGTCTTTAATTTACACGTACTATTTGCTCTTTATTCATTACGTTTTTATGTAGCTTAGACAACACAATAGGCTCGGGTAACATGTTCAAGTATCTTTTTCTTAATTCTGTTTTTTTTATATTCATATGTTTCGAGTGTGTGGTGTTCCAGAGCTGCCGTTTTGCTGCACGATATGCACTGCAGGCTACTGCACGGTTTGTCTGGGTGAATTGGTTTCGGGGTTTTCTCTTACAAATTATTGCTATTTGTTTATGTATATTTATATATAGTTCTATTCGGTACATGTATATAGTAGGTATATATCGTTCAGATTCATTGACATCAAATTTTAAAGTGTACCTAAATGGCATGGTGTTACCCCTGCAAAAGCCCGTACGAAGTATCCTGCATTTTGCAAGGGTATACCAGGCATCGGGTGTTGCTCAAAGCGTTCTTTTTCGTGTGTGCATCGTTCGGCAAGAGGAGAACAAAACCGTTTCCAGTATACATAGTACATCTATAATACATATTTGGCTTTCTATTCACCACTGCCATTACTGCTGTTACTGCTGTTGTGTGTGTGTGTGTGTGTGTGTGTGTGTGTGTGCGTGCGTGAGAGAGCATCTAAGCTTCGGCCTGCCGAAGAATGCTGTTGCAGGATTTTCATTTTGCTTAAAATTTCATTTTAAAGTTTTAGTTTACTCTTCTTTTTTTTTTGGTTTTGTTTTCCTGTTTGTTCTGTTGTTTGCTTTATGTTTTTGGGTTTTTGTATATTCAAATGTTAGTCTTTAGTATTTTGCATCTGTGTGTGTGTCTTTTCAAGTGTCAGTTTTCTCAGGAGGGTCACTAGTACATAAATACATACATACATATATAGTTAGTTGATTTAGTTCGAGTTTAAGTTGAATGTAGCTTTAGTTGTAGTTGTAGTAGTGAGACATTGCCTATCCTATCGAGTGTTTGGGCATACATGTATCAGGGGCAGGACTATGGGGTACATACATACATTTATCGTCGTGGATCGTGTGTGGCTCATGCATGGGTGTGTGGTCCATTATCGGTGGTTGATGCTACCACATTGGGTTACAGCTCTGCGGATGATGTGGTTATGCTCTCTCACTCTACTCTCTCTCTCTCTCTCTCTCTCTCTCGCTATCTCTTCAGTTGAGAGTAACGGCCCTACTCTCTCTCTCTCTCTCGCTATATCGTTCTCTCTTTGTTGTGCAGCCACTCGGCAGTGTCCTTGAGTTGGGCTTTGCTTGAGTCTGAGTATGCCCACGCGCTCGCAGGACCTTTGTGCACATGTCTGTGTGTCTGTGTGTGTGCGTTTAGGAATGTGTGTTGTTTTATTGTTGGAAACCGTTTTGGAATATTTCTCTTAAATTTGTAGTTTGCTTTTAGTATGCTTTGAGTCGCTGCTTTGTAAGTTAAGTAGAAAATTATAAATATTAAGTTGCATGCAGGCCAATCCACAGGTGCATTCGTGATAGGGTTTGGATATGGGCTAGGGATACGGTTACGGAGAAGTAGTAATGCCATCATCATCCTCCTCCTCCTCATCTAGGTCTCTGTCTCTGCAGCTTCTGCAGCTCAGTTTCTTTTTTTCTAGTTCTTTTTCTTTTCTATTGTAGTAGCTGTCTGCTCTCTCTTTTTACGAGGGTTTTTTGTATTCAGTTTTTCCTCTTCTTTTTCGCTCTGACCTCTACCTTCTTCTTTGTGAGTGTGTTTGTGTGGAGACCTACAAGTTTTGCACTTATGACGATATGTGGAGCTACTTTTGTCCTATAATTACATAGATCCTGTATCCATTTGTCTCCAGTAATAAGTAGCTGTATCTGTATCTGTGGGTGTGAATGTATTCGGTTCTGCTTAGTGGCATAGAGTGGGTCACATAGGGGTATGGTCGGTTGTGTAGTCAAGTTGGTCCAAATTGCGCATACCCTTGTCTAAGGATATTTCAAATATGTCATAGGTACACACAAACATTTTGCCTTTTGGAACATTATAATACCGCCCCGGATACACAGATTAGATCCATAGGTGGGGGGGCTCATATCTAGCTACCAAGTTTTGGAAGGGGGAAAAGCGTTTAATTGACTGCCAAAAAGTACACTAAATATAGTACAGACATATACACTGAATATCATGTGGAAATACCCCTGCAATGATTGTTTAATTCTCTGTCGTTATCTGCTGTTCGAATTTCATGGCAATGATCGTCTCTGTCTGCCCCAAAAATATCCTCACAGCCATTGCAGGGGCATATTGTGGTTCGGCCAGCCGAATCTGGGCCCATCTTTCATCTCATTGTTTCTTGCCCCAAAGAATTATCTCTTTTGGGGTTGGGGGCGGGTTTCCTTTCAGAGCTCTAAACTAGTTTTAAATTATGCTTAAAATGGTTTACATTTATGTTTTGTTTTTTCCGTGTGTTCCTTTGGGTTCAGTTTTGTTTTTATTTTGTTTTTGTGTGTGTTTTTATACATACATTTGTAAAACATTTAGAGTTTTCATTTATTTTTTTGTTGCTTTTTGCTTTTTTATTTATTATTTGTAGATGCGGTATCTTTAAGATAAATATTTATGTAGGTATATTTATATTTATTACATTTATGTATATATATATATTTCTTTATTTATATATGTATAGTTTAGTTTAGTTGTTTGGTTTTGTTGGAAAGTTGTTTTGTTGTTTTGTTTTTTTGTTTTTTCATTTGTTGATTTTCAATTAAATTCAAGTTTTAGTCTTTATGTTTGGTTTTTTTGCATTCAAACAAGGGAAATTGTGTGGGAAACATACATACAAACATACGAGTAAATATATGTATATAAATATAAAATGCTGCGACCTGGGCGAGTGCTTTCACACGTTTCTCGTCACTAGTCACTAGTCACTCGTCAGAGGCGTCGAAAGTTCACCCCTACAGCTGCAGCAGTGGTGCAGCAGTGGTCGTGTGTAGTTTGTAGTAGTAGAATCAGTAGTACATCAGTAGTAGTTAGTATAAGGCAACAAATCAATTTGATGTGTTTGCTACACAAGTACATACGCACATACATACATACATACTGACATGCATGTCAGTTTGGGGTACACGGGCAGTCTGCTAGTTTGCTAGACTTTAACTATCATTTTAGGTACAATCTAGACATCCAGCAAGTCGCGTTGGCCACTTCAAAGTGCTCCTGTTACAGCTAAATACATAAATACATACATACATACATCAATAGGTTCATTAAACTAACAACTAGCTGAAAAGTCTAACTACGCGAACGAACAATATTCCTGTGCTGCTCAGGCCATACAATACGCAACGCACTGTACTCGTATCTGCATGTCTTTCTGGTGACTTATGCGCTACAAAAAATACACTTAGAGGACACCCAGAGGCAACATCAATATGAATATCAGTTTATATTAACATCAAGAATGCAACGCACACACTCACACACACACACACACACACACACGCTGTTGTAGGGGGATGTGTGAAATGACAGTGAGGCTGCAATTACAATGCACAATTAATTAGTTAGCTTTTTAGACACTTAAATGTACGTACATCAAGTAAACATCCATTAACATCCATTTTGGGTGTGTTTTTCTTTCAATATTAATCTAGCTTGGACTTGAGCCTTCTCTGCAGCTGCCTAGCCAATTGACAGCTCATTAGCTTAATAATGACCAAAAAAAAAACATACATACATACATACATACATGGAGACGTACATACATCTTTGACGAGTTATGAGTTATGTAAATGTGTGTACCAAGGGCCAGCTCGGCTAATCCTAACTTTTAGCTTCTAGCTGCACCATTCTCCATCATACTGCTGCTTCCATTCCACTTGTATATATTCCATAATTTGATTATTCAAAAAGTATCGATGCTGTCTTTGTGGTTTATTGAATCAATTGACTCAAAAAGCATTCCTACGGCAAATGCTGCTAGAATGCCGCTTATTGCCCTGCAAAGTAGGCAACACTTTTTATCATTTCACAGAGCACACAGAGCCGGATGCTCTCCGCATCTAATGCGTGCTGTTGTGTGTCCGTGTGTGAGTGTGAGTGTGTGTGGGTGTGTGCAGAGCTATATATTTAACTAAATTACATACAGAAATGTACATAGACAATAATTAACTTTGGTTTTCGTGACATGCAGGTCCTGCAGGACCTCTCCAATGCCCCCCATTCGCTGGATATGTGGTTAGAGTTTTGTTACACTCGTTCCGAGCAGATTCGCCAATTGATATTCGTCTGTAACCAGTCCCCAATCCCCCCCCCCCCGCAACAGCAACTGCAAATTGCAACGGAATTGCAGTGAATAATCAAAATCGTGAAAATTTCAATGTAATCACACACATTGCACGAGTATCCTCCGACTGCTGCTGCTATTCACTATCCCACCCACCCACTAATTGAGTGCTGCTGTCAGCGGCACATCAGCAGCAACACCGAAAACAGATTCGGCAGCTGTAAAAATCCAATTGCATCACCATGAAAGTCACTCCTGCGGCCATCCAGCCCGGCAACTTGATGAATTTCCTGCAGCTGTGCAGGGCTTAGGTGGGCTGGAGACTCGGGGACTAGAAATAGGATTTGGAAACAAAAAACAAACCAAAAATAGGGTTGGAAAAAGGCAACATCGAACCGCGCGCCACTGCCAAATGGAATTAGGCACTCGTGGACCCTGGCACCCTGGCACCCTGGCACACAGGACTCAGAGCCATGGCCAGACTCCGAATGGGAGTGCATAGCTCCTGTCCAATGCATTTGCAATGGCAGAAAATTTGTTTTGCGTAATTAGTCGTGAATTTGGCATGACAACGAGATTGCAGCTGGTTGTGGGTCTCGGCTGTGGGGTTTGTCTGCTGGTTTTTGTTCTGTGGGTCCAACTCTGAGCTGATGTCTGCCAATCAGTGCGCCTCGGGTGCCGTTGGGAGGCCACACCATCCACGTTCGTCTATCCACAGACACAGCAACAGCCACCAGCTAAAGTTCCTTGATCCAGGGGGGGGGGGGGGGGGGGGGGGGGAACCTAGCATCGAGCTGTGCCGGCAAAGTGCACAGGAAATGACTGGCTTAGAGTCCTCGCAATGGAAAGACAGACACCAAAGACAGTATGCAATGCTCAATGCTCGAAGCTTGATGCCCGATTGACGCACATCGAGCGAAAGCTGCGGGGAAACCAATTTGAAAACTGCAACCCCCGCGAGGACATTCCCTGGAAGTTGATTTTACTTTTTGAAATTTGATTCCTTTTGCAGTGGAAGAAGCCGAAATCAGAGCGTAGTTGCTTGCACTTGGGCGGGCTTAGAATTGGTCGGGACTCATTGGTGGGGATCCATCGTGATATGTAGCCATTATTTGGTAGATATATTTATGGGTCGCCAGCTGCGGATGATGCAAGGAATGCCAGGGATGGTTCACACATCCTTTGGGATCTGTTATACACATATGCAGTATATATTTGTGTTAGTGTGTGTGTGTGTGCATGGCTTAGGGTATACATAAATAAAAAAATACTTAAAAGGTAAACCAAAAAAAAAATAAACAACAGGACAGGAGTGGGGAAAAATGAATCGTCTAGCGACTTAAACTAATAGTTGGGCTAAGGACTGACTCCAACCTGCTGCTGCTGCTGCTGCCACGGGTGGTGGGGCAAGGGGGGTGGCTGCTCCATGCTCATTTAGACATTCTCTGGCTCTGGCAACTTGCGCTCGCAGCAATGGCAGACGAGTGCATTCAGCCGCTGCCCGATGGCCGACCATACCGTCATGGATATGGCGGAGACCTCGCAGTTACTGGCGGCATCCGGCTGCAGCTGTTGCTCTGCATCCGCATCCGCATCCGCATCCTCGTCCTCGTCATCGATGTCCTCCGGCGGTTGCAGGGCCACAATGGGCCCCGGCTGATGGGACAGCGAGATGTCGATGTCGGTGGCCGTCCTCTCGTTGCTGGAGTCATGGCTGCTCCCCTGTTGTCAAATCTTTGGCGCCACCTCCGAGGAGGCGGCCAGGCCAGCCATACCAAGTTCAAGCTCCACGCTGAGGCTGGGCGGAATGACCACGACACCATCAACGGATGCAATGCGTATGCCGGGCACCTCGCCTCCAGCTCCAGCTCCACCTGCAGCTCCACCTGCAGCTCCGCTGTGCAGCGTGTTGTTGCTGTCGTCGTGGCGTGAGGAGTGGCGGCTGCTGTCGTTGGATGAGTGGCGTGTCATGTCCGGGCCGCGGCTGCAGGGCACATCCAGGCTGTATGCCCGATGACGGTGAATCATGCCACCAGCTGAGACTGAGGCTGAAGCTGCAGCTCCAGCTCTGCCCGATGACGATTGCTGGCTATTCGAAATGGTGCAGCATATGGACTGCGGCTTAACAGGACCTGCCCCTCCTCCTCCGGCCACATCCAGGGCGCTGCTGCTGTCTCCGGCACTAGGTCCGGCGCCGGCACCGGGCCCGGCTGCGTCTCCATTGTTGTTGGCCCTGCCATGGCAGGGACTGCTGCGAGTGCTGCCAAACCGCTTGTTGCCACCCTTGTCAAAGCTGAAGCTGAAGTAGTCCGAGAACTGGCGCAGCCGCGACTTCCACGAACCGGAGCCACCGGAGCCACCGGAGCCACTGCCACCGGCACCTCCAACTGCGACAACACCGGACACAGCGGCGACTCCGGCCTGGCTGCTGGCACTGGAACTGGCCGGTGCCCGACTGCTGGTGCCGCCGTTGCTGGCCAGCCCGATCTGCTCCAGCTGCTGGCAACCGGTGGGTGAGACATTGCCGTTGGAGGAGGCGCTCGCTGCCACATCCGCCAATAGGGGGACACTCGCCGTGGCCACGGCCGCTGGCCCCATTATCTCTGCGGCACTGATCTCCCCATCCGCATCGGAGTCCGCCTCGGTGCGGGCCAGCAGCTCATTCAGCTGAATATTGTTGCCAGCTCTGCCTGCTCCTGCTCCTGCTCCAGCTACAGCACTCGTATTGGCATTGGTGTCCTCTTGGCCACGCTGTCCACTCTGTCCGCTCTGTGACTCTGTGGCGCTGGCCGCGCTGCGTTGATGGTGGCGTCCGTAGAACACATTGCTGTCGGAGATCACCTGGGGCAGGCCGTCGGACAGGCGACGGCTGTGGCCGCTGTTGTACTGGTCGAGGCTGACGGCTCGGTTGTTGCCAAAGTGGCAGCGGTTGCTGTGGTAGCCGTGGATGTTGCCGTAGGAGTTGCGAATGCGCTGGCCACCGCCGCTGCTGCACAGCTCACCGATCATCGAGGGGCGCTTCTCGCGCGACGATTTTCGTGAGTTCGAGTGCGAGGACTTGCTCCGGTTGCTGCTGCCCTCCGTGTCCACCTTGAACTTGGATGTCTTCTCCGCAACCTGGCGACAAAGGGGAGTGTCAGAAGAGTGGGGAATGTGAGATGGAATAGGCTGACACTTACATCCACTTCGGTGGCCGTCTCCGAGTCGCCGCTCTCGCTGCCCTCGGGCAGATCGTGCAGCTCTGCTGCCATGCCCCCCGGCTCGTCCACGGAGGTGCGTGAGGCGGACTTTTGAGATGGGATGCTGCGTCGCGACTTGACGCTAATGCCAGAGCCGGAGCGTGGCATTTGGGGGGAAACGCTACCAGTGGCACCGCCCCCTCCGCCGCCTTGGGCATTGCCTTGGCCCTTGTCCATGATCATCTTGTCGCCCGTGGCGCCCGGAGTGCTCACCATGGCCGCATTCGAGTCCATGGTGCCGCTGTTGCTGTCCGAAGTGTTGCTGTCGGCCACGGATTTGCGCGTCTTGGTCTGGGCATCATTCAGGCGTCTACACATGGAGTTACTGGGAGTTACTTGAGACTGGGATGGGGCCAAAGACTCACCTGTAATACTCCAGAGCAATGCGCACTGGTATAATGATGAGCTCCGTGAGCTCTGGCACCAGCTCGCCGAGCGCCTCGAACAGTGGCAGCAGCACCAGTCCAATGAAGCGCACCTGGGAGCCCGGCTTGCTCACCTTGTCCGGGTCCATGAAGGGCGTCACTGGCAAGCCCTCCGACTTCTCGGCAGCACTCTGGGCAAAGAACTCCTGCAGCAGCCGATCCAGCCACGGCTCGGCCACATCCATGGGCCGCGCCTCATTCGAAATGTCCGCCACCTTGATGAGGATCATGCAGAGCTAAGCCAAGAGAAGGAGGGATTTCCCATCCGATTAGCAGCTGTATGGAGACGCCGAGTGCAGTCCGAGTGCTTACCAGATTGATGTGGGCCCGATTGCTGTAGTCAAAGATGGGCGTTATCTCCATGAACTGTGTGAGGATCTCATTGTGGCGGGCCATGTCGGTGGCCAGAATGCAGCGTATAATGCCCTCACGTATGGTGCTGTAAATGGAATTGGAATTGGAGTTTGAGTTGGAGTTGGAGTTGGAATTGGGAAACGCATTTAAAAGAGAGCACATCATCCATGAGGAGCAGCGTTTTAATGGCTCCTTTCACTTTCGAAATCCTTCAGCTAAATCCCCAGCTGCTTTGCCAAGCTTCTTGAAGTTTTGACACGACAAAAACACCAAAGTCTCGTGTTGCCAATAAAAGTGTTTACCGGCGGAAAAGGCAATGGAGTGTTTTCCCACAAGAAAAGGCCAATCAAAATGGCGCAAGAATGGAGCTGACGGACCAAATGCAGCGCGTAAAATATCAAATTGCATTTCGTTGTATTTGAAGTTTGAAGTTTGAAGTTCGAAGTTGAGGCAAAGCCAATCGTCAGTAATGCCCATCGTTCCTGTGGCTGTCTATGTGTTATACAAGTCAGATATAAGTCAGTCCCTTTTGTGCACTTTTCCCAGGGTATCGAGTGAAGCAAACGCAACTGAAATGTTTGCAAAATTGGATTTCTCGTGACACGCTGCATTGGCATTGACGTGGCAGCACCAGCACCAGCTCCATCTCCATCTCCATCTCCATTTTCACCTTCGACTACTTCTCCTTCCCCATCCCCATCTCAGTCCTCGACTGCCATTCAAGGTAAGCGCCTTGCAACTGCCGCATTAAAAGTGCAAATAGAACGTCTGTCACATTGGCAAATATTTATTTTTATTTGTATTATTTCGCTGATAGAATTTCGCTTGAAATTGATTAGAAAATTGCGTGCACATCAATAAGTAAAGATTGTCTGGCATTTCGCTCGCTAAAATGTGTTTGGAAAATGTGTGTTGTGATGTGCATAAAGGACTTCCCTTTGAAAGACTGGCAACAGTGTAAGGAATGCATCAAATAAGTGGAAAGCAGAAGGAAACCTCTCGTGGAGCAATGCATTTTAATTGGGTTCCAATAAGCTACAAATGTCACCGAGAACAATTCGGAATTTCCATTCGGAAATCCGAGTCAAATTCCAAATACCATTTCCCATTGCAGTGGGTCACCGCACCCACAGCCACAGCCACAGCCAAAGCCACAGCCGCACCTACACCCACCGTACACCACCGTGCAGACATTCTGGATTTTGGCATATTCCTGGCATGCTCCGACTGACACAACTGTGGCGCCTAGTAATGGCGTTCAGTTAATTAATACCTGCTGCAGCCACCATTAAATGGTGGGTGGGTTGGTGTGCTCCATGTCTGCACTTCAAATTGGGATTTAAGGGATAACAAAGCAAATTGTAAATTGCCATGCCATGCCATGCCATCCATTGATTGGCAATGTCGGGGATTTTACTGCACTGCTTGAATGGAGAGACTGCGGCTTGGCTGGGTACAGGAATTAGTAGATGGTTCTGGCATTATCGTATCTGTAGACAAAGCAAAATTGACACTGGATTGTGTGGCATGTTTAGCGGTCTCTGACTGAAATCATGGAACAGCTATTGGAGCATCTAATGCAGTGATTATTCATCTCTGGTTTGCTCTATCTACTCATGTATGTATGCCCCCTCCCTTCCGCCTAACCCTGGTGCTGATGATGATGATGATGATGATGAATTGTGGAAAAGGGGGAAAAGTGTGGGGCAAAATGAGAAATGAGCAAAAGTTGAGCGTTGGCCAAAAAACGGCAACTATTATGCGCTAATTATGACTAAATAATTGCACGAAAAGCGTCGGTCGTCGGGCGTCGAGTGCCAGCTCCATCTCTGAGCTCCAGTCTCCAGTCTCCACTTGCTTTGATGATTTATTTTTGGCTTGGGCTCTGCAGCAGCTGGTTTTAAGTTTTACTCTTTCTTTTCCACCCATCCACCCCATACAGCAGCAGCGCCCCCGCCCTACCCTGCCCGCTTCGGCGGTTTTTCTGCCGAATTTTGATTGAATTTGTTCTGTTGTTGTGGCTTTTCGTGTAACCAAAACAGAACTTTCTTGAATGGGCATTCAACGATAAGTAATGCAAGTAGGGTAATCAAACACATATCACTCTCTACAAGGTTCATCTTAGCGCTTTGATTTACTTGGGGCCACCAGCAACTGTCGGTAGATATGTAATCAATGTCCCCATATATTTGATTTATTTCTTTAAATCTTAATTCAACTGTTCCTTTTTTTGTTTGTAATTGTAATACATTAAGTGTTAACTGAAAAAGTGCAACAATTCCAAGACGCAATTTCCGCTGCACCTTAATAAATATGTAAACAAATATGTACATACATAGCATGTATGTATGTGTGTACATAAATGCATGTAAGAGCTCCATAAGTGTTGAAATGATGCACTGACTATGTAGCCTAAATATGATGAAATGCTTCCAAAGATTTGCCACCTTGCCAAAGGGGTATACAAAAACAGAACCCAAGCCAACACTCCCCACACTCTCTCCCGCCCCACCGTTTTCGGGTCGTGCTTCCCTCGTCGCAAAGTGTAGTGAGACTCTCTCGCTCTCTCTCTTTCTAGCTAAAAACAAACCTAATCGCACTGAGCTTTGCTCTCAATCACACCTCTACATGTGTGCGTGTCGCTGTTGAAGGGCGACGAAAAGCGTCTGAGATGTTCCGTTAATTTGGAACTTGGTCGTGTGAGGGGGGGAGATGGCCACAGTGGGTGAGATGATTAATTGATTACACGTGGGCCTGTCGGTAGTCATTATTCGCGCCGCCAGTGAGTGCGCGACGGAGAGGGCAGCATCGGGGTATCTCTTTGCGTAACCCATCAATGGCCGGCTCCATTTGGTGCAGGGAATGTGTGGCTGTGGATCGGAAGTGCTTTGAAATGATTAAAGAAAAATCGCAGGAACTGATCGAGCGGCCCTCGCTGTTATGGCATTGCCCAGAAGGCGAATGTCAGGGCAACGTTATCAGGCAGCGTTATCGCTGACGCGCCGGTTGCAGGGGAGGAGCGAGCGAGCGAGCAGCAGGCAGCAGGCAGCGGCAGTACTCATAAGCCGCTGAAGCTCAACGCAAGTGAAGATGAAGATGAAGCTGAAGCTGAAGCTGCCGCGGAGCAATTGCACAGGGACGTGGCTGCTGGGAGGATTGCTGCTCCTGCTGGGGCTGCACTGGCACTCTGCCCTCGGCAAGGAGGAGCATGAGGTGTTGCTGCTGGAGATGGACTCGGATGCGGACGCGGACGCGGACTGCCAGCAGCAGATGAAGGATGACATGGATACCACGGAGTCGGCCTGCGAGAACTTTCACGAGTACGCGTGCGGCAACTGGCACCCGAACAGCTCGCAGCGCGCCTTTGGGGCCCACGACATGCGCAGCCAGTGGGCGGCGGTGCACAAGCAGCGCCTGGTGCGGCACTTCAGCCAGGTGTCGTCGAGTGCGGAGCCGGATCAGCTGGCTACCTTCTACGGCAACTGCATGTCCGGGCAGCAGAGTGTGCGTGTCTACACGGAGGCCTTGGAGCGCAGGACCTACTGGCCGCTGCTCAGCAACGACTCTGCCACCTTCGACTGGGTGGCGGCCTCGGCGGGGCTGCGTCGCTTCGGCGCGCAGGGCTTGTGGCGGCTGAAGGTGCAGCCCAACTGGCAGGCGGCAGACCAGAGCATATTCTACCTGCTGCCCCCCTCCTTCGAGATGCTCGGCTCCAGCCCCATCTCGGAGTTCCTCTACCAGCGCTATCTCAAGAGCCTGCTGCTGGAGCTGGGGCTGCGGGTGCGCCGCGCCTCCGCCCTGGCCGCGCAGCTGGTGGACTTCGAGCAGAGTCTGCGGCAGCTGCTGCCCCTGGACGTGGAGCAGACGCTGGTGCTGCGCGAGCCCCAGTCGCTCGGCCAGCTGGAGCAGCAGCTGCCACAGCTGCAGCTGCGGCGCTACTTCGATCTCCTGCTGCAGGGTCTTCCCTCAGGCGCCACCGAGAAGCTGCTGGTGGTGGCCGATCTGGAGTACCTGAGCCGCCTGCAGCGCCTGCTGCAGCGCCCACACAGCGTGGATCCCCTGGTGCTCTCCACCTGGCTGCTGCTCAAGCTGCCCGCCCACGTTGAGCTGCACCAGTACGACGAGGATCCGCTGAAGGTGCGGCAGCGCCACTGCCTCGAGCGGCTCAGCATTCTGATGCCCCGCCAGCTCTCGCAGCTGCTGGTCCGCCTCTCGCTCGGGGAGGATCCCGCAGCGTACGAGGGGCAGGTGGTGCGCGCCCAGCGGCTGTTCAGCCGCCTCCAGGCGCAGTTTGAGCGCCAGCTGAACGAGACGGACGTGTTCGAGGCGGACCCCAGCACCCAGACGCTGGCCATACAGAAGCTGCGCAACATGCGCCTGATCCTGCCCCAAATAGAGGCGGAGGCTCCCGGCGCCGGCGCCCAGCCGCTGAGCGGCAACTATGACGAGAACCTGCTGCAGTTGTCCCAGAGTCGAGCTCTGGCCGAGTTTCGGCTGGTGGTGGACTGCCAGGAGAAGAGCTGCGATGGCGCCCAGCCTGCGGATCGCAACAGCCTGAACCCGCTCTCCGTCAACGCCTACTATCGGCTGAAGCAGAACGCCGTTGTGCTGCCACTGGGGCTGCTCACCGCCCCGTCGCTGGAGCGCTGCAGATGGATCAATGCGATGGATCAGACGGCACGATTGTCCGGCAGCATGGGCTCCATCCTGGGCCACGAGATGGTGCACGCCCTGGACTATGATGGCATCAACTACGATGCCAGCGGACAGCTGAGCAACGGCCAGTGGCCACCGCGGGCCATCATACGGTTCGGGCTGCGCGCCGCCTGCTACCTGGGCTCCCGCTACAGCAACGCCACCCTCACCATCAACGAGAACATTGCGGACAGCGAGGGACTGCGTCTGGCCTTTGAGGCCTACCGCCACCAGCGCACGCACCGCGGTGTCACCGATCCCCGCGGCCTGAAGACCTTCTTTGTGGCCTTTGCCCAGAACTGGTGCGGCAGTGCCCCGTCCTCGAGGGGTGCTGGTGCCGGGCAGCATGCGGCGCACTCGGAGCGCGTCAACAATGTGCTGGGCAACTTTCCCGAGTTCCTCGAGATATTCCAGTGCAAGGCCGGCAGTCAGATGAGTCCCCCAGACAAGTGTCGCATTTGGTGAGGAGGCGCTCAAAGGGCATCACCGACGGGTGACTTTTTCAATAAATAAATGTGTGACTGTACGCCCATGGTTGAGGTGTATTTACAAGTACTAAAATGCCTTCCTATCTTTTATCGTTCTTCGAAACTCAAAACATAATTGATCGAAATGTTGAGTGACAGAATCCTTGCACTCTTGCTGCTAATCAGGTAATGAATGAATGCATTTGCCATTCAAGAAATTGTCAAGTGCCAAGTGCCAAGTGCCGTATGCCGGAATGCCAAGTGAAATGTAATCAAATGTTTTAGTTGTTTGCTTGGCAATGGCAGTGACAGCAATACTCAAGAAAACTTCAGTCACAAAAGTGACTAAAAGGAGGTGGAGGAGTGGCACATTCATGCACATTCGTGCCATCTAATGCTCTGCCTAATAATAATCGCAATGACAACTGACAGCAAATTGTTGACAAAGGGAAGGGCAACAGCGGCAGCATCTGCCAGTCGAACATGCATATACACATAGTATATATGTAGAGTCCATATGTGGACGATATGTTCTGCGACAAGTTTTGCCATCAAAAACTCCCCAAAGTATGCAATGGTTTATGCACGCAAACTTGCCGGCAAAACTGCCTTCCAGCAAGCAGTAGACTGTCAGTTTGGCAAGCAGTATGTAGCGGGTGTAGAGAGAATAAGATAGAGAGAGAGAGAGAGAGAGAGAGAGCAAGTCTGCTGCTAAGGGTACATATCCTTTTCCGTGCTGATTGCGCTGTGGCCTGATGATGCTGCTCGTCCTCTTTTTTCTCCTCTTTACTCTGCTGATGATGATGATGATGATGATGATGATGTGGCAGCGGGCAGCCGCTTTACCACTCTTCTCTGCCAGCCGTCAAAGTCGACGCAGGCAGTAGGGAAAGTAGGAGATGAAAGCATTTCACCGGCTAATCCACTTAATTAGTGTTCGTGGAATATTTTCCAATATAAAATGCATGCAACGAATGCAACAAAACAAAAAGTGAAAAAAAAAAACAAGTAAGAAAAATGCAAATAAATGAAATTGCGAGAAAACCCGCAGCAGAACAAATAAAAAGGGGGAAAAAACGTCAAACAACGAACGTTGTGACAGTGTACCGAAGCGTGGAATACCCTGGCAAAGGGAATTCGCTTCTTGGATTGCTTTATGGCAAGCGGGACAAACCAGGGCAAGCGGAGTGCTAAAAGTGCGCAGGGTCAGGCAGGCAGGCAGGCAGGCAGGCAGGCAGGCAGGCAGGCAGGGGAAGGCGTGAGGCGGTTGAGCACTGAAAATGCTTCGCTAAGCCAACGCATAGCCTTATTATATTAACGGATAATCTGCGGCAAAGCACAAAACTTTGTTGGCATAACTTTCCCTCTCTGCCTTCACCCTTTCTGAGCCTGCTTAAGACTCAAACTGTTCATTAGTTAATCGATAAATTGGTATTTAAATTAAGTTGATTTTGTTAGGTTAAATGGAATATTTGTGCATAAAATTAGCGAATTGAAAGGATGTTGGAATATTTGTGTATTAACAGCAAATCTTTGGCCTGTTTCTAGCACTCGTCTTCCCACCTATTCCTTGCTAATAATTTCATTTAATTTCTCCTACTCTTTTGGCAACACCAATTAAATGTCTACTTCTTAGTGGCGCTTAACTTTTCTATGAATTATCCCGCAATGCAGCCACAATGCACTCCAACATCAATCCAATGGAAAACATCTGATTTTCATACCCTGCCATTATGTATTGTCGGACTGTGTCGGACAACGCAATGGCCCTCGACTGGCCGAGGGGCCAAAATGAAGTTATAGGCAAGCTGAGCGCCCGGATTATGTCCTGTCCCGGCCAATTACAACTTAATCTTCATTTGCAGCCCCACAACGTGCAACCAACACCAACAAGGACATCCTGCAGCTACTTATTTTCATTTTATTTTATAGTTAATTCTTTTTGTTGTTGCTGTAAGTACCAAATCGATACGTTTCACAGTCGTGCCTTGGCATGGATTGCAGACAGCCGGCAAAGAGAAGGACAATGGGCGTGAAAGGACTGTCGCCTGGGGGCATGGGGCAGCCATAGGTGTTGCACGGTGTGCAGCTGAACAGCTGTGTGCTGTGTGCAACTGTTAATTACCACGGCAATCGGGGCAAGCCCCGTTTAATGCAATGCCATTTGGTACGTGACGTGCATAAAGTGGCCGCAGCCAAGTTGGCAATTAATTGCACCACGGACACCCACCGTCCACCGCCACTCGCATGAGCCCCTAAATCCTCAAAGAAAACTTTAACACACTTTAAAGGCAAAGTGGGGAACTGCACTCACTTGAAGGTGTCGCGGCTGAAGTTCTTGAAGATGTTGCACTCGGGATGCTCCAGCAAACGGAATGCTATCGAACAGTGGTGATTCTCCAGCGGTGAGATGTCGTTATATCTGCATGGGGGGATGGCAATTAGCTTGGATTGGGATCGGGATCGGGATCGGGCTTTGTGCATTGGCTGTACTCACCTGAGTGCCAGCTCTGTGCGGGCATTGATCTGATAGATGTTGTTGTAGCCAGGATGATCGAGGTCGTGGCAAATGCAGGACACCAGCAGTATGAGACACTCGAGATCGCCCAAGCGGCTCAGCAGATTCGCTTGGCGTGTAATGGCGTACATCTGCAATGGAATGTTTTTGTTGGAGAGAATATACAAATAATAATCAAGCAGTCATCATCCAATCATAGCTAGTGTCTGCCTCAAGTATCTCTTCATTTATCCTCAAGCCAGCAATTAACGCTTGCCCGTTTAACATTGAAACCTTTTGCCATCGAGCAGTTGCTACTTTAATTTGCCCCACGCTGCACTGTGGCCTCCCCTGGAGGACTCTGCCTGTATCGGATTCTATCGTCTGCTGTTGTCGCGCCTCGCCTTCAGCCACGAGGCGAAGTTAATTTGTCTGGTGCGAAACCTTTGCAATTACCGGCAGAAGGGCAGCCATCCGCTGTGCAGCAGCCAGTGGGCAAGCAATGCAGGCAGCCAGGCAGCCAGGCAGCCAGGCGACAGTGTGGCTTGGCAGGCTGCAAGTGTTTGTCTGTGTCTGCGGCAGCACAATCGTTTGCTGCAAATGAAGATGACTTTGCCGGCTATAGAGTGCGAGCCCTTAAGGAATTTCAACAGCGTTCCATTGAAGCTCCTTCGAAAATACAAAAGCAGCGCAAAGTTTGCTTTGCGCTTTGCTGCGCCCCAAACTTGCACTGCTTCAAAGGGCGGGGAATGCAGGGAAGGGTCTTCTTTGGGGGTTCCTTTGGGGGGTTTAGTCGTCAAAGTTGTTGCAAAACTTTTGCCGCCGTTGCGTTTACTTTGGCATTAAGGGCGAATGGGCAGGGGGAGATGGCTGGGTGATGGTTGTGGGCTGGCTGTTGGGTGCTAGAAATTTATGCAAATGCAAATGCTGTTTGCGTTTCGAATTTCGCAAGTTTATCTAAATTCATTGTCAACAAAACAGACAAGCAGCCAGCCAGCCAGGCCCATCGACAGAGCCAACGAACGAGAACCAGCCCCATCCATTCCAGCCACGCACCAACGCACAGTCAACCACCCAGCCACCCAGCCACCCACTCAAACCTCCCAACCGAATTCCCCCTGGTGAGCGATGCATTTTCTGCTCGTTGGGAAAGTTTGCAGCGGACAAAAATACTCCAAGGAAATCAACGGCAGCGTTGGATGGAAAAGTGCAGCCAATGGAAATTAGTCAAAGTGTTTGGTCACACCCCTCCTCCTGCCCCGCCCCACCACAGCAGTTCCATGAGTGTATCCGGTGTATCTGTTCAATAATTTAAATTTACGGTTCTTGGCCTTAATGCTCTGTTTTTGTTCGTCTGTTTTTGTGGCAACAAAAAACAAAAAAAAACAAAAAAGAACAGAAGCAAACAAAAAAAAACGCTTAACGGCTTGACTGTCATGTCCTGTGAGAGCTGCACCTCTCTCCTCTGACTTTTCACACACACACACACACACACACAACGCAATCCAGAATACACATACACTCAGAGACATGTATATAGAGAGATGACCCACCGCCGCCTATGCAAATGGACGCCCATTGAATTGTAAAATACGCACCAACGCATATGGATGGCGGATATTTGGCCCCAATTCCGTGTGGGACATGCGGGGAAAGACAGCAAAAAAAGTGAGCGGGAGAACTGGCAGGTGGTGCAAGCATTTTACAATCGATTTATGGCAGGCGGGCGGGCAGCATATTCCATTCCATTTCCAAAAAGGAATCTGCTAAATGGATGACTTTCATTTTTTTACCCCACAAAAATGTGTAATATTCCAGGCACACAGACATGTTCTTATATATTGTGACACATATATTGGGGTTTGGCTGGTTGGTTGGACTTTTCATTGGAATTTCTTAATAGCATTTTATGGGCTACACTTACGACGAAATGAAATGCAACTGCATTTCGATGGCATGTCTCTGGTTCTTGTTATTTTTGGTTTTTATTTTCTTGTGTCATTGCAAGCAACTGCTGGCCGATTAAGTCAATCAGAACTATGAATGGGAACTAGCCAAGAGTCGCAAGCTGTAGCCCTGAGAGTTGTGGCATTTAATTGCTGCAATTAGAGCTGGTGACTGCTGGCACTCAGGACACAGAGCACAGGTAAAGAACTTCAACTAAAATGTTGCCCAAAAAGGGGGATTTTTGTGCCTTCAATCTGAGTGTTACAGGAAACATAAGGGCAGAGCTATTACCCAAAAGAAGATCAATTAAATGCGGCAAACACGCCTTGAAAGTGCCTTTCAGTTTTACCAATTCGAACCATGTTTGATGTATAGATTATAAAATATTTATCTTACTTTGGCAGAGTGATTTTCATACTTTGAAGTTCGAAATAAATTGCTAAATAATATAATAAATATATCTCTTCCATATCCATTCATTCCTTGCTGGATTTTACATCATTTATTGGGAGCATTTCTGGCGAAAGAGCCCAAGAGCCCATGGGCCTTTTGTTTGATTTGAAAAGTGTAAATATGCCCAGCGTTGCCTCACGCACTCATCTTGTGTTGTGTGGCCTCAATTGAAACTCTTTTGAGTGGACTTTTTAGGTAGGTTTTCCGTAAAGTGCTGCCATGTTTTCGCTCTCAAGTTCGTCTGTTCGTTTGCTGCAACTTTTGCTGCATGGCTTCTTCTCCCACTTCTCCCACTTATCCACTATCCACTAAAGGGACTGATTTTTGTGCTGCAGCCATAAAATTATTGCACAGCGATGACGTGGACACTGATGACGCTAACGCTGACGTCGCAGACAATAACAAAATGGCCGTGCCAACAATGAGGGCGCTCGTTCTCCCTGACTTTCGGTTGGTTGCTTGTTCGTGTGTGTGTTTTGTGTGTGTGTGTGGCATGGTCATGTTTTGTCTAGCACATAATGCGGTTTACGGGCAGGGCAACATATTTCCCAGCAGCAGCGGCGGCGCGGCAACGGCAGAAACAACAACGGGAATCATAATGCAATTGTCATTTGGATGCTGCTGTTGCTCCTGTTGCTGCTGCAAATGTTCTGGCTGTGGGCAACCGTGCGTATACTTAATGCTCTGACTCTGTTGTCTCTCGGTGTCTCTCTTGCTCTTGCTCTTGGTCTTGCTCTCTGTGCCACATTGTTAATTTCAACTTTCATTTTGCCATTGTTGCAGCACACCTCCCTCCACACCCCTCTCCATCCCACTACCCACATTTGACTCTTTCAGCAGTGAGTCGCAAGTCCTTTGCCGCCCATTTCCATTCCCATTGCCATCCCTGACCCCTTTTGCTTTTGTTGCCAGCAAAAATAATGTATTAAAGTTTTCTTTTTGTGTGTGTGTGTGTGCCGTGTATTTGTGTCTTTGTTTTAGCTTCTCCTCAGCAACGTGTTCGTGAGGAACAGTGAAGCCAGGACCAAGTGCACTTGCAATTGCAGCCATGAAGTGCTGTAAAATCATTTCGGCTTTTGAGCTTCAGCTTATGCCGCATATTAAAGTGCAGAATAAAACACGGAATTACTATTTAATGCGGTGCGAGCACCCAGACTCGCTGCAGAAGCAAATGCCACGTAAATGACTGTCACTGCCGGACACCCTTTACTCCGCAGAGCGCGACTAAACTTTGGACGCAAATCTTTTGCTTTGCTTCTGCATTATTTGGTTGTTTGTCTGGCAAAGCTCTCTTTCTTTCGATTCCAGCCCAAAATTTGGGTTAAAGCATGTTTTTTGCTTTGTTTTACGTTGGCCCTTGAGCAGCCAAGTGGGTCGCTGGTCTAAGTGCTGTCGGCAGAGTGGGGGACTGCTGCTGCTGCTGTTGGATTTAGGGGCAGTTACCCGTCTCTTCAACGCTCTTTCCATCGCTGTTTTGTGTCTCTATTTTTTGTGCATGTTTTGCTTTTTTTTGGCCATTTTGCAGCAGACCCAAACCGACTGCTGGGTCTTCTTCTTTGGGTCTCCTCTGGCTGTGGCACTGTCTTTGGCTCTCTCTCTTGCTCTCTCTCTTTCTCTTTGGTATCGTGGGCGCTATCTTGGCAGCTAAAAATAGGCCGCGCACACACATAGACACATATGCTGTGTCTCTAGCTCCAACTGTAGCTGTATTTCTGTTTCTGGTTGCTTGTAAGGATTGCCCTTTGGCGCTTTCGTTTATTTTTGCATTGCATACAACGTGGAGTGTCTGAGTCTGTGTGTGTGTGTGTGTGTGTGCGTGTGCGTGTAGTACGTTATGATATGGCAATATGACTACGAGTAGTAGCGGGCTATATTCCCACATTATATCGATTGCAAGCTAACGCTTGCTCACATTCACATTTACATTCCATATAAGCTTGCTGTTCGATGTGAATAGTTTTTGTGTACATGTGTGTGTGCTGTATGCTATTAATATAATGCGACATGAATCTTTTGCTTTGTGGCTGGCCAACAAGGGAGTTTCAACGGGAGAGTCTCGCGAAATGAAAGCAACTTGCATGCCGCACAGATGCAAACAAAAACCCAAAAGAATGTGCAAAATGCTGGCAAATGTTGGGAATGTTAAATCTCAAATGTTTATAAAACAAAAACTGAAAGCAAAGCGCACATGGGATCTGATTACACTCACCATTTGAGCCACGCAGAAGCAGTGACGAAAATTATGAAACGGCACCTCGTTGTAGTGCTTGTAGACCTCGTAGAGCCACTCGCGCAGCGTCTCTGCCGGAATGCTGAACTTCTCGATGAATCCCAGCTCGATGAACATTGTCTGCATCAGATGGATGACATCCGCGTCGCCCCATTCGTACGAGTCGAAGGCGGGCAGCCTGAGGGCGGCCTTCACCTCTTCCGAGAAATTGGTATCACAAATTTCCAGGAAGCGACGCTTCACCTCCTGATGCTTTGGTAGACTGCTTTTACGATGCGGCGGACCCAATGGCCGTTTGGAGAGACCTTTACGGGAGAGACAGAGAGAGAGAATATATTTTTTAGCAATGATTTTGCTCTGTATCTGTAGCTCTTGTCCTCGTTGTTTCGGTTGTTCAGGCAATAAATAAATCGCCCAAATTGATACAGGAAGTACAGCTTGAAAGTCTCTCAGCATCTGAGTGGGATGGAGGCCGTGGCACCACAACCAAATCAAAATCCACTGAAATATACCGGAAATATATTGGCCGACTCTAAACCGGTTGCAGAGCTCTGCTCTTCCTCTCTTCCTCTCGGAACTTCCTTCCTCTCACGCTGGCACTGTCATTGCCACTCGCAGGGACACGGCCTCGGACTGGGGACATCCTTGCGATTTGTTTTGTTTTTTCTATGGCAGAGCCATAGGCGGGAAATTAAATTTTCAATCGTTGTCACGCTCCAATGGATACAAATGAAACCAGACAGACCGGACACCAGAGCAAACCAGACCCGAGACCCGAGACCCGAGACCTCCCTCGGGCTAACGTACCTGAATCCTGCACGAAATGATTCAAAGTTTTGCCAAACGGAAGCTGGCCCCCGAAATAAAAGAAAACAGCAAAAAAAACACACACAAACCAACTGGACGACAGGTGTGCTTGAATTTGCCTGATTTGTGTGCCGACTTAAGCTGAAAGCAGCAAACAAATTCAACGCACAAATGATGGGAAATTCGCTCAAGATGACACTTGAATTGCCTCTCAACCAGTCCGTGTATCCTTCGCTGTAATTAGTGGGAGCAAAAGGATGTGGATGTGGCAAGACCACTTCAAATACCCACTAGAAAGTGCCATACAGATGCATCAATCATCCACGAACAACCATTAAAAGTTCTTTGACAAAACTGCAACTTAATTGCAGTCTCAGAAGGGTAACCTGGCAGCTGCAGCTGCACCTGTAAACCTGTAAACCACTTCGGAACTGATTGAGAACTGTGGCGTATCAATTTATGGATAACTTGGCATGAGGTTACGCAAATGATTCCTTGGCAAAAATAGCAGCCAAAAGGGTGGAGCCAAAGGCCACACAAATGCCGCCTTTTTTGTGTGCCTTCCAATTTGAGGGACACATCCTGGTCTCTGTGAACACAACATCCTGCCTCGGACTACTTTTGTCTCGAGACTATCTCATCAAGTGCTGGATGGGGGTGGGGGGGGGAAGATTTGATTGTAATGAGAGGAGGAGGAGGAGTCCTGCACCTCTCCCTCCCCCGCACTTGTCTCTGCCACTATTCAGAGGCTGGTCTCATCCACAGACACAATTTGCCACATGGCAAGCGGTGCCACTCTTCGAAATTTGATTAAAACGCTTCCCTTTGAAGTACAGTACTACCCACACACACACACACACACACACACACACACACACACACACACACACACACACACACACACACGCATAGACATAGTCAGAGTCTCTCTGCTGCTGCCTGCCACCCACATGTGTGGCGCTGTCGGCAGCTGCAAGCCAAACACTTTGCGGGCCGTGGTTATAATTAATTTACTGCCACTTACAATTTTTAATTAAGCCGTCGCGCGTTTCAGATATGCTCAACTACACATATACACAGATAGAGACTGTGGTGGGTGGATGGGTGGGTGGCTCGGTGTGTGGGGTGTTCATTATTAACAGACAGATTGATTTACAATGGGACTTGAACTTGCGCTGAATTGGCTGGACAACACCTGCAATGGGGCATTAGATGGCATAAGCGAATCGAATGGCAGAGAAAGAGCGACAGAGAGAGAGAGAGAGAGCCAGAGCGAGTGAGAGTGAGAGTGAGCGTCTGAGTGTGACAGCGAAAGTGATTGGCGATTTGTATGGCAAAACCAATCAGTTAATTGGAATTAGCAGCAGCAGCAGCAGCAGATGACATCAACATTTGAGTTTGTTTAAAGTGCCTGAAATCAATTCAATTTTCAGGCGAAAAGCTGCTCGAAAAGTGCCAAAGTATTCAGCTATGGATCAAGTTTTGCTCAGCCAATTTGCACAGTTTTAAAGTGCAAACATGGATTATTGTAATTGTTGTGCCGCAGCGTCCCTTCAATCCTTTTACATCAGAATTGTATTCAGTTTTTATGCTTGCACTCAATGTTGAATTGAATTACAATTTTTCGATATCCGGGCGGGCATCCGCCATCTCTCAGCTCTCAGCTCTTCGCTGCTCGCTGCTCGCTCCTCGCTCCCACAGATGACAGCTTGATCGATGAGTTCTGCCAAAGACTTATTCCCCCCGCTTGCCGGAAGGGCGCCTGTCTTTCAGTGATGCAACTCTGATGCATCGGATGGCGAAATACATTTGAAAATGTCATTCGATTTTCTTTATGTGTGGCATTTCATCCGTTCCCGTTGTTGCCTCAAAGCGCGACCACGACGACGACGACGACGACAGTCGCAGATGCAAAAAATTGTCTGTCAATTATGTTGCGGTTGCATTTCCTTTGCTTCCGGTAGATGGTACAGAAAGAGAAGTGGAATGGCAGCAGCAAATCGATGATTGATTGCAAAATTGCATATGAAAACCGACAAAAATTGATGCTTGTTACAGGACCCAGCACACAGGACCACAGAGCACCTCCAAGGATGAAACACAAATTTTGCAGTTGATTAGCAATCAAAGTAATCGTGTGGCTGGCCGGGGCTAGGGTTGCCAATTTCGTAGACAAAAAAGGCAACCACAGAACTGAAAAGGCGCCTGGACATATTTCTCAATATTTTTCGTGTGCGTTTGTGAGTGTGCGGGGCGGGGAGTCGAGTTGCAAATATTGCAAACTGAAAACGAGTTGCAGGTGTGGCACACCTCATAGATACCGCTGCACCCACACAGATCTGCCACACCCCAAGCTTCAGCTTCAGCTCCATCCTCCAGTCCACCCCTGGGTGGCCATTTATCAGACTGGACAAGTTTGTGCCTGCGAACTGCTGGGACCGCCATCTGCCATGTGCCTGGGAAGGAGTTGGGGTGGCGCAACGGACATGTTGCATGCAGTTTGGTCAAGTGACGCACATTCTCATGGCCAATAATTCAATTGTTTTTACTTTGCGCCGTAAAGCACAAAAGTTTACTGCACTCTTTTGCTGCTCTTTTGTTTTCTTAGGCACAAAAGTTTTCCCATGGTTCACATTTTGTTTTCTTCCTGGCATCGGCCGAGGCAAATTGAATGGAATTTTATGGCAAACATTAACCACCAGCTGCCACAGAGAATAGAGTGGAAAGTGTGGAGTCTTGAGTGTTGGAGTGTCTTTCAGCTCAGAGCAGATGCGAGCAAGTGCCACAAAAAATACACAGAACGAAGGGGGAAAATATGTTATAAATATACAATTTGATTGGGCATCAAGAAACTGGCATAATGTCTGTAATTTTCAAACTGAATAGACCAGTCTTTGTGCCCCTCTCTGGGACGGTTAATCGTCTTGAAGGCAACAAGTGGTAGAGTATTACTCACCCCCCCACCGAGATTCATATCAAACTAGTGAGGCATTAGCCGCTGAATTCCGAATGTTTGGCCATAAATTCAACTCGGAAATGGTATGGTCAAGGGGGGATGGAGTGCCTACAAGGAGGCTCTTCCATAAATCAATGCGACCCACGGGGGCAGCCCTCGGACTTGACCATTAATTATGCAACTGTATGGTGGAGTGGGAGCATCATTTCACGCCTAACAGTATGCAATACAATATGAGAGGAAGCGGAATTTCACACAGCAACCAAAAAAAGGGAAAACAAGTAACAAAAAAAGGGGCAAACAGAGGCACGCGGATGTTGATTATGGTCGCATCATGTGTACAAGCTGTCGTATCAAATGTTCTTTTTTTCCTTTTGTTTTATTGTTGTTGTTGTTGTTGTTGTTGTGCGGTTGCTGCTCTTTCCTTCTGCCGTCCTGTCCCAGTGTCCTTTGGCCCCCCTTTCGTGCTGCTGCTTAGCCTAATGACCCCCGTTGCGTTGTCTAATTAATTAATGGATTGTAATTAATTATTTAACACCATGTTTCTCTTTGCTATTCCTCTCCCTCGCTGCTGTCGCTGTCGCTGTTTGCCTGCTGCCTGCTGCCTGCTGCTCGCGGGCAGAGGGCGGAGTGTAGGCGTGTGTCCTCTCCTCTGTACGTGTTTTGCAAGACTCATTTTTATAGCGGCAGTCCCTGGCACTCTGAGGGATTGAGGAGGAGCCCTGGGTGGGAGCAGAACCCGCATTCAATATGCATGTTAAACACACAAAACAAATGACAAATTTTGGCCACAATGCAACACGTCGACAGAGCAGGACACAAGATTAGCACAAAGCGGCAAATAAAAAGTGGGAGAGCTTCGCCGGCAGAGATTAATGACGCGATTAATGAGTCCACTCCCTCCCACTCTCGAGTGGCAAATAATTAACGAAAAAAGGCTCAGGCCACGAAGTGGAAGTGCATAACTAAAGGTAACTAAATGTGTGCATATTTCGTTGGTTGCTTCAACTGTAAGCCATAATCGATCTATCCATATTCCTCGTTAGTCTGTCGCTTACTTAAACGGCTCATCAGATCCCAATTCGAACCTAAGCGCTTCCCAGTTAACCCAATAAATTGCCTGCAATCAAGCAATCCTTTTGCCCTGCCATCTTCTAGCCAGTTTCTAGCCTGCCCTTTCCTTGGGTTGCTTCCATTTTATGGTCAGCGTATCCCTTGCCCTGCCTTGACCTGGCCCCTTGTCACCCATTTAAACTGCCACACAAAATTTTAATTGACCTCCGTTGACGTGTAATTAATATCTGGTGTTGGTGTTGGTGTTGGTTCTGCCTCTGCCGCTCGCTTGTTACTGTGTGCCTCGTTCCCCACAATCCGATGATCCCAATAAATGCCAACACAACCCAAGCTAAGCAACCAACCAACCAACCAATGTCCCTCATCATCGTCAGCGTCGTCGTCAGTGCCCTCGTGATGGCAGCCTGGCACCCTGGCTGCCTGGCTCTTTGGCTCCCCTGGAATGGGTTTGCATTTGTTGACCCTTGGCTATTTATACATCGCATTTGAATTTGTATTTATTTATTTTGTATTTGTGTTTTTTGTTGTGCCCCCGCCATGCATGGCTCTCCCTCTGCCATTTTTTTTGGTGTGTTTTGTGGGTGTGTTTCGGGTCTTATGTGGCGTGTTGGGGGGTGGCGGGGATTTGGTTTGCGTGCCATCGGCTTTTGGGGCTTTTGCCGGCAGGCACGTAAGCAGCGTAAGGAGCGTTGCATGCGACGCCAGCGGTGACAGCAGCACTTGCACCTCAATTGAATGCAATTTTCACGGTGATTTAAAGTGCAGCACAAAGCGTAAGTAACAGTCGGTAACACAGCTTAGTCAGCTGAGGTCCAAACTGATGGACGAATGTCCCGCTGTGGCCGCAGCTGAATCCAACATGGGAGAGTAGAGTAAAATGGAGGGGGCTTGGTGGGAGGCAAAGAAAAGGAGGAAACGAATCAACAGCCAACAACGATTGGCAATTTCATTCTGCCTCTATGTCGAAGTCCTAGCCCCTTCCCCCTGTGCGTTTTGCGGCTGCTCCTAATTGAAACTTGTCTTTGGCCTACAACACCCATTCCCATGACCCATGAGCTGTTCAACCATTTGGCCCCTGTACATACACGTACAGCACATACCTATGTATCTCCATCTATGTAAACTGATTTCTTTGCAGCAAAAGGGCAAAACATGGCAGCAGGGCTCAGGGGCAGGATTTTCATGCGGTTTTTCGATTGATTTGGCAGCGCCTAAAATATGTTTTCCATTTGCACAACTTTCGCCAGCTGTTTGCTGTTTGCTGCTTTCTGCGTTTGCCTTCCCTGACTCTCCCTCTGATGCTCGACGCTCTTCGCTGATTCCATGGTTACTCCTCTCGAGTGGCAGAATATTTGCAAATTTAAATGTTCCCTGAAGCCTGCTCCTCCCACGCCCTGCCCTTCTACCTCGCTGTGTGCCTGTTTCGCTTTCGTTTTTGGTTTGCATCACTTTTGGGCCCTCACTTTAGACTTTTCGTGAATATTCAATTGACTTGTGTGAATGTGCTCTTTCGTGGGCTAATACATTTTACATGTAGTTGTCATTATTTACTTTTCGGCTCACAAACACACACACACACACACACACACACACACACACACACATGCAGCGGGGAAGCAGGCCAAGGACTGCCTGGGACAATGGGATTGAGACTGAGCCTAAGACTGAGACTGCTCTGTGCCCTCTCCATCAAGTTCATGATGAAGTGCATTAAAACTGATTAAATTCTGCCCGTACGTTGGTGGCAGGCAGGAAACGACTGTCAGTGCTGCATGCGGACAAACACTGATTGATATGTGCACCCCCCCACACACACCGGCAGCCGGCACGGCTCCCACACTCTTCCTTTGTGCCTTTGGCTGGTTGTATACATTTAGTGGGATTAAACGCTTTGTGCTCGAGTTTAAATGAGTTTAGTGCCACATCCAGGAGAGCAGCAAACGCCTCAGCCAGGCATGCCCAAAGGACAAATCATACTCATGGGGCACTTTTATGCTTAATTTTAATTCTAATAATTTAACGAAATGTTTCCGTTTGCTGCCACTGAGTAGATGCCGTTGGCGACTCCTGCAAAATATCTTCTGACATTGATCAAGCAGCCAGGAAGACTGAGTTTAGGCCTCTGCACCCAGCTCACTTCCACTTCGAGGAATTTTTGTGGGTAATCAAATTGAATGCAGAAATGAAATGGATGACGGGCCGTACATGATTTGGGGAGACAGCTGGGGGTTGGTCGGACAACCCAATTTAATTGCTTGAACTGTCAATAAATGAATTATGTGCGGCACACGGGCCAGGGGCCAAGGGCCAAGGGCCAGGGGCCAGGGGCCAGGGGCCAGTGCCATGGCAGACTGTTGCGCCACACTCGAGATTTTGACAGCTGTCAAAACTTCGCTTCCCCAGTGTCACCCCCGGTCCACGCTGCCTGCAATTGTTTTATTAAATATATATTTTTGTTCCCCCGGAGGCCATTCAATTGTGTGGCGCAATTTATGGCATTCGCAGCGTGACACAAGAAATTAGCGAACATTTTTTCCCCTACAACACACGCGAGGAGGTAATGGCTGATGTAATGGAAATGGGCAGGGGTTGGCCTGGGGAATGGGCCTTATTGTCAGCGTCTTGTCCCTATCCTTGGCTCAGGCTCGTCTCTCGTCTGCTCATCAAAGTCAATTTTCGTGTTGATTTTTGCTTATTTGCGCATCTAAATGGATTTTTATCGCAATGTTTTGCAATGTCCTTCCGGCAGCAATCAATACACACACACGTATGAGCTTCGTGTGTGCAGCCTTATTATTATTTGTGGTCCCCGAAGTTATGTCTATTTGTTGGCTCGTTGGCTGTAATTTGTGTGCCCAAACGAGAGCCAGACCCAGACACAGAGACAGACTCCTGCTAAATCCTTCGTCAGCAGTTAATGAAAAAAGAAAACCGAAGCAGGAGCAGTAGCAGGAGCATAGAACGGATACAGCCAGTTCAGTTCAGTAATTGCCATGGAAAATGTGTAGAGAGTGAAGGAGAAGGAGTTTCCCGTTCGTGCCACGAATCTGAGCAACAAATTGATGTGAATAAAATGTGGAAAATATGAACGATGTGTCCGTGACATACGTACGATATATTCGCGAATTGTCAGGCTTAAAGCTGTTGACTTGCAGCATATTCCATTCGTGAATTTGGTTCACGCTTTTCTCCCCACAGCCGATGATGGTCTTACAGAAATTTGCATATGGCTGCCTGCCTCTACCTTAGTGTGTGTTGGTGTGTGTTGGTGTGTGTGTTTGTGTATATGGTAATTGGCAACGTATTGGTTTGCCTGCAGGCGACTTGCCCCAGCTAGCAGTAAATTAAAAAAAAAAGAATAAAATCAAAAAAAAAACATAAGCCACGAAGGAGAGCGAGGAGAGCGAGCTTGGGCTTTTCACATCTCTGTTGCTGGCACATATATAAATTGGAAAAAAACGTACAATACACACAGACAAACAAAGGCACACATACATGCACACATAACTAAATGTATGTGTATATAGGTACCGCCGCTGGCATAAATACCTGCAAAAAGTCAACAGCAAAAAATCAGAGCACAAAATAAAATTTGATTTCTCATCGTTTTTCGCTCGCTTCTTGCCCCTGCGGTTATTTGCTGCTTGCTCCCATTCCCCATTCCCCAACTTAAACTTGGAGTTTCCAAATGTTTATGCGAATATGATTAACATTAGAAGCCGCACAAAACAAAGGGGCAAGCGGTGGACCACTCCATCCAATTAGGCAACTTTTCAAATGAAATGAAAGCCAAGAAAATGTCATCTCAGCGCTCGTATTTCAACGTGTTTCAGGAAGGAGCTTCTGCCCTGATTTATACTTTTTGGGTGCACGTGCCATTGGGTGAAACTCATGACTCATGTTGACTGTCCCTTTTTTGGCACATTGTTGGGTTTTTGTGTGTGATTTTTTCATCTTTTTGTGATGGAAAGCTAATCAAACAGATCGCTGGGGAAGTACGAAAAAGA
Organism: Drosophila guanche; assembly: GCF_900245975.1. Classification (NCBI taxonomy): domain Eukaryota; kingdom Metazoa; phylum Arthropoda; class Insecta; order Diptera; family Drosophilidae; genus Drosophila; species Drosophila guanche. Next base: position 61,244 of record NW_022995763.1, read on the forward strand.
AACGAACTAAAGTCGGGGATATATTAAAGAAATTAAGAGTGGAATAATCATAATTTGTTTGCCAAATTAAGCCATGGATTATAGTAAAGGGAATGCTCCAGCACATATTTTGTATATTTTCTATTGTTTTCTAATACTTATGCGAATATTGTGTGGATAAATGAATTGGAGACCGTCATCTGGCTGTCATCCTTGGGTTCTCTCTCTCTCGCTATTGCTTCCCTCGGGTTTTTTCTTTACTCCAATTAAGGTTTCTTCGCTGCCTCCAACGCAGCCACTGACACTGAAACTGAATCTCTGTTCTGTTTTTGATTTGTCTATTCGTTTTGTGTATTTGTCGCATTGTCCTTTGTGTGGATAAGTGATGGCACTATTTGAATCTATATTTTTCTTGCTGTTATTTACCATTTCTATCTTTTCTTTTTTTTCTCCCTCTACTGTTTCTGTGTGTATTCCTCTAACTGGTTTCCTTTTGTCTCACCCACTCAGGTGGTCTCTTTTTTCCAATAAAGCTCTCTGGACAGAGAACTGTCTCCAAATGGTGCTGCCATTGAATGGTGCTTCTGCCTTCCTACTTTCCTACTTTCCTACTCCTTTTGCTATTGTCTGCCCCTCTGTGTCTGCCACCTCTATCTATTAAATCTTCTTGCTGTGCCTCTTGCCACTTCTGCATCTTGCTTGAATAATTTGCGGAGCGCCGTGCCATTCGCCGTGCGGGACGCCATCCAATTTGCTGTCCGCGACAGCTGCGAGCTGCTGAGGTGCTGTATTTACCCAGAGCTTTTAATTAATATACTAAAACGATTTTATTGGCTGCGAGAGACCAGACGAGACGAGCCGAGACGCGGAGCGGTGCAGGTCGGGCGAGCGAGCGAGCAAAATTGAAATTCAAAACCATTCGCGGCCACAGGATGAGGCTGAGGGTGAGGCTGAAGCTGCGGAGTCCTTCCCTGAAACCGCAAACAATTTTTGCCGTTGACATCTTCAAAGTGTCTAACGGTAACTGCGTTTGGGGTCTCGCTCGTGTATGCCTGGGACCCGAGACAAAAGGTAAAAAGGCAAATGGGAAATGGGAAATGGGAAATGGCAAAAACTGGCAATTGGCAGCTGCCGGAAAAGTTTCATAGCAAAAATATGCAAATTTGCACTTGCCCCCCGCCACCGCCCACATCCCTGCCCCTCCGCAAAATCCTTTTCCCTTTTGATTGATATCAATGTAAGAATTCTTGTCAGCAAATGCTTTCGTTTCGTTTCGTTTTTTGCATTTGTTTTTTCCTTTTTTTTTGTTATTATATTTCTGCGCTTGGGGTGTGGCTATGTCCTGCAAAAATATATGAATGGAATGGAATGGAATGCAATGGTCGTGTGCTTTTAATTATTTACATTTGCCTAGGCAACTGCGGAGGGTGGGGCGGGGCAACTGGGGAAACCCAGATGAAAAATTTCAACTTTTATTGCGGCTTTGCTTTATTGCTTCTGCCGCTGCCGCTGCCGCTGCTTAGCTTTCATTTTATTTCTTTTAGATTTCCTTCTTCTTTTTTTTGTGTAAATTCCATTTCACATTTCACCTGTGGCCTGTGGCAAGGTGGCAAGACTCGAGCAGCGACGATTCGTTGCCAGGACATCCCCACAGACTGGTAATTAAAATGAAATGCCACTCAAAAAGAGAAAAAAGTCCCCAGCGCCGCAAAGTGGACCATCCACATGCTGGGAAGACAGCAGATCTTCGGACGCGTTCCCCACACAACAAACACGGGGGAAAAGGTGGCTAAATGATGCTCCGAACCACCTGCACCTGTACGTATTTGTGGTTGAATAATAAATACATATTTAGTCAGGTTTGAATCGACTCCAAGGCGACTCCGCAACGCCTGACTTTAAGCTTCAAAGTGGTCCAGAAAAATATGACCCAAAATATCTTTATTTCCATCGCGTGTTTGTTTGTTTTTTTGTTTTTTTTATGTTTTGTTTGCTGCTTCATCTGACGGCTTACGTATGTGTCCGGGAGTATCGGGCATGTCCTGGTCCCTGAACGTGACTACATGTCAAATACTTTAGTCCGAAAATACACATGGGGGAATCCGGGGGAGGCTTTATGTAGTTGCACATTAAATTGGTATAAAACAAACAACACAAATAAATTATAGCAGCAGCAACAATACATCAGACATCATACAAAACACGAGCGAGTGTGTTGTGTGTTTATGAATAAAACAAAATGCAGAAAAAACCCAGAGAAAAAACGAAATGATAATAAATAAAATTGTTGGCGTATGAGCCATGAGAAATGCGGCAGGTGAGCGGCGGAGCTGGAAAAAGGATCCCAAGGATGACACAGCACTCTCTCGGAGGCAGCAATATGCTGTGTGTATGTGTGTTTGTGTGCATGGCAGAGGAGTGTGTGCACATAACATAAATACTCACTTTACGCATATTATGGCCAACAAAAATATTAAAAATAACTGACATTTTGGGGGCATCTACCCGCCCGCGCACTTCCCACCACCAATCGATTGCTCAGCGAGAGCTCTGCCCCCTCAACAGGTGAAATATGTTAAAAAAAGGGATACATGAAATAATTGTGTAATAAATAAATACAGAATTAAATGTTCGATGGTATAAATTCAATTCGAAAACAAGTTATCCATCCATACATGCTTCCATTTCATATTTGAGTTGCGTTTTAAATTATAAATTAAAGGGATTAAAACAAAAAAAAGGGATTAACATAATAAATTAAAACACTGCAGCATTGAAAAAAAACAAAACCTAAGCGCTGATAAAACACTGCACAAATTTAAAAAATACAAAAAAAAAAAGGATTAACTTAAACGGAAATGTATCGTAGCAGCTGAAGGATGTAGGATCACAAATCTGTGAGGTATTGCAGCAAATAGTGCAACTGAAACTGCCACTTTAATGGTGAATTTTTGTTGCGAAACATGTCAAATAGAAACATGGAAACATGATGATGATGAAATAAAAGTGAAATTGCAAGCAAACCCCAAAACCAGAAACCAGAAACCAGAACCATCAGCGGCAGCAGCAGCAGAAACGCTATTGAAACTGTCATTAAAAGTGAAATTGACTTTGAGAGTAGTATAATTAAAACACACACACACATTTTTGGACTAAAATTCAGTGCGGAGCAGACCAGACCTGACTGCGAGACTGTGGCGGAACAGTGACAAAAGTTTTAATTGCACTTTAAATATGAAATTGCGCACTAATCTAGCGAAAATCTCCACAGCTACATCCACATCCCCTGCATCCACATATACTAAATCATTAGAATGAAAAGTGAGCACTTTAGTTGGGGGAAAACACAAGCCAGCTGTGTGTGTGTGTGTGTGTGTGGCAAGCATTTAGTTGCAACTAAATGATAGAGCAAGAGGAAGTTACGTTGTCCGGCTCGAAGCGGAGAGGCGTCAGAGTTGCCATCACAGGCAAAAGGAAGTTCCCGTTTCACAAAGGACAAGACGTTAGCTAGAATTAATGCAAACACTGTGCTTGCTGCAGGTTGTCCAGTTCCAGGTGCAAAATTCCTGCTTCAGAAACTCTATCTGAAAATTGGCATACTCGGCATGTACTTGCCGTACCGCTGCTCGAGCGCCTTTTGCACTGTTCCCTATGTCTTTTGCATTGCCAATTATTGGCACAAGGATGGGATGTTGCTCAACCTGTTCCTGTTTTGGCTAATCCTTGCCCCAAATTCTGCTTGCCACTGCTTTATTGGTATCTTTTCTCACAGACCTCGTCCTCAGTGGGTTTGTCGCAGAAAGTTTCTTCATTTTTCACAAGTGATTCGACTGAAATTCCTGTTTGTCAAAAGTCAAACAATTCCACATTTTTAGGCACAAAGAATTATATCGTTCTCCTTCCCTGCCTCTCTCTCTCTCTCGCTCTCTCTTTGGGCTTTTCTCTCCCTCTTTAGCTGTAGCTCTTCTCTGCGCTGAAAGGATACTTTGTTGTTGGCTGTGTCAAGTTTTAGAGCTTCAAGCGCACAAAGACCCTTGATTTTACCACTATGTGGGTGGTGTGCGTGTGGTGTGTGTGTGGGTGTGTGTAGGTGTGTGTAGGCGTATATGTGCTCTAGTTTCTCCTGTCATATTTGTTGTCTTTTGTTCCATTTTTCTTGTGCTGCTTGTGGCTGACGTCGCAGCCGCCGAAATTCCCACGCTTGCCCTCTTAAGTATGCAACACTTTATTGCTCATTAAAACGATTGCTTATACAAGGCCATACATACACACACACACACACACAGCACATATGCTGCTATACGTGCATATGTATTCATTTGACACGCTCGCCCCTAAGTGGGTCAAAGAAACAGAAACCAAAGCAAACGTAAACGGAAACCTCCGAGCCCAGGCCAGGCCCAGAATGGACAACAGAGTGCAGCCTCAGGACCAGCTACTTCACGTTGTAGACAAAGAACTTCGATTTGAGAAGGAAGCCAAGCCAAGTATGAGATAAAAGACAGAGCGAGGGCTTGTTTCAGTCATTGTTTCATTTATCCAACAACTCCCAGGCAGGGACAATGCATTGCAATGTCATGCAAAAATGTAAATAAAATATATGGAAAATCCTTAGAAATATCCTTGATTATGTTTATTGAATCGGCAATTTGTAATTGTAATCCTGATTTGACTTCTCAAACTTTTGTTGCTGCTGCTAAACGACTTTCGATTGCACTTCGCAGCCAAATGAGATTAGAACGATTTGCTGAGCTCGAAATTGAAACAAATTGAAACATGATTGATGGCATTTAAAAAGTCTGTCAGGCGGCTGGCGGGGAGGTGTCGGTGGATTGCTTCCATTATGATATTTGCTGTCATCATCTGCCTGATTGCCTCCACACCGCCCGCTGCGGCATCTGCAGGCTTGTTACTTCCAATAATCTCATCCGACTTCTCTGTCAATCTGTCAGCAATGCTACAGCGGCGAGACAGAGACAGGAACAGAGTGCTAGAGCAAAACAAGAGCAGAGCGTACGTTGGCAGAGCGTCAGAGCTAATGCGCTTAATAGACAACTCAGACAGGAGACAGTAGACAGCAGAGGAGCTCCTGTTCTGTCCTGTCCTGCAGGAGTGTCTGTCGTTTCGTTGTTTTTGCAACGTCAATGAATCGTGCAACACACACAAATAATGCAACAACACTTTGGCATTGGCTGACGAAATATAAAAAACAAGAAACGAAAACAAACTTTGGGTGTGTGCATTTCTATTCGCCTTGTTCGCTGCTGTTTTTCGGGTTCTGTTTCTGTTTCTGTTTCCGGTCCTCTGTTCCTCTTCCCGTTACTCTTCCTGTTCCTTTTCCGGTTGCCGCTTTCCATTCGAGTTTAGACAAGTTGTTCGCTTGTCTGCCTGCCTAAAGAGCGAGCGATACGCATTCCCATCACCATCCCCATCCCCATCCCCACTGTGGCAACCGTGTTGCAAGTGTAGCCAGAACTTGGCTGGCAGCCAGCAGATGGATGCTTCTGCTCCGGCTGCTCCTGTCAGTGATGCCAGACAGTCAGAGATGAGCTCAGAACTATCTCCAAATATTGCTATAAATATCCCCGGAAAGGAGAGAAGAATGGCCAGCATTTTAGCATTATAAATGAGAATCATCCAACGTCTTAAATATTTATTAAGTGCAGTGCCATCTTTTGGTTTTGGTTTTCGCTTGATTTGAAGTCTACTCAAAAGGGTTTTGCTGCCGCCTAATGGGGTCGCTTTGGCATGCGAAAAAGTGGGTCGAGCTACGCTCTGCAGTAGGCTGAGAGATGCACTTCATGATGGTGGATACATAAAATGAAGGATACTCCAACCCAACCGACTACCAGATTCAACTCAAAAGGGCAGCCTCCTTTTTGGGGTCAGCAGACTGGAGAGTAGCTTGAGCTGATATCATATCATTTTTAGTTATCCTCCCGCTGCTTATGTTCGTCTGCAGCTTGAAAGCGTTTTAATAAAATTCCCCATCCCACATCCGCCATTCCCCGTGCGAAGTGTTGGGGGTACGGTACGAGTATCTGTCAGCTACAAGACACTCATTGGGGTTCATGTTGCTGATGGCTCTGTCTCGGCTGCTGCTCCTCCTGCTTCATTTTTGGCCACATGCTGTGTGCACACTTTGACACGAAGTGCACTGCCAGCAGCTGCTGCAACCGCCACAAACCAAACTTTCCTGCTGCGCCACTTCATTTCCACAGCTCCACTCACCATTCACCTCAGTCTCCTTCTCAACCTCTCTCTCTCTCTCTCTTTGTGGCACCTCCTTCTACTTGTCGCTGTTTTCGTTTGAGACCTACACGACATGGCCTGGCATGACCTGGCATGGCATCCCCTCTTTGACCCGAAAAAGTTGTCTTCTTGCGTGCATTTTAATTTGGCAATAAGCGTGACCGGCCTCCCTCTCACCCACCGAACTTTACCTTGCCACAAAACCCGCACGCTGTTTCGCTGTTTCGCTCTCCCACTATCCCGCTGTTCCACTCCCCGCTTGACGACAACGACGACAAGCGCAATATTATAATTAATGACTCAAGAAACAACAAAACACACAACAAAAATAGCAAACAAAAAGAGAACATTTGAGGGCGCCACAAAATTTGTTTTGCTGTGGCACAAAAATTTCAATTAGGGCTGCGACCTCTGCTCATTAGCATATAGAGAGTGGATGGAAGAGTGCAACGTGCCACAAAAACCGAACTGAGCAACGCTCAGTGGAATGCAAGTGGAATGCAATGAAAATGAAGAGAATTCGAAACTGAAACTGAAACTGAAACTGAAGCTGAAGTAAACATGAAAAAAATGAAATGAAAATGTTGTACGTAAATTCTTTCATTGTGTCTCTCTCGTTTCCATTCTCCCTGTGACATTTTATCCACTGAGAATAGTTGATAAATATTTGTTGCCCTCAGAGGACACTCGAAGCGCAGCAGAGAGCGAGACAGAGATGAAGCCATTTCTTTGATGAAAATTAAAAACAGTTCGCAAAAATGTCTCTGTAGGAGGAGATGAAGTGCACGGCAGTGGTCGAGAAGTGCACATCATTGGGTTTTGGATTCGATTTTATCCAGCAGAGCCCTTAAAACCCACACGGATGGTCCTTTCACTGGATGGAGCGAAACAGCAGAGACTGAGACAGGGCTAGGGACAGCCACAGGGCTGGGACTCTGCACTGTTCCCTTTGTCCTTCCGTGGCCAGTAGTTCGTTTTGATTTGCCAAACACTTTATCACTTAATGTACACGTTTGTGGCAGCTTATTTCGTATACCTCCCACACTACTACGACCTCTACCTACAGCCCCATATACAGCTGAAGATGTGCACATATCTATCAATATGTGGCGACATTCTATACATATGTATATATATTTTATACTCTGTCTGTCTCCCGATCTGTCTCTCTTCTTGTTAAGTGAAACAATTGAATTGTTAACTGAACAATAAAGTATTTTAGTATTATTAGATTTTTGCTGGATTACCAGCATTCAGCCCAAGTCCTTGCCCAGGCCCCTACTCATTCTACATTTGCCTTTTGTCACATCTTTCTCGTGCGTCCCTTTTGTCGTTTATCCCGAGCCCTAAGTGCCTTTCGACTCTGATACGTCTGACATGGTCGGTCGCTCCTTGCTGGCTCTCTTCAATCTTTTTTTGTTGGTTTTTTGCGGCTGTCTCGAGTAGATTTCCGCACATATTTCTTGACTCTTGTTATATTTATGTCATTTGTATTATGTTCGCTTATTCGCTTGTTCTCTCTCTCTCTTCCTGGTTTCTTGTCCTTTGTTCGTCTGTGGCTTCTCTCTCTCTCTCCCTCTCTCTCTTGCCAAAGCCATTTAGGTTTTTGAATTTATGGCCATTTGGCATTTGGTTTTGTGGCTCTTTTTCAAATGCTTTGGCAATTTATGTTTTTTGGCCTTTGACACCACACCGCACCACACCGCACCGCACCGCACCACTCCCCCCTCAGCGACTTTCGAGTGTGTCTGGGAGTATTTGTGCTTTACGAGTAAAAGGAAGGAGAAGCAACAAGCTCAAGTCCAATCAAAAGACTCCAAAAAGTGGCCAACAAATAAAAGAAAAGTAAATACAAATCAAATCTCGCTGCTGCCAGTGCTTGCGAACGCTGTAAAACGGTTGCTTAGTGTTGTAAAGTGTCGGATTCGATGCTGTCCAGCAGGGCAGCAGCCATCAAGTATGCCAAACGGAACGCGGGAATTAGTCGAGCCAGCGGATATTGGCAAATTGTAATCTCCAGCTGATGGCCAGAGTGAACACCGCAGAAACACACACACACACAAGGGGCAATCAGGTGAGGGCACGTAAACAGCTCGGCAGATTAAAGAAGAAATCTGCGAAGTAACATCAGCAATGGAGCATCAGGATTCCTAGGAAGCAATTGAATGGAAGGCAATCAACAGGCATCCCGAATGCCCTGACTGACTGGCTCTGGCTGGATAACTCGGCAACACACTGTTTGGCGGCAGGCAGGGCACAGAATTGAATTTAATTGAAATGCTTCAAATGCGACAGTGTGGAAAAATGCCAGAAAGCAGGAGACTGCTTATGCTAAGCGAAGTGCAGGATGCCAGGGAATGGTTACAAGCGGAAAGCGGAAAGGAAGGGATCAAAAAAAGAGAATCAAAGGGAGAGAGAGATGGCGTCGATACAAAGACAACTTTTTAATGCCATTCAACAAAGTTGTGATCGCTCTTGTAGTTGACTGTCCTCCTGTCCTGTCCGTCTGTCTGTCTGTCCTTGGCAGAACGTACACGGACACACGGTACACATAAAGGGCGTATTGCCATAAAAGGCCAAAAGCGTCGAAGCAATCGGGACAGACCTCTCCCAGCAGCAACCAGAGCTGAAGCTGAAGCTGAATCTGAAGCCGAGTGAACCAGAAAGTCAAAAATAAAAAACTTTTGATGAGCTGAAGAAGTTGCATGGCTCGACATGGTCCTAGGCGTTGCTGGTTACTGGTTGCTGGTTGCTCGTTGCTTTTTTTATTATGTTTGCGGCACGTCCTTGAAGCTCCTATTCCCCACAAGGACGGGCAGGACAGCCAGGACAGAGCTGGACACCACTCAGACGTAGTTCTTGAGCAACTCCAACTCTGTGAGTCGCTTGCCATTTTGTTTGCGAATTTATTTTACTTACGGACCTACGGATATTCGCTTTTATTCGCTTTTATTTATCGTTATCCTGCATTCAGCTAGGGCAGGAAAAACTAATCAAATTTCTAATCTCGGTCCTTCTGTGCTCCTGTGGCATGGCATGGAATGGAATGCCTGCTTCATATGATATTCATTTGGTTTGCACAGAATTGAATAAATAATATTTCCCACACCCAAGCTGTGACGCACACAAAACTCTAGAAAATAGCAAGAGAAAATGTAACATTTCGTGTTGCATTTTCTGCATTGTAGCTGCTGCTGTAGTTACGCTCTCTCGAATCATCAGCCATTCATGCATCCATTTGCTGTTGTTCATGCCTCATTTGAGGCGATTACACACACACGCACACAGCAGAGAGCAAGGAGCAAGGAGCAAGGAGCAAGGGGCAGGGTACACAATCCGCGCAGACCTTCAGCTGCGAGATGAGATGAGAATTCTCCCTTCATTTGATGGGCAGCAATCTAACCAAATAATTTCATACACAAACGCATGAAGCCCCAAAAAATAAGTCTATAATTTTTGCACTCGATTGTTTAAGGTTTGGATTCGAATGGTTGGATTGATTTCATTTTGATTTGATTTGATTTTGGGTTTCTGGGGGGAACCAATCTATGAGCTATTGAAATGTTTATTAAGTGTCGAATATTTTACTTACATAACCAATTCATGCGCTCGGTGTACTCGACCTTGCGCTTAAGATCCTTGACCAGAGCGCGAAAATCGTCATCGTTGAAGTGACACTGAATGATCGTGTTGTTCAGCTGTAGGATGCTGTACTCGTTGTTGCCATTGCCATTGCCATTGCCATTGCCATTGTTGCCATTGTTTGTGGCAAGGGCTGTGCTCTGTGCCCCATTCAGCGCATTATTCGACTCAATGTCCGTGGCACTGGCACGCAGCTGATTGGTGACCCCGACGCCCATGCCAACGCCGACGCCCACACCGATACCCATGCCCATGCCCATGCCCATTCCCATGCCCATGCCCATGCCCAGGCCATGGGCATCGCCATCCACGTTGCTGCAGGATTTGCTTAGGATGATGGTGGCACGATTGGCAATCGAATTGGCTGCCAGCAGATGCTCACCGGCGGCACCACAGCTGCCCCGATGGAACGGCAGCTTCCCCGTGGCCTGGGCGCAGTTGTTGTTCTTCAGCGTGATGCAGTGGAGCGCCGCCTGGGCGGCCTGCACCGCCGAGCAGTCGCTGGCACGGCGTCGCCGTGGGTTGTCGCTGCCATCGGGCATGCTGCTGGTGGGCTGCAAGTAGGAGGCGCCCTGGCTGCTGGAGCTGCCGCCGGGTGGCGGCTGGTTCTCGGCACTGCTGACCGGCATGTTCGACATGGACGTGGACATGGTGAGGGCCAGGCCGGTGCTGGTATTGGTATTGGCTGTGTTGGTGTTGTTGTTGTTGGAGATGTTGTTGCAGTTGTTGTTGGTGGTGTCCGGGGAGTGGCAGGCGCCGCGCTGATGATGCCTGATGACGGTCAGCTTGCAGCGATGCTGGTCCTGATCCTCGTAGAACTGTATAAGCAGCTCCTCCAGCAGATTAATGGGCGTGCTGTTGGAGGCCAACGACTGTGAGGCAGAGGCCGAAATGGATACGGAACCGGAGACGCTGGCTGCCGTGCCGCCACTTAGTGTCGAGCTGCTCGATGACTTGCGCCGCACAGTGGTTGTTGTAGTTGTTGTTGTGGTTGTTGCTGTTGTTGTTGTTGTTGCTGTTGCTCCTGCTGCTGCTGCTAGCTCTGGCTGCTCTATGGGTGACTCCTCCTCGGGCGGCTCCTCCTCCTCCTCCAGGTCGCTGCTGCGACTGCGACTCCGACTGTGACTGTGACTGCTGGCCGCCTCGATGCTGCTGCTGCTACTATATCCCGGCAGCAGTGGGGGTGCTCCTCCTACTGCCTGTACTGCTGCTGGCTGTTGGACAGCTGCTGCTGCCCCAACGGCCACTGCGGCAGCGGCCAAGAGCAATGCGCGCTCGCGCTCTTTGCCCGGATCGAAGATCGAGTGCTTCAGGAGGATCTCCTGCAGTTGACGGCGCTGGCGACGAGCGCTGTACGGATTCACCAGATGAAAGTCGCCGTAGAACTTGGACAGGCCACGGACGCGCGATGCTATATAGCCGATCTTGCGCAGCAGCCGCACATCGGCGTTTAGCGCGGCGGCGGCGGCGGCTGACTGTTGGCGCTGCTGTTGTAGCTGCTGATTGTTGCCACGTGGCAGCACGGCATTGCCACTGGCACTGGCACTGGCACTGGCACAGGCACTTCTGCTGCTTGTGCTGCTGCTGCTGCTGCTGTTGCCGGACGATCCCTGAGCTGTTTGGCAATCGATTTCAATGTACTCGAGGCACTCCGCGCTCTCCTCGCTGCCCGCCAAGCTGCTGTCCTCGATGTCGCTGGTGGCAACTGTCGCTGTTGCTGCTGCTGCTGCTGCTGCTGCTGCCACTGCCGTTGTTGTTGCTGCTGCTGCCGTTGCCGTTGCCGTCGTTGTGGTTATGACAGTTGTGGTTGTTGTGGTTGTCGCTGTCGCCGTTGCCGTGCTGGCAGCCGCATTGATTTCCGTTTCGGTTATGGTTGTGGTTATAATCGTGAGTGTCTCGAGGGTTTCCTCGTCACTGCTGCTTGTTGTTGCTGTTGCTGTTGCTGTTGTTGTTGCTGCAGCCTCTGCTGTTGTTGCTGCTGCCGCTGCTGCTGCACTGGTGCTGCCACGTCGACTGCTACTGCTGCTGCAGCCGCTGTCCTGGTACATTTATAGGCAACCCTCGCGTTTCCCTTTTGCTTTTGTGACTCTCTTAGACTCTCTCTCCCAGCTCTCTCCCAGCTCTCCTTTTGCTTTAATTGTTATTAATTTTGTGCTGCTGTTGTTGCTGCCGTATTTGTATTTGATTTGGTGCTGCCCGCTGCCTGCTGCCTGCTGCATAAATTAATGTTGAGCTTGAGCTTCCTTTTCCTTTTTCTTTTTCTTTTTCTTTGCTGCTTTCCGGCTTGCTGTATTTGTTTTTTATGAGGCTGGCGCCTTTTTATGGCCGCTTTCTTTTGTTACTTGCAATTTGTTTTTGAATGTTTCTTCATGCCACGGCAGCAAAGTTATGCAAATTCGCGCGCTTCGAGACGTATCGCGTATTGCGTATACGCACTGCCTACCGGCCTGCTGCCTGCCGCTGTTTCAAATCAATTCAGTGGAAAAGTTGCCGCCACGCGCATTTTTCGGGGCACACAACACCCCGCACACACTCTCCACTCTCCACTCTCCACTTGCGTGACTCCTAGCTAGCTCCTGGGCTAGCTGCTTCCTTGCTTTCCTTCCACCAGCTTGTTGCTGTTGTGTTTTACATTTTATTGTATTTTAATTTGCATTATTCAACTGTTTGTCTGCTTCGCCAGTTATACGCCTCCACACTCCTCGCTCCCTTTCCAGATGGCCTCTCCCTGGTCTCTTCCTCTTCCTCTTCCTCTGCCTCCTCCTCTCCGGTATCCCGTCTCCCGTCACCGGTCGGTGGGCCTGGCTGCGATTTTCCTGTGGTGTGGCGTCACTTCCGTTTCCGCTTTGGCAACAACTCCGTTTGCCGTTCGCCGTTTGCCGCTAACAAATCTGGAACAAGCGAAAAGAGGTAAATGAGAATTACTTATGAGATTCCATTCGATTCCTAATAAATATCTAGAACCCAAACAAACATGCGGAAAGCCAGCAAACAAGTTGCAGCATCAATTTCAATAATAAAACACGATTGAGATTTCGGGGCAGAGCTCGAAGGAGTTTCTTAAGGCAGTTTCTGACTGCTTTATTCGTTTCTTAAGTGCAGATCTATGGTAAGCAAACAACACTCGGGGTGTACCTATTTTAGACCCATTTATACCCATTCATTGTACCCATTTCACTTGCCATTTAGCATTCACTTTCAATCAACGCAACTCCGGCATTTAGGGTTTAGTTGCGGCAGTTTATTTATCATCGATTTCATAGTCCAAGCCTGAGCACAGCCAGACGCGTCATTTGCTTAGCTGCTGGCCATGAATTTGATTTGTTTTTCAACGAATATTCAGTGGCGGAAAGACAGAGGGAGGCAACTGTACTGGCAGGAGCACAAGGGACAAACGTATAAGCAAAGCAAATGTCATTATTATTGAATGCAATAGAGAGGGAGCAGGAACCCGAGACAGATACGGATACAGACATCGATGCAGCTACAGCCACAGCCTGCAAGAGCAGTGTAAATATTTTATGAAATATTTTTACTACTGGCTGGGGTCAGTCGACGGATACTCCGCCTCCGCCTTCGCCTCCGCCTTCGCCGTGTGTTGTGACAATCGATTGAAATGTGCAGTAAATGTGTGTGGGTGTGGCTGTTGATTGTTGGTTCTTGCTTACCATCTTCCCAGATGCAGAGGGAACACAGTGGAGTGTGGAGTGTGCAGTGTACGAGTCCTCAATAAGCAGACGTGCGCCTAACCACAGAGACAAAGGCGTTGCCCCGAATGGTGGTTGGGTTTGTGGCACTGCTGCCACTGCAATTGCACAAAGCTGTGGCATGTGGCAGGCGGTCAACAGCAGCACCAGAGATGGCAGAACGGCAGTGGACAGAGTAGACAGAGTGGACAGAGTGGGCAGTCGGCAGTCGGCAACAACTGTCGACAACGCTGACAATGACAGCAAATGTCAAACAGTGCCTGTACCCATCCTGCAGCCAGTAGATGGATCCAGGAGCTCGCTTAAGTGCACCACTGTGGCACTGCTCCTCTCTCTCTGTCTGTGTCGCCCTCCCTCTCGCTCCCTTCGCGTTCATCTGTCAATCAGTTTATCTGTCTCCTTTGTTTGTCTGGCAGCAACTCGTGTGCAACTTGCACAATGTGCGGCACAAGAGACAAAAGAGAGAGAAACTGCAACATACCAGTGGCAGTGGCAGCAGGCAGCAGGCGGCAGCTCCTCCGTTGCAAAGATTCCTGGACTGCTGGACGGCACTGCACTAGCCTCGACGAGAGGTGGCTTAGGTGGGCGCATTCCCCGGTAGAGCCCGTGATGCTTATGGAATGCAGGAACTTAACTGATTTCCGGACACCAGACCAGGATGCCACACGGCACACGGCAGATGGCAGATGGCAGAAGGGAGCAAAACTCAAACATTTTCCCACGCTAAGTGGTTTGTCTAAAGGTGCAAAATGTGTAATCAATGGCCAGGACTGGGGACTGCATATTTGTTGCCCAGTCCTGTCCTGTTCTCCCTCTAATTGAACATCTTTCATTGCCTCCGCCTGGGCTGTGCTGTGCGAATAATTTCTTAATTTGGTTTTCATTTCTTTTCCCTTGAATATTCTGAACGCATTGCGAACAGCGATCGCTGGCGTTTTCGTTCGAAGCATTCGAGGCAAAGGAGTGCCAGAGCCATGGCAAAGGGGAAGTGGGACGTGTGGAAAGTGTGGGACTGTGTGGGAGGCTAGTGAAGCGCCGCAGCTGGCCGCTCTGCCAGAACACTTTGTCCAAAAGATTTCAACTTTGTTGCATCTAATTATGGCACAATTTGATTAAGGGCTCATAAACAAACAAGAGAGAGAGAGAGGAAACGAATGGACATACAGCTGCACCCAACTCACAACACACACACACACACACACTGACACACACACACACTGACACACACACACACACACTCGTATAGGAGTGTCAATATAAAGCCGCAGGTGGCGCAATTGCCACCGCTGTCATGGCTGACAAAACGCAAAACGCAAACAGAGGAAAAACCGCCACGGAACGGCGGCCGGCCTTGTGCCCAAAAAGTGCTCGCACTCAGCACCCCCCACATCGCCTCATGCCACGCCCCATACAGCAACCACAGCCCACCGCCCCCCTTGCCAACGAATTGGGTTCGGGGTTTGGCCAACTGTTGAGCATTTTTTGGGTGTCGGCTGCTCCATTTTGCTGCCTCGCCGCTGTTTTTCTGCCTTTCTTGTTGTTTGAATTTTATGTATTTACCGCGCGACTGCAAGCCAAAGCGAAATGTTTTTAATAAGCTACGGGTGGGCGGGTTGCCCCCTGCTGACCCCCTGGCCAAAGTGGGAAAAAGGGAAAGTGTGTGGGAAAGTGTGTGGGAAAGTGGAGCTGTGGCGACATGTCATAAAATAATATTAAAGCGAAGAACAAATTACAAAAGGCCAAGACACTTTGATACCTAACCTAAATGGCTAGCTAAATCTAGCTGTCTCTTAATTTGGAGCGAAGAGGATTCGCTGCCTTGGAAACGAGCCGATAACATCACACAATATATGTAATTACCTGCCACAAACGTTCATCGATGCAGCAACGAGGAGCTGCGACAAATGCCTGCCCAATGGCCCAGTCCTGCAGAGTGCATCGTATGCGGCAGATAAGCATCCAATAACTTAAGCAATTCTTGGTATAATGATTAGCCCTCGCTTGATTGGGCTTCAACCAAACTGAAAAGGCAGAGAAAAGGCAAGGCTAAGGGTACGAAAATGCTGCCAGTCATCGAACAAATGGCGGCAGACCAGCGGCATGTCCCTCGTCGTGTCCTGCAGTTGCTTGATATGTCTCCGAACAGCCAACAAGCTGGCAGCTAGGATGTCCTCAATGGATGTTCCCTTCAGCTCTGATTGGCTGCGGTGATTAAGTGTAAATATTTCTAATGCATTTCGGAACTTATTTTGTGGATTTTTTTGCACTGCTGTGTACAGGGTGCCGTGTGTCGAGCACAACGAGTGGGACAGCAGCAGCGACACACATTTTGCGGTTGATATGAATATCGATTCGGTACGCTAACTGTGCCAGCTTGCCCCGACCGGCCTCGTAGCCCTGTTGCCTGCTGCCTGCCCTTCTGTATGGCTGCGAGTCCGGCGCTCCCCACAAAGAGCCCTCCTTCTAGTCACCGCCCCATTGCGAGTGGCTATGTATGGCACACACACACACACACACACACACACACACACATGCAGTGGTATGTAAACTAGAACTTTGTATAAATTTATGTGCACAACAATGTTTATGTTCTTGAATAAACGAGCAGTTCTACATGCGGGCTCTGGCTCTGGCTCTGTGGCTCCACAGACATTTGCTTCTCTCTCTCTCTCTCTCTTCAGCTGTGTGTGTGTGTGTGTGTGTGTGTGTGTGTGTAGCTGTAATGGCAGGATGCAACATGAAAATGGCGTGTGGCTGGCAACGTTTTATTTGCTCTTGCACTGCCCTGCTGCTCCCCTCTGGCAAATGGCTTCAGCTCCAGCTCCAGCTCTGACTCTCTGCCAGAGTCAGTGCCAGTCCGGCAGCTCTGCCTCTGCCTCTGCCTCTGACTCCAGCTCCATTTCGCTGCCTGCCTGCAGTGTGCTTCGAGGTGTGTGTGTGTTGCATTGGCTTAAAATAGCAAAATATGCCAGGCACGAGTGTGCGTAAAGGAAGGAGCAGGAGCAGGGGCAGAAGGAGAAGGATATGGAGAAGTGCCCTGCCATGGCAAAATATTCAATTTCAGCACGAATATCGCTTAACAGCCCTAAATAATGGACAATGGCTGCACTTCCACACCCTACTCTCCTCTCTCCTCTCTCATCTCTCCCCTCAACTGTTTAGGGCACACTCCACAGAGGTCTGAGCCCCAACATCCAAGCAAAACCTAATTAAACATACTCAACACATTTAGCCTGCTGCTGCTGCTGCTGCTTGATATTTTCATAATCCAATTGATTGAATACTTCAATTTGCAGAGATGTAGATGCAGGGGAGAGCCAGCATAACATTTTTGGGCCAGGCCAGGCAGGCAGTGAGGCAGGCAGGATAGACAGACAGATAGCCAGACAGACGCGTTGTCTGATCCTTTGATTTTATGAAATCCCATACACACACACACACACACACACACAGAGGGAGCGATACACAACAGTCACATACTTACAAGCGTTCAATCAAACTAAGCGCAAACAAGCCAAGAGACATGAGACATGACACAGAGAGAGAGAGAGAGAGAGAGGGTGAGTGGCAGAGGGAGAGGGTAGGAGCAAGGGAAGACCCGGCCAACAGAGCGTATGAGAATAAACACAAGAGCTGAGGGCAGGAAGGATGTAGCAGCAGCAGCAGCAGCAGCAGAGAAGTGTGGAACAGGAGAGGCATGCGTGGCCACTGGCTGTAGGATTGGTTTAGCCAAGTGGATGGCCCAGTGGTTGCGATGTCGGGGGTGTCGTTGCTTATGGGCTAGAGCACAGCGACGAGAACTTACTTAAGCAAGTGATTCTCCGATTTTCCGCTTGTGTGTCCCCGTGTCCCCGTGTCCCCGTGTCTCGTGCTGTGCCCCATGTTAGAGTGTGTTTGTGTCTATGGCTTTGGTGTCCGTGTGTTTCCCATTGTGTTTTTAATTTCAGTTGCCCCTAATGCAATGCTGATGACAACGATGATGCTGATGCGAGTCTTTGAGTTATATTAATCGAAAGATGGACATTCCGCATAGAACTTTGGGTGCAAAAATTGAATTAGATATGAGCTGAGAGCGGAGCAGGGAAGGGCAGAGAAGAGCATTTCGGTATTGCCGCTTGCTTATGCGTCAGCCAAAGTTATGCTCGAGTCTGATGGGTGTCTCTTCCCGCCACGCGCAGTCCTTTCTGTGTATCCTGCCGCCCCCACATCTAATGTATTCAGCGCGTGTGGCCCGTGTCGCTGGGTTACCTTCTCCCGTTGGTTGTGCGTATCATTCATCATTCCACGGGACAACATAGTTGTAAGTAATGTTACCCACAAGGATTCTTTTGCGATTATTATGGTGATAAATCAAAGGCAACGTTCTCTCCCCCTCGCTCTGTGTGTGTCTCTCTGTCACTGTCTTCCAAGCTGTCCTTTTCCTTTAGTCTGTCTCATGGCTTGTTTGCGCTCTTCTGGTGGCTCGTCTGCCCATTTTGCGCACATTTCTGCGACAGTTTTCCACACCTGTGTGGGTGGCTAAAGGCTTGGCGTACGAGTTGCTCCTGCGGTTTTGTATTCTGTGTGCAAATCGGCTCACAAAAGCAATTCGTGGCTTTCAATATGCAAATTACTGTGGTCCAGCTTGTAGGCGTAGGTGTGGTGGGGGCATTTCGAGTGGGTGTGACGTCAGGCAAAATTGTTATTAAGCTAGGAAGGCCAGGCTTGTTGGGTGTTGGCTGTTGGGTGTTGGGGGGGAGGATGTGTGTCTGTATGCCAATCTATAAATAAGTTTAGCAAACAACAACAACAACTTCTTCTTCTAAGCAGGGACACATGTGGCACTCACACTCCAATATGGAAATACAGGACTCTCTCTCCCTCTCTCTGTCTCTGTCTCTCTCCTGCGTGTGTGCGTGGGATGAATGTCAGTCATGAATGCCATGCCAGACCGTGTGGGATTGGCAGCCAGTACGGGCACCACCCAATGAGCAGCACCCCCCAAGCCAATTAGCAGCTGGAGGCATGAATGCAACAACTCCCACGGGTGCACCTGTTTACTGGTGAGTATTTTGGTGGCTAACACTACTCTGTTGCAATTACAACTAATTCAGGTAAATCCCACGCTGGTTAGACTTTCAATTGAATAAAAGCAAAATTAATCAAAAGCTGCCCCGAGGGAGAGGCGGAGCTGCTCCTACGGGTAGCTGGTAACTGGCGGAGCGTGAAAGACAGATAGCCGAAGACGACAGCTAAGCAGTTTGCATGTGTGTGCGAAAACCAATAATCAAGATACAGAGAGACTCACACACAACCTGTCCTGTGCAGGTCCTGGGTGCCGTGCTGTCAGCTCTCCCTGGGTAGGTGCCGTCAGCAGCGGCAGCGGCCCCCAAAAACAAATGATGATAACTGCGAGTCAAATGAAATGTCCACCTGAGAAGGCCAAATGCGACGACAAGTGGGAACCATGAAGATACCCTGGAATACACCAGGGATGCCCAGGAGGGGCACTGGCAATCCCCTGCGACATTCCATAGCTCCCGCCGTTGCAGTTTTTGCTGCTGCTTGGCAGTTGGGCAACAAAATCGAGCAGCCCAGAAAATAAAAACAATATTTGTCGGCCAGACCAACAGACAGCTGTGTGTGTGTGTGTGTCGGAAGTGAGTGCGACACACACTCGAAAAATGGCAAAACCCAAAGCCAAGTGCAAGAGTGCCAGCAGGCAGTAGACAGAGACTCGGACCCCGACTCAGACTCAGACCCCGATTCAGATTGAGATCTAAAAACCGAAGACCCCAGGGGCCTTGCGGACGTAACGAAAGTTGCAAAACTGAAAAGCTGTCGGAGCTGCGGCCACCGGACAATGGCCTGAAAATCAAGGAGGGGAACGGATTGGGTTAAAGCATATTTGCCAAGGACGTTGCTGGCTGCCTGACCGACCGACAGGCAAACAGAGTGAGAGACTCGGCCTAATCAAAAGTCACAAACACACACACAGCATCTTGGGCCAAAAAGCAAGTCAAAGTCAACATAAAGCAAACTATTTGTTTGCCATCCTGCGTGTCCTGCCACTACCCACACCCACACCGAGAAACTCCCCCCCCCCCCCCCTTTCAAACGGCTTTGATGGTGCCTGGGACTGTAACTCGGACTGGGACTGGCTGCTCTGTCAGCCAATTTGACAGTTAACAGTTACAACATAGTTACAGCCAACAGCCGACTGGCTAACACACACACAAAAGGTTACGCACAGATGCAAATGTACACAAATTGCGTGTTGCCTTCTATCTCTACATGTGTGTGTGGGTGTGGGTGTGTGTGTGTGTTGGTATTGGAATTGGTTGAGCGCCAGTGTGTGGCTTCGTGGGTGAATGGGCTAAGGGCTTCTGGCAATTTGCATTACTGTTTAGGCATAATGCAAGCCATAAAGGGCCACAGCCATGGTCGTAACCACAGAGCCACTCCGGCCACACAGCCATTCAGACTCTCCCCCTCCATATACCCAGCCCCTTCCCCGCCTCTCCTCTCCCCATATGTGAGAGCGCATAACGTGTCGGAATATTTGGGCTGCTTTCAATCATCGAGCCCTCAATCAAGTTGATTGTTTTGCAGCAAAAAGTTGCTCTAATTGCAAAATGAAATAAGAGACGAATGTTCCTCAGTTTTTATGGCACAAAGGGACACCCACACCCACAAGCATAATGATGGAGCAAATGGGGAGGGAAGAACTCATTAAAATGACAGCCACAACCGCGACTGTTGCAAATATTTTTGCTTTTTTTCTTCACTTCTTTCTTGCCTCTCTTTTCAGTCAAGTGAAGGTTATATGGGGGCTGAACTGGACTGCGTAGCCTTGGAGTGGGAGTCTGAGTACCTTTAGGCCAATTAGCAGCTGCAAATTGAATGAAGCCGCCAACAGGGAGTCGTCAACGCATTAAGGAAACACTTTTTTGTTGGGATAATTATCAAAGGAGGTTTTTGTACTGCAGCTGGAACGCTGCTGCTGATGCCACACTGATGCATGCAGCAAT
Source organism: Drosophila guanche (assembly GCF_900245975.1). NCBI lineage: Eukaryota > Metazoa > Arthropoda > Insecta > Diptera > Drosophilidae > Drosophila > Drosophila guanche. The sequence goes on from NW_022995763.1 coordinate 81,834, forward strand.
TGTAGCTAATTCCGTTTGAAATTGAGTGGCAAAAGCATGGAATTAAACGCGGAATGTGTATGAGTAGCTCACAGAAACACATCAATCAATGGGTGCTATTAAAAATTGTTAACCGTTTGCCTTCATTGCACTTTAATTGGATTCAAAAGCTCCCCGATTTAGATGTCAGGTTCCTGCACTTTCTTCTCGCCCGTTCGAGCACTCGCTCAGTCTGCGTGCAGGCGTGCGTGGGCGAGTACTCTGCCCGAGAGTTCGATCAAAAAGAGCAACGAGAGGATTGCCAGCTGTGTGGACAGATGGGCAGACAATGGAAGGGAACACGCAGATCAAGCCATTGAGCAAAAATCACTCACCATGATGACCGACAAGTCTATTGTGGTATATTTCTGTGTGGCTTTTTGCTCCATATCCAAAAAAGAGAACAAATAAATGGGCCGCCAGCAGTGACAAGTTTTCCGGATGTATACTGTAGGGAGAACAATATTTCAGACAATTCGATTAATATTTGCAGCAGCTGGAAGACAATGCCCGATCCATTGCTCCGCTTAGTATCTCATTTGTATGAGATTTGATATGTCTACGAACGCAGCTTGAAATTCTATACTGGCGGCTCGCTGCCATCCATCAGGGATTGGCGGTGGTCAAGTTCAAGAGTTGATATTATTTTGAGCAAAAAACTTGGCGCTCAAAGTGGCAACACTTTACAACACCAACAGCTGTTTGGAAGCTGTTATGCAACACTGATTACGCTTAGTTCACGGCACAACTATGCAGAGGAATAAATGAATTCCTCGAGGAATTGTACACCTTCGCACACACACACACACACACACACCACACCCACACATGCATATGCATGTATGTAAATGTTGCCCTGCAGATGACAGCAAATGGGTCTAATGAAATGTCTTTGGGCTTAACGTATAGCCACTGTCCACGTAAAGCTGCCGGCCACAATTAACAGACGTGTGAGCGAACGGGGAGGAGTAAGGTGGCAGGAGTCCACGACAAATGTCCATATCCATGTCGGGATAGGAGCAAGTGACAGCTGCAGCCTCAGTGCGTGTGTGTGGGTGGCACTTGCAGCTGCCGCACAAACCCATTTTGAATTGCAGGACAGACATTCAGATGAGAACAGGGTAAGAAGAGGCAGGGCAGGGAGGGGGGTTTGACTTTCGTTTGATTTGCTCTCAGATAAATGCATAAATAAGATTAAAATTAAACCAGCGCACTCGAGCCCTGCCCGAGATGACAACTCAAATGAAAGTGCTTTATGCTGAGGCAAAATAAATGGCAGTGTCTGGCATCCTGCAGGATGTGTGCACAGCGCTCATGTTTGTGTTCGAGCACAACGAAGTGGCCAAAGGAAAATCAATATCAATATCAATATGTCGGCCATTTGCAGGCGAAAAATGGGAACGACACGGGGACCCACAAATTTATTTGCACAATTCACACAAAATGGGGAAATGGCAATTAAGCTGCCAAGTTGAGCTCAATTCTTGCCTCTGAGCGGCATCTAAATTAAGACAAAAACAAATTTGCATAGATGATTAAAAACTTTGGTCTGTGGCACAGCCACAGCCACAGCCATCCCGGGCAAGGTGAGTCCCGTGGCCAAAGTGTGAGCTGAAACTCAATGGCCAACTTTAAGCACAAACTCAAACGGAGGCTCAAATCAATTATTAATTTAACTTTTCATTGAACATACAAAACGCCTTTGCCCCCCCTGCGATACTCCATTGTGCCATCAATCAATCGGCAGCAAACCCGGGGACGGGGATCTGACATCAACCTAATTTTCTGCGCCAGGACCCAGGGAGCATCCTTCGCAGCAACGGCACTACCCATGGGACTGCTACGAGAATCGATTCGCTTCCTTTTGCTTGCTTACATTTGAGATTTAGCCACAAGTATCTATCATCTGTCCTCTACTCTGTCATTGAAATGACCATTGAGTGAGCCAAGGCACGGCAAAAGCCCTCTCTGAACTGCAATCAAATCGATTAAATACAATGAATAATGCGGCACGGAAATCACAATTCCTCGAGCGTATCCATTACCATCGATCCATCCATCGGGGATGCTGGATCCTCTTTTGCTGTAATCCAAAACCGAATTCCCACTAAAAAATGCATTGTCCGCTCTCGGCACAACCTTCCCTGGCGGCTTTAAGTGCTGCAGGAGCCAAAGCCATGCATGGGAAAGCATTCGAAAAGCAGGCTTAAAAAGGTTTAAACTTTACAGCAAAAAGCTTGAGGATGCAACGAAGGAATGGAGGGTCCTATCATCCCAAGCCGATGGCTGGGAGATGCGGTTCATTGTGACCAGACAATCAGTTCTCAATTATGATGGACAGAAAATATGAGTAGTAGAGCTTAAGCTCTGCATAGCCATGCCACGAACTTTCGTGTTTGGTGTCTCCTCCCGACCCGATCCAGTGGCAGCTGCGGCCATGTTTAAGCCAAAAGCAGTTAAAAACACTAAGCGATGTGGCCAACACGACGAACGCTGGAGGTGGTGGAAGGACAATGGAAGAGCTGGCGCCAGCAGTTGCAGCCATAAAAAGGCGGATCGCAGCACGCAGGACGCAGGACGCGCCATGTTGTTGCCCGTTTGTTGGCTGACAATCGCAAGGACGCGTCGCGCCGCCAGAACAGAACAGAACACAACACAACACAACAGAAAGCAGAACAGAACAAGCTGTAATTGAATTTCTGTTGACAGATTTTAGCGCACAATATCCTGCAGCGAAACTGCCACAAAAGGGCGACGAAACACGTTGAAACAAATAAATAAAAACAAAACAAAACAAAACAATGCAAAGCAACAGCTCAAAACAAATGAAAGTTGTGGAAAATCAGACGAGAAAAGAAAAAAGGCAAAGACGAGAAAGGTTTGTCGATGCACTCACTTGTGGGGGATTTCCGGCTGCGGGTGCCGTTCCCCGAAAACCAAATTTGTGATGCGTTCATTTTGAAAAAGAATAGAGAGAGAGAGAGAGAGAGAGAGAGAGTGTATGTATACATACGTGTGTATGATACATGATACATACATATAAATGACAAAAGTTTGGGCCAAAAGTTGTGCAATTCCATTATGTTCCTTTGATTGTTTTGCGGTTTTTTGCGTAGGCGGCGAGTGAAATAAATATCTACTGTGAGTACACACACACAAAGAGAGAGAGAGAGAGGGAGTGCGAGACAGCTTGGACACCCTTGATGGCCAGCATTCTGACATAGATGTAGCCAAAAGTAAACGATTTTTCATGTTACTTTGCTGATTCAGTGTGCGTACAAGTTTTTACGTTGTCCCTGTAATAACAGACATGAAAACTGAATGACTGCCTGGCTGGCCTGGCAGCTTGCCTGATTGACTGATTGATGAACTGACTGCCGCCTAAGCGTGCGCCCCACAGGCAAATTGTGAGCCGTCCCTGCCCCTAATGTGCTATACATGGAAAACCAATTCCCGAGCAACAGCCAAAAAAAGTTATAGTATACTCCAGGCCAGAAGCAACAGCTTCGCCCGCTGCGGGTGCTGGACGTTGGACATGACCCTGAGAGTGAAGTGGTTTTCCACTTTTGCACTTTGAAAGTTCGGGCAGCCGCCAGATGCAGTGCTAAAAGCGCAGCAGGCTATGGACGGATGGACTTTCAATGCAATGGCAGGGACCTGCTGCTGTGCCCCTAAAATGTACCACAAAAATGCTGTGAAAGACGGCGCTGGGCTGGGCCAGGAGAACAAAACAAAGTTATCCAGTTGCCACTTGGATATCCTCCTGCACATTTGCAGCACATTTTTTGTCTGGTTTGTCTGATGCATCAGTTGCTTTGGTGCTCATTGGAGAGCTTATTTTAATGCCATTTATTTGAAGATATTCGCATTAATTGTGCCTATCCATCCACACAAGAAAACGCGTGCGAATATATTTTTGTGTGTGACTGTTTGACATTTCGAATCAATTGAAGCAGAAAATGCAATGCCAGAGCAGAGAAGGAGTTGGCGGAGGATTCTTTCAATCATAATTGTGCATCAAACGTCAATCTTAATTAAATGAAAAACAAATTGCATCGAAAATTAATAAGAAGCGCCTCAATCGGCTGGCTCCGTGCGCGGCGATGCATGATTTGACTTCATTTTCTGATCGGATAACATAATTGTTGTAATTGAAATGAAATGAAATGCGTTTTAAATGCACATTTGAAATGATTTTTATTGACTGAATGCACCCACAAGTAGCTGGTAATTCGTTATTATGACACATTTTGTATAATTATGATGCTGGATGCAGCAGCTCCTGTTTTTATTTTTATTTTATAGCTTTAGTTTAGTGCTCGCTGATGGATGCATGACTGACCTTCGCTTTCAGATCGGATTAATAGTGTTTTTAATTTAATTTGATTATTAAATGATTGATTGGCTATTCAACCAAAATACGGCATACGCTTTGAGGCAGAAAACTGCGATGGAAATTCCCAGTGATTTTTGCTACCGATTCTGACGACCGATTCCCCTTGAAAAAAACCGCAGAAGGAGCAGCAGCTAGCTGTCCAAGACCCTTGAGTTAGGTCAGTTCTTGCGTCTGGGGAAATGTTTATTCCTATTGCACACATGGACTGGGCCCCGAAGCCTCCATGCCTCTGTGTGGCTGTGCGTGCAATGGTGTGGAAAATATAGAGAATTGAATTTCAGAGGATTTTTACTCCAGAGAATATCTAAGAAATATCTGAGGCATCATAATTATGTCTCAAGTCACGAAAAAACGAAACACCAAAGTGAACCAAAGTGCGTCATAGCAGACTCCAGCGAGCTGCCACCACTCGGCATGTCAGACTCCGAATGCTGCCATGGCAGCATTGTGGCAGGGTGGCAATTAAAATTCGCTTACTTTTCGAGTTCTCAGATTTAATGGGAAGTACACCAAAAATGCTCGCATGTACATACAGCGAGCAAGCAATTAAATATGCATTTTATTTGGCTAATAATAAGGGAATTTCCTTGGCATTTCCACAATCTTTTGTGAGCCCTTATTCTCGTGGGTGGTGGGTAGGGGTGAGAGCCCTTCCATTTGGCGAGATTTAATTTCAAGAATTTCCCAAAAGGATTTCTCTGTTGCAGCTGCATAGATTTTTGAATACTTGCAAAGCAGCCGACTTGATAATCTCTCTCTGGCCTGGCCATCAGTGTGGAGTGTGGAGTTGAGTGGCGTGGCATTTAAGCCACAAAAGGCATACAAAGTACAAAAAACCAAGGCCTACACACAGACACTAAAGCTTTTGAGTGTGTGTGTGTGTGTGTGTCTCTCGCATATGTACATCTTCCTTTTGACTTTTGTACATGTCCGTTTGAATTAATATGACAATGTCCTTAAGGTTTTATTTTTGGTTCATATTTTCGTTTTTATCTTTTTATATATCTATGTACATTTCTTTTCTTTCTCTGTCTCTGTCTCTGTCTCGCGCTCTGCTTATTGTTGGCTTCTCATTCTGATTCGCAGTCTGATTCCTTTTCGCTTTTGGCTGTTTGATATTTATGTCTTGTTTGGCTTCTTAGCCCGACAATTGTTGTTTTATTTCTCGGGCATATTAAAAATTCATACAAATGTAAAACGAAAATCCTCAAGACAATCATAAAAACCAAAAAGAGCAGCGCTAAAAGGCCAGGCAAAAAGGGTTTCCATCGAAACGCGTTGGGCGTTCATAAAAATGAAATTTCGACCCGAAACATCCACGTGTGTCTCTCTGCCTTTGTATCTCTGTCTCTGTGTGCAAGTCTAAATCAAAGTCCTGTGCCCCCCACAGAAAGCAGCTTAAAGACCCCCAACAAGCACTCAACGATTGCTGTTAGTAGGCTCTAGCGTATTCGCGATATTCTCAATTAAAGTGTTTCCTTCAAACGATCGCCGCATCGCAGCTACTGAGTGGCAGAGTGCTGCTACGATTTGCATTGAAATCGAAATAATTAATGCCTTAAAAGGTGGAAATTTGCAGAGGGCTATGCAATGTTACAGCTCACATTTGAAACCATCTGCGAGTAGACATCCCCGATGGCTAAATGTTGGTGTGATGTCGTTCCAAGCGTTTTGTTTTGTTTTGTTTATGAACTTTGCCACTCGCTTGGCGTTTTTTCCTCTGAATCACTTTGCTGTGTGTCGCGGATGGTAGCTGTGTTTTCAGCAGCTCATAGACATGCTTGCAAAAATAAAACCTCAGTTCACGGAAAAGCTGAAGCAGCCGCCGGGCAGCTAACTGGAAGCTGAGGATTGGCCATTGGGTTTGGGCTGAGGCTTGGGCTTGGGCTTGGGCTGCTGCTGAAACTGGGGCTGATTGTGGTTCCTTTCTCATTCCTGCCTGCGGTTAGGATATACCTTTTTGATTCATACTTTTGTGTGTGTGTCAGCAGGGCCTCAGTGCCAACTCCCATTGACTCTAGCACTCCAGTTTTCGTCTCACCTGAAAGTGAGCAACAAAGTTGTCGTTGGGATAAAGGACATTACAAGCAGTTTGCCGTGTCAAATCAACTAGAGAGTAGAGAGAGTAGAGTTAATATTGCAAGTGAAATATTCCCAAATTAAACGGTCAAGAAATGAAAGAATTTCTTGACAATCGTCTACGCAATGCAGGCAACGCTGCGCTGCTGGTTGATCGCATACGGATCGTAGTTAGTAACTTGTTGGTCTTCATGGTTAGCTTCATATTGCTGCGTATGCTACGCTTTCGAATGTCGGTTCAAATGCATCTCGGTGCACGCTACTATAATCGACTGAGTGAAAAGCTGAGTTTTTACCGACGGCGCAATCCTTCGCTGTGTATGAAGTACTTGGAGGTGGGAGAGAAACACAAGGAAAGTTTGCCACCCTGGCGCCTCATACTTTCTCTCTCCTGTTCCTTTCAGGATAGGCAAGAAATGGGCGATACTATTGTTCGTCTGATGATGCAAGGATTGGAGCTGGAAGAATTGCAACGCCTTCCACGCCTGGACGAACCCTTGAATATCTACGACCGTTATCTGTTCCTAAAACAGCAGCTGATAGAGGTTGAGCAGCAGCTGCGCGCAGGACACGTTGAGATAATTGGACAAGGACCGGAGGAGTTGGTAGCTGAGAACTACTGCGACAATAGCTCGAACGCCAGCGATTCCGATTCCGATTGCGATTCCGATTAATTGGATTTCGCAAAACAACATAAGAAACCAAAAACAAAATGAGATCAACTAAGACACTAATAAGACAACAAAATAAGACTCCAGTCAAGCCCCACCAAGTGTATCCAAACTCAGAATTGCGAGTGCTTATGGTAGTTCTGCCTGCGCAGCACGATTTCCAGTGTTGTATAATGCAGTAATTGTAAAATAAATTCCCATGCGACAGTTGCAAAATGCAAAATGTATTTATTATGTGGCGTTATTTTTGCGGGCACTGGCTTTGAGGCAAATTAATTTACAGATACAATTATGGCAATTATCGTGGCAGAAGGGGGGCGTGGAGGGGCAGTGGGCTAAATAAATCAAAAATATAAATACACATATTTGAAATGTTTTGTCTGTTTTGTCTCTGTGTGTTTTTGTGTGCCTCAATTAAGGCCGAAAATAAAATCAATTTATTTATTTAGTGGCCAATCGCATGTAAAATGCATATGTGGCATACGTATGTGGCAAGGACTTCAGTGTGTTTTGTGTGTGTTTGCGTTTCGTTTATTATTCATGCACTCGTCGCGCTGTGTGCGGATCGAAATGCGTTTATGCCGGCCCCGCTCGCCGCACGCCCCACGCCCCACGCACTCCATAATGGGGTCTCCAGTCCTTGACTGCGTCTACGATTGAGATCCTAAAGGGGTCCCCTGTCCTGGAACAGACAGTAGGATAATTGGCCCAAGCAACTTATTGTTGGGGCAGAACACTGCCCCACACACACCGAGGGAACTCGAAATTGGGACTATTAGAGGAGGTGGCAGCAGTACCGCAATATTAATGCATAAATATTGTGTTCGACTTTTGCATTTTAGATCATTTGCAATTGCATGGGAAAATCGCCAAAAGGTGTCGAAGTCGATTGGTTCTAGGAAAGTTTATGCCTTATTGTTATGATGTAAAAGGAAAACGGTAGATTATTTTTATTTGTGGAAAGCCACAGAGAGCAGTGGAGTCTGAGGAGTTGGGAGAGCGAGGAGTAAGATTACTTGAATTTGAATGTGCAATAAATGATAAATGATTTTAGCAGATATTTTGATGAATTTTCAGATGAGCCAAAAACGCTTCTTTATTTCTGTTGCGCCTTCAATTAGTTTTGTTAAAGATTTCTCTCTCTCTCTCTCTCGCTCTCAAGAATTTTGTGTGTCGAGTGTCTGGACGGGGGCAGTGGCACAACACAGAGTGAATGCTGCTGCTGCTGCTGCTGCTGCTGCTGCTGTTTTTGTCCAACATCTTGCAGCAGTCTCTGGTCTCTGTCTATGGTCTCTGTTCAACATAATTAAGTTTAATTGACAACCGCTGACTGTTTGATTGGCTTCACTTGTGTTTTGTTGTTGTGACTGACAGACTGAGTGAATGTTGCTGCCTCCCTCTCTCTCTCATTATGTACAGCACGCTTGCTGCAGCACACGAGTAGAGTATTCATCATATTAAGTACAATATGCAATTGTGTTTTTGTGCTCCACTGCCGCTGCGGCGTATACTTAATTCTGGAGAATGTGAATATGAATGTGAATGCAAGTGGAGTGGAGTGGAATGTAATGGCGGACTGGAGCACTCAATAAATCATCGGGAATGAGCTTTAGCTAATCTCGTACTATCTATCTCGTACCTTAAAGCACATTAAGCAGCACTTGGGCTGCAGAGGGGACTGGCTCTTGGCATATTAAATGGGACTTCAAGCTTAGTACTGCCAGTTGGCCAGTTGATCTAGCGCCAGAAGAGGCGTGGCAGTGTCTAATGAATCGATCGCAAATCGCTTGCACGGAAGTAAACGGTGGAACAGTAAATTTTGAGCTCGATAACAGCAGAAAGAAAGGGTGGAAAAGCGCACACACAGAGAGAGAGAGAGAGAGTAGGGAGCTGAAAATGACACACACAGTTCAATGTACGAATGGATTCACATTTTACTCGCGGCAGACAAAAGTTTTTTGTTCTTTTTTTTGTTGCTTTTCTTTGATCAAAGTTAAGGCCAAAGTGGGAATTGCTTTGGCCTCACATTGTGGTTGGGGGGTTGGGACTTGCACTGCTTAGGGGTCACAGGGGTAGTTATAGCAGCAGCAGCAGCAGCAGCAGCAGCAAGCAACTGAACATAACCGTTAACGAGAAATATCAACTGTTAAATTGCAGCAAATGACAAGGGGGAAATGACAACGCCAACGACAACGAACAAAGGATAAAGAAAGGGCACAGAAAGAACGCCAAGCTAAGCAAAATGAAAGCGGCAACAGCAAACCGAAGCTGGCAATGCTCTAAACAATTTTAAGCGATTCCCTGGCCAAGCCCAAAAACAAAAAAAAAGAAAACCCCATTGAAAGAGTTTTGTGCTGCAAGTTTCGTGTGGGTTTTCATTAGCCAACAAATGAAGCAAAATGATATCAGAATAGAAGCGCTACAGACAGGCAGTCGAATGGCGTTTTGAGGGTGGCAACCTGTTGCAGGGGCAGGACCAGGCCAAACACCCGCCAAATGTAATCGAAGTTCATTCTTTATTTCTGTCGGGGCCCACAAAAATAAATTTATAGCATTTGAGGTACTCACGCGATGCCACAACAACAACGAAGACGAGGACGAGGACGAGGACGAGGACTACGATGACTACGACAATGATGTGTGGCTTTGCCCCTCTGCCATAGCCCATTCTGGCTGTACACACACGGGGCGTATGCGTGTTATAGAAATAAAAATGGCTGCTACACAGACGCAGACACATGCAGCAGGGCCCTCTGTGTGCTCTCTGTGCTCCGTGTGCTTTTGCCATAGCTACTCATTATGATGGCGTCGTTAGGTCTATTAAATGTTCCTTTGTTACAGTACCCATCTTCCTTGCTCCTGCTCCGCTCTCTCTCTCTCTCTCTCTCTCTCTCTCTGCGCTGCTGCATAATATTGTTTTTTATATTTTTAGTCACTGGGAGGTCCTTGAACTTCCACAGACTGCGGAAGCAGAACCCCACACAGCACATTCGAAGACCTTTCTGTAACTAAAGGGGCTTTAATTTCTTTTAAGGCTTCTCATTTAAGGTTTCATTCATAGACGACGACGCCGACGCCGACGGGCGCTGACGCTATCTACATCTGGGCGCAGCAGCAGGAGCGCTGCCAGATCGAAGATAATCGCTGGCCCTGCGTACACAAGTTGCTACAAGTCTGTCAAGGAAGCGCAGGAAACAAATTTGAGTTCCATTTTGTGCTGCTTGCAATGATGTAGGACATCCCTTTGGGGATTTGCTGCTCAAACTTTACTTCGAGCTGTTGTGCGGCTCTCTCACACAACCTTTGGGGAAATCATTGAACATTTTTCACTGTGGCCAAAGCGGTTGAATGCGAGCAGCATGGGAGTGCTTTCAATAACCAGTCAGACGACCCATAAGCCGATAAGCAGATTCTCTGAGAGCCTGTTACCCAGCCCGGATGGGCTAACAATGCAATTTGCAATATAAAAAAAGAACTTGCAAGCACCACATTTGGTCTAGCCAATTGTGGTGTTCGAAGAAAACAACTTTTGTGTATCCTTTTTTGCTGATCTTAACCACATTGGAAACAGAACGCTCTCTCCCTCGTGGCCTGTTCGTTCGCTCTCCTACTTAACGTCTTATGTGGCAAGTCGCTTAAAACTTGCAAACTCGCGGCAATGGCATCTAAAATTAATGCGACATGACCTTACCCGAAAGCCAAACAACTTGTACGAAAACTTTTTCCAAGAAGCAGCAGCAGAGCAGCAGCCATTGCCGTGTCCGTGTCCTTGTCCGTGTCCGTCTCCCTGTTCGTGTTTCGGCGACTTACCTGGCTGAGTCTTGGCTGATTGATCTGAGCAGAGAGGCAGGCAGTCAGGCCCAGCAGCCTTGGCTTTTTGCATATTTCATTGCTTAATTGCCGCACATTGTCTCTGCCCCTGTCCCCGTTCCCAACCAGCGCAGCTCAGCTCAGCTCAGCTCAGCAATATTATGTCCGAGCATTGTTAGTTTTTACGCAACCTAATCAAAATTGTTGCCCACACAAAGTTTGGCTTCCTCGCTGAGGCTCCTCTCATGGCCTGTTTCTCGCTTAATTGACTTTGGTCCGTTGGCAGGCGGCCGCCTAATTGAAGTGCTTCGGAGTGGTGTCCGCGCTTAAGCGGCAACTCTCTCCCGCTCATCCAATAAAAGTGGAACTGAATTAATGCCAAATCTATGCTGTAAGCATCTTCAGGGGTGGAGAGATTTCTTCTTCTGCAGTTTTTCCAGCTAAATCTTGACACAATTCTGGAATAATTCACTCATAAAAAATGCAGCCAGACACCCTCAGCAGCGAGTCCAATTAAGCAGACTGCTACAGGTGGCACTACAGCTTCGCAACGCACTGTCCACCGGGTTGGTGCCCATATGCTTTGCTTGGGTCATTCGCCGTCGGTGTTTGACCCCAATTAAAGGCAATTTTCCTTGGCAATTTTCCTAACCCCACGCCAGCGCCTTGACGCCCTTTGGAGAGTCGCTTCATGTCTCTCTCTCTCTGTGTTTGTGTGTGTCCCAGTCAATGTGGGGGCCCTTCAGGGGTGTGAGTGTGGGACACATTAAAAAGTAATTTAAATTGAATTTCTTAGCACGCCTCGTCGGGGTTGGGGCTGGTGCTGGTGGATCAGCTGGCCTCAGCTTGCGGCCTTCAGGCCCTTCATTGTAATTAGAGTGAAACGCCAATAAATCTCCATCGAGAGGCAAACGTTCTGTTCTCGCTTTCCGTTACAATCTATTCCATTTCCATTTCCATTTCATTCCCCTGCCCAGCAGCTCCCCCCACCCGTTCCTCTGTTCCACCCATTCCCTTCCTTGCCTGGGTGCGTGGATGGATTAAGATTGCACTGCACCTCCGCTTGGTGGAGGGAATGGGAATGGGAATGGGACTGCGATTGGAAGTGGGACTGGCAGCTGGCGGAACGGCTGTCGCTGGGGCTGGGGCTGGGGCTGGGCCTGGGGGGGTGGGATAAAGCTCAAACTGAACGATAAAAAACACACGGAACGGGTCGTGTGGGGGGAGAACAAAGCTCACGCGGCTTCGTCGCTGGAATTAGCTCAAAATTGCAAAACTTAAGCCAAATGCAGAACAAAAGAAAAGAAACCAGAAAAATAAATGTGCAATGCAGGCTCGTTGTGGCTGATACCCTGTAAAGTTGTGGACTTTTGCACAGTTTTGCAGGCTTAAAAACTGTCGTTATGCCATTCGGGAAGGGTATAAACAAAAGCAGAAACTGAGCTGGGAGTAGGCGATGGGTGGCGCAGGAGCTGGGAATAACCACGAAACGAGACGAAGGAGTACGCCAAGGAAGGTGCCTCATTCTTTGTTCTACGCCATCTACATAATAGATGGCACAGGACGGAACTTGAAGAAGGCAAGAAAGAGCTGGAGAGCGGCCCAGAGAGAGAGAGAGAGAGAGAGAGAGAGAGAGAGAAACGGAAACAAGTCAATTTGCATTCCGGCTTAAACGAGCAGCCAGCAGCGAGCTGTGAGCTGCGAGGGAACATCTCCGTGTGCTGCTTAATGTTGCAAGAAGGCTGACGACTGGTGGGGCTTGGGCTGGGATCCATCCGGATTTCGGTTGCATCAGAAATTGCAAATTAAAGACAAGAAAATACAAGAAAAGAAAAGAAAGGGAGGTAGGGCTCTACCTTAGCTAATGATTATCGCTTGTGTGCGCGACGCTGTCCAAACTTATTTTATTGTTTCGAGATTAGTTTTTCCCCTCGCTTTCATCAGTCCATTGAAAGTTCGATTAACTTTCGTCACTGCCACTTGGCCCCCGACCGCACACACAAAACCAGAAGTTGGTTTGTCCAGCAATTAACCCGCAACTTTGTTAATGAAATAGAACAAGACATAACACAATTTGTGGCAGCAATTTCTGGCTGGAACACACATCCAACACACACAACACACACAAAAAGCGATTGCTGCAATTATTTAATGTGCAACGGACATGGGGATAGCACTTGTTGTGATGGACTTTAGTGCTTGCAGTTCGAAGAAACATAAATTGCAAATTGATAGTCTCCTCAGGCACTAGTCCTAGATGAAACTCTCCAAAAATAGCATTTACAATGGCATTTTATGGCATTGTTCAGCTATAAAACTCATTCAATGAAATGCAATGAAACGAAACAAATAAATATTATTGACTCTGGTTTATTGGCTATTATAAAACTAATTAAATTAATACAGATACAGATACAGATGCGTATGGCACATGGCATTGGCAATTATAGAACCATAACGCGAGAATCTGTCCCTGTGTGTGCAAACCTTGTGGGTGGCACTCGAAAATGCATTTTGTTTGTGAATTCAATTGTCCTGCCGCGCACTGCACACACACAAACACAAACACAAACACACAAGCACGCACAGCATGAATGCATAATGGAGCGTACACACAGGCAGGAGAATTCAATTAGAATGTTTTCAATCGCATTCACAATAAAAGCAGAAATTGAATGAAAAGTCACACCGAAATTGCGACGTGCACAAAGAACAAAGAGCAGAAAATTATTGTACCAAGTGCAGGAATTTCTACCAATAAGAATTCCTCAATGCAGGCCTGAAGACTGTGCAGGAAATTTCACTCTTGGCCCGTGCTTTCTTTTTGGCACTGTTGCTAAGCTCCCCCAAAAGGTTTTTGGCGCCGGCCAATCCTTTCACTTTCACTTTCACTTTCACTTTTGGCTGAGCTCGATCCCGGGCCCCGCCGGACGTACGTTTAATAGTGTGAAAACAAAATGAAGAAATAAATAAGGGAAACAAACCCAGAGGCTATCCAAAAGCCAACCCAAAAGCAAGTAAAATGCCAAGGCAAACAAAACATTTATAAATAATGAACATTGATTGTTTATTTGGACAAGATGAAGGCGGACATCGACACGGAGTATCCAACACATAAGTATGTACAGAGACGCTCGTAATTGATTTGGGTGTGTGTCTGGGTCTCTGTGGGTCTGTGGGTCAAGTGCTAATTGTTCAGCAAGAAGAAAGATACGTCATAAACCGACTGCAATCGTCATGAGGCGGAATGCCGAAGGATGACTAATCACTCTGATGACCGCTCGTATCCTTCAACCATGTCCTAGAATGTGTTGCAGCAGCAGCAACCGCAGCCGTTGTTAAGAAGGTTAAGTGGTGGTGTTCCTTTCGGTTCATTGGACAGAAATATGCAAATATTTAGTCCCATAGAAATGCAGCAACTGAAAAATCGGATGAGAATGAATGGGCAGAAGCCATTAGAAGCTGCTTAACTGCTTCCAACAATTAAGAATGTTTCCCCCCCCCCTAATGCCAAATGAATCTCTAGAAATGTAATGCAATTTACAATTAACCTCAACAAGCGGATGGTGGGAATGGAAGCAGCACCGAACGAACAATGGAAAAGTATTTCCAAGAAAAGCTTTCAAAAATAAACGGAAAATATTATTTCATTTCTCGCATCTGCATTTTAAGTGGTCCACAAACTTGGAAACTAGGAAATTGAGAACAAAGGCAGGGAGCAACGAGAACAACAACGAACTCCAAGTAAATGTTTGCAGGAAAGTGTTGTTGCAGGCAATTTAAAGGCGAGTTATGACTACTAAATTCGAGCATTTCTTTTGGGCAAGGTGTTTAATAACTGCACAGCAAATATGTACAGATATGTGTAGAGAAGGAGGGAAAGGGTGGAGAGTTCTACTCCACAATAAATGCCATTATGCGCGGCCTCTCTCCACCGCTCTCTCCCTCTGTAGCTATGTGGTGTTGCATGGGAACTTTAATGCACTCCTTGATGCAGACGTGCATAAGAAATCAGCTGCATGCAGGACACACAAAAGCACAGCGTTAAATTGTCTTACATTTGCCATATACAAACATATGTACATTTCTGAGTGCTGGATTCTAGCTGTGTGGAAATGGATACGACTACTTGCAACTAGATAGAGATACCATATGCGAAGGAGCATACATTGGATTTTTCTTTGCATTACCCAACATTCCCCCTCACTCCTCGCCGCTCCGCCACGCATAAACAATGCCACACCCACTAGTCCGAGTGGGGAGCTGGGGGTCTCGTGGTTCGTTGTTCGTGGTTCGTGGTGTGTTCTCTTTTGGGTTCCTTGAACGTTGACAGCCCTGGCAAAAATGCAAAATGCAAAATGCAAAATGCAAATTGTGGTTTCAACATTTGCCTGACGTTCCGTGCGTTATTTACCAAATGGCTAAAACGGCTAAACATGGCAAAAACATGGCTGCCGCCATATACGGCTAATGACATTTTAAATATAAAGACCTCTCTCTCCCTCTCTATCTATGGCTCTCCCACTCTCTCACTCTTATGCTATCTGCCCCTCAATCTTTGTTTTTTTTGTTTTTTTTTTCGTTTTGCTGTGCAAAATGCTTTCAGCGTAAAGTATGAAAATGTTATTAGCATTAAGACATATTTTATATCCCTTGCTGCAATATCCATAAACGGAACGAAGCAGAACGCAACGGAGTGAGTGCGGAGTTGCAACGGCTTTGGCCACTTAGCAGTTGGTAGGGGAAGAGCGCCAGCCACTGAGTATGCAATGCCAGTGCACGGGGCAGTGGCAGTGGCAGGAGTCGGGTCTAAATAATTAATCAATAACATTAAATATGCTGTGCTTGGTTTAAATAATTGTATTTGCACAAATCCCATCGATTTTATTGCAAAAGTAATCATTGCTGATGCATTTTTGATCGTTTCTGCATTAAATAAAATCCACAAATAAGTTCACGGGAGCTCTTTAGCATTTCTGTATAAATTATTAACTAAAAAGTTGTGGCAAAAGCTGATTTGCTTATCAAATCTGCACATGAATCTGCCCTGCTGGAAGAATGTCCAAAGAAGTGGCACAAAAACCTTCGCTCTAATGACGGTTAATTGAGGCACAATGCGACCCCAGACAAACATTCAAACACGCAGAACAATAGACAACAAACGAACAAACAACGAAAAACAAACAAAAACCAAGCCAAAGGAGGTGGCGTGGAGGGGTAATGGCGGTGCGGAGGGGTCGGGCCGGGCCGGGCCGGGCCGGGCCTAATCTACAATTGACATACATAGGAACGCTCGGAACAATCTATTCTAGCCCCACAGTCTGCACCCCTTAGACCCAGAGCCGCGCTCTTTCTCTCCGCTCTCTCTCTCTCTCTCTCTCTCTCTCTAGAAGCACTTGCAGTGGAGCACCACATGGAGGAGCACCCAGCGAAGCGCACAACTTGCGCTATTTTCTCATTATTTATGCGCGACCTTGTTTTGCGCCATTTTTATTATTTTGCTAATTTCGCGCATTATAAAAACACAACAAAAACCAAACAAAAAACAGACACACAGACAGACACAACCCCAAAAAGGCAGACATGAGGGTAAGGTAAGGAATGGAAATCTTTTGGCAAATATCTCTGGCGGCATCCTTGGGCTATGGCTGTAGCGCATCCAGCAGTCGACTAAAGTCCAAACCTTTCAAATAAATTTTCAACATTTTTGTTCCCTTTTTGTATGCTGTAGCAAAACTTATGGTTTCGTCTGAGAGCTTTTAACCTACATATTTTCAACGTTTTTCCCATTTTCCTCTCTTTTTTCTGGTGCGCAATCTATCAGCAAATTAATTTTTGCATGACGCCTCAGATACGCACACACACACACACACACACACACACATATTTACACTCTTTTTTGTCAAGAAAATTAGCATTTTGCTTATTTTTGTTTTGTGTTTTTTTTTTGTTTATGTTTTTTGATGCATTTAATTAACTCGAAGAGCGGGTCTTTGCCTTCCACTTCCTCCTGCCACCTGCCCTTGGTGTGTATCTGTGGCTGTGTCCAAGGCAAAAGGAAAACTTCACAAAGTTATCCTCAAATGTGTAGAGGACATGACTGTCCACATGGATGCAACTATTTTACTTCCATAAATGGTGGCGCTGCTGTTTTATATTTTCTACTATTTTCTCTGGTTCCATGCGGACTGACGTTCATCCAATTTAAAGCAAATTTTAATTGCAATTAAAGCATTTTACGCTCTTCAGCTCATTGCCACAGCGATCCAGAGTCCATTGGAAAGTTTCTCCCTTCCATCGCAGCATCCTTTTGTGGGTCGAATACTTTGGACTGTTGCTTGGCTTTCGCTGGATATTTCAGTTACTTTTTGTTTTCTGTTTTCTGTTGTTGCTTATTGGTTCTGTCAGTTATTATCAGCGTATCGCTGTGCAAGAAAAATTCACGCTTGACAGGCATATGCATTCAAAACGATCAAACTTTATGACGATGCGATTGAACGCCCTCGGTGACTGGGTGCCTCGGTCCCTCATCCTACCTGTCCTAACAGCTGTCAGGCTGGCAGACTGGCAGACTGGGCAGCAGACAGACCGCATGGCGCGCACCGTATCGAAGTGAGCCGCAGCATAGAAGCCAATGCAAAACTTTTGATTGGCAGCTGCCTCTGTCTGCTGGCCGGAAAATTTGGAAACTTTCCCAAGCCGCAACTTTAGACAGGTGCGAACAAAAAAAGGAGAGGGAAAGAAGAACCCGCACACATACATACCAGTAGATTACGGCCAACCACTCGGTGGTTTCTAGTGCCTGGGAAAATTGACACCAAGCAAATGCCATTACATTAAACGCCCAGCAAAGTCACTCAATTCTTTTGGTCAGACTCAGACTCCTACTTCAAATACGCCTGCGACTCCTGTCCTGTTTCTAACCGAATCTCTATTCCCTATACCCGCGGTGGACATTTTTATCCTGCTCTCTAAATGATAATGCCCGGAAAAGGGCAAGAAAATTTCCATAATTTTATGAGCTTGACACAGTAGTAAAGCGGAATTTTCAAGAACATTTGAAACCACACACCACACAGTCCCGACCCTTCTCGCTTTCATTTTAATATTTATGCATAAAAATTTATAGGCGCCAAAGTACACACGGACGTACAAGACCCAGCCCCACCTTGTGGTTACACATTCCCACTCTCATCTTTCGCCCATTTTCCGGGACCAGAACTATCATTGGAGCCGATCGAATGCTTTATGCGTCCCGTTAATGAAACCGGAGGAGAACCCAGCCTCAATAGATCCCAAAAGCCGATTGCAGACTTCCAGCAAGCGTGTTTTAGGGTTGCTAAACAACCACGTGCATCCCAGAGATGCCACAAATATATTTGTAGATCTACAATTCAATCAGTTTTAATTCTTGCAATATTTCCACAACTTTCATTTGTTTTGTTTTGTTTTGTTTTTATTTATTTGTTTCAACGTGTTTCGTCGCCCTTTTGTGGCAGTTTCGCTGCAGGATATTGTGCGCTAAAATCTGTCAACAGAAATTCAATTACAGCTTGTTCTGTTCTGCTTTCTGTTGTGTTGTGTTGTGTTCTGTTCTGTTCTGGCGGCGCGACGCGTCCTTGCGATTGTCAGCCAACAAACGGGCAACAACATGGCGCGTCCTGCGTGCTGCGATCCGCCTTTTTATGGCTGCAACTGCTGGCGCCAGCTCTTCCATTGTCCTTCCGCCACCTCCAGCGCTCGTCGTGTTGGCCACATCGCTTAGTGTTTTTAACTGCTTTTGGCTTAAACATGGCCGCAGCTGCCACTGGATCGGGTCGGGAGGAGACACCAAACACGAAAGTTCGTGGCATGGCTATGCAGAGCTTAAGCTCTACTACTCATATTTTCTGTCCATCATAATTGAGAACTGATTGTCTGGTCACAATGAACCCCATCTCCCAGCCATCGGCTTGGAATGATAGCCAAGGACCCTCCATTCCCTCCATTCCTTCGTTGCATCCTCAAGCTTTTTGCTGTGAAGTTTAAACCTTTTTAAGCCTGCTTTCCGAATGCTTTCCCATGCATGGCTTTGGCTCCTGCAGCACTTAAAGCTGCCAGGGAAGGTTGTGCCGAGAGCGGACAATGCATTTTTTAGTGGGAATTCGGTTTTGGATTACAGCAAAAGAGGATCCAGCATCCCCGATGGATGGATCGATGGTAATGGATGCGCTCGAGGAATTGTGATTTCCGTGCCGCATTATTCATTGTATTTAATCGATTTGATTGCAGTGCTGAGACGATGTACCTTTGACGCTGCAAGGAGTGCTTGAATGGTAAATGTTAAGGATGATTTTGCAGGTATTCTCCCTGTGGCTGTGTTTGGGGATAATTGAAATTATAGCAAAGTGTTTTATGCACTAAAAAGGCATCGGAGTTGGCAGCAATTTAAATCGTATTCTGACATAACTGGGCCGTCGCAATTGTCGGGTTTGTCGCTTGTCGATTGTCGCTTCGGGGCCATCGTTTCGCCGCAAATCGACATTTTCTTTCCAATAAATTGAGCATACCACAGAGGACAGACACCCGGAAAGCTCACCCAAAAAAAAAAAGGAGAAAAAAAGGAGGCTAACGGATATGCAAATGAAAATAAGGCAAAAAACAAGCCGCAGCCTAAATACGAGTAGAGCGCACACACACACACACATAGTCATAGACTTCATACACACCCCATAGACACAGCCCGGACATCCCTCAAGTCAGTCGGTCAGAACCCCGTCTGTCCCCTGCGCAACCCCTTCCGCATTTGCATTTCCATTTTCGTTTTCATTTTCATTACACAAATGAAACTTTTATGCACTTGTGTGTGTGTGTCAGTCTGTGTGTGGGTGTGGGTATAGACGAAGTGTCACTGCCAGAGAAAATCATAACTTGAAATGCGTTAAAATGCATATAAAAAATTTATAGCCTACACTTAGGCGCACATTAAATGATATGTCTGTCGAAGGCTTGTCGCTGGTGCACCACACACACCCCTGCACCACGACACCACCTTCCCCACCCAGAGTCGATGGGGACTTGCTCTGATTATTTGGTGGCCAAGCCGTGTCCTTCCCCTCCTCTCGGACTGCTCTTGACAGCGCTGACCCCAAAAAAAAAAAGAAACAAAAAAAAACAACCGAGCAGAGCAAAGCAATTGGAGAAAACGAAGCGAGTGCAGCTCGACCATTGGGATACCCCGCACTAAGCACAGATATAAAGAATATTTAACTAGTGGAGCACAGCATTTGCTTTTTGCGTAATAAGAGCGGACCTTCCAGCGGACTGCTACACCCTTCGATTGTAGAGTATAAAATGTGCATAATGATGATGTGTATTTTAATGCACAGCTTGCGAGCTTTAATAGCACACAGAGCACACAGCACAGCCACACGCACACACATACACACATACACACGGCAAGCAGCAGGTTCTCGCTGCATACCTCAAGGCGAATGCCCCATTTGGCTGGCTTGCTGCCATGAATTTAAGAGCATAATCACAGAGCATTTCTTTCATTGCATGCATTGCACTTCATGCTTCGTCCACTCATGCAGGACAATTGCTGCAGCGTAGAGCGGGGAGTGTGTCAGGCAGGTGGCAGATGGCAGATTAATTTTCTTTTTTATTTAATACCAAGTTTTCGTGAATGTTTTGCCATTTGAAGACCATACAAAATAGATATTGAAATTTCCTTTTCTGGCAATTATGAAATATGTGCATCAAATATTTCAGACCGGTTCGTTTCGCCTTCCCCTAGTGTATCCCTAAACCTCTGGTTGATTACAGCAGTTGCAGCACTTGCCGCAGCACTTGACGGGTTCTCGTTCTCGTTTGCCACTGAAATGTGGCGCGCGTCCATTCCCCTGCTTATTCCTCTGGCCCCTTTGCCTTTCTGTTAATTTCTGTTGTTCGCCTTTGGGCCCCCACAACTGAAACAGGGTGTCAAAAAGCCAATACAAATTCGAGAGCCGAAGATAGGGATGCCCTACCCAAGACAGGCACAAAAGTGGGACAGGAATCAGGATCAGAAATATTTACACTCAAAATAATCGAAAATTGCTATAAGAAAAACACACGATTCATTCAGAGATCTCGGAATCACTTGCCTGATTTTTCTGCTGGTTTCTGCTGCTTGCGGGGAGTTTCCTTGGGGGCTTCGCTGCTCTGATAATTGCCGCTGGCGATTCGTTGGGGGAAACGGAACTGATATTCTTTGAGCGTGGCTCTTGGAGTCACTTTGCTTTCGCTGTGGTTCTCGCCCTAGTAACTCGCTCTACTTGGCTCTTACACCATACTGTGGCACTGTGTGGTTGCACCAGAAAATAATTTGCAAAAAAAAAACAACAACAATCAAAGATTTCGATTTTGGTTGGGTATTTTGGTTCGATTCGGTACAGTTCGGTTTATTGTCTCACGGATTTCACCCGCATTCATTCGCTCAGACTCAGATTCAGATTCAGATTCTTAATCATTTAATGTGTCCATCATCTTGAAAACATTTTATTTTTTTTAACTTTTTTTTAAATTTCTTTTTTGTTTGCTTTGCCGACGCTTTTGTTTTGTTTGCTTTTGAATTCTTTATGCCACTTCCTATCTCTCTAAGTGTGTGTGTGTGTGTGTGTGTGCTGGTGATTGGGTTTTTTTTTTGGCTGGTGCGGTATGTGTGTGTGTGTGTGTGCTTAAGCGATTCCCTCTGCGATAGATGGGCGAGTGTATGTGTGTGGGTGAATAGTTGCTGTAATCCGCACAAATCCGCTGGTAAATTTCAACTGAACGAGTTCAGAAGCCAAAGTGAGTTGTCATACCCCGAAAAAGGCTGCCCCAGAGCCGAGGACGAAGCCACCAGCCGAGCCAACAGCCGAGGAGCTGCCCGAGTGCCGAGCTCCTCAAGTCTCACAATTGAGCGTAACTGTGCGATAAAAGCTTCGTGCTTGGTGAGCTTCCAAAAGAAATGTTCACAGTTTGAAAATATTGAAAGTATTCAAAAGTGTTTCAAAATACTCAAAAGAATTGAAATAAATGCAAAAAAACATTTGGCATTGGGCCTCACACCATTCCTCCTTTTGGCGGATCAAGTTCCGCTTGAATAACCGCTGGTTTCCACTGTTATACTGTACTACTGTATAACAGTTTTCAAACACGTTCAAAATTGAAAATAACAGCATTCGAAAATAGCCCGCAGTTGGAAACAATAATCCCCAAGGAGTTCATACAAAAATTACACAAAAATCGAATGAAAATGTAATTTTTGGAGCAAATAAAAATGGAATTTCAATTGCATAAAATGCAGCTATAAGTTAAGTTTTGTTGAAATTAGGCTATCAAAAAAAAACATCCACACACACACAAACACAGAGATGGCAACAAGTCCTTTGTGGCACAGTTCGAAAACACTTTTTCTGAAAGAGCAACACTGTGGGCAAAGGCACCAACCGCTCTGCACAGCCCTCTGGATGGGATCGAAGTGAACAGAACTGGTGTGAAGCAACAACTGACCGAGCTGAGCGTTTTCAAAATCCACAGCTGCAGGCCGTATAACAGTGAACGAAGGACGCAGCCGAGCAACACACGAAGCACACGACAGGCGACGGGAGCGAAAAGCTTCGTGGCTCGGCTGACTGAAGCTCTCCCGTGCTTTTCAGCACAAGGAAATTGAATGCATAAAACAGCAAGAGCAACAACAGCAGCAGAAGGAGAAAAAATGTAAATGCTGAGGATAAGAAAATCAAGAAAAAATAACACAAGCATTTCGGTTCGGTTTAGTTGAGGGGCAAAGCAAAACGCGAAGGGAAGAGAGCTTTCAGCCTCAGCTCCTCTACTCTCAGCGCCTGCGCTTGCCGGCTAAAGTGTGTGGGTAAAGTCTGTCTTTTGCGGTACGTTATTGCCGTTGCTGTTGCTTTTGCTGTTGCTGTTGCTGGGGCATTGTTGCACACCTGTGATTTGACGCTGCGGAGGACGACACGTTTTGCTCTTCCCAGCTGACGAGGGGGAAAAAGAAAACTCACGAGTGTCGAATGGGAAAAGCGGCAGCGAAACACTAGACAAGAACAACCACAAGGGGCTTGCCCTGCGAGTATTCGTCCGACGACGCACTTAGAAATGATAGCCCCAGCTTTATGCTAATGTTTGCCATTGCCTTAAGTATCCAGTTGAGTTAGTCACTCACTCGGTCAGTCACTCAGTCAGTCAGTCAGTGAGTCACTCAGTCAGTCAGTCAGGGTTCCATCATTCAGCAAGGTAAGTTGGGTCAACATGCAGATGACAATCCTGGCGGGTGGCTGGCTGGCTGGCTGGCTGGCTTGGGGTAGGCTTTCGTCGGAAATAGCTGAGCCCACACATGGCCAGTCCAAGGCCAGCGGCTGTGTTCTGTGCTCTGTGCTCTGTGCTCTGTGTATCCTGTGGTCCTTCCCGGTTAATAAAGCAATAAAATTAGCTCAAGTCATGTCTGTATCGCCTGGCAACACTGGCCAGCCTTACGATAATTCACTTCAAGTGTTTTCCGCAAGAACAATTTTTAGCACACACAGAAAATAGCCCCTAAAAATCTCTTCAAAATCAATTTTGACTCGCTTTTTTATTTATTATTTGCACACGCTGCTTGAAAGTCCCTTCCGCCTTTCGTTTCATTTTTGCTTTATTTTAATCATGGAAAATTATATCACAATGTAATAGAGTTTGGGTTAAGTATCTTCCGCGACGGGCACACAAATTTATGTGTGTGTATAGGAAAATTGTAATCCATGCCATAAATTTTGGTCTCCGTGTTAATTACATGGAACTCCGACACCATCCATCCCAGTGCCCCCAGCCCCACGCTCCCCACTCTTTGGCTGTCGCTTAACGACGGAAAATTCAAGCATCCCCAGTGGAGGAGCTCCTTCGGCGCAGCCCCGACATGCAAATCAAATTATTTTGGCATATAAAATACTTATTAACAGATTATATGCTCACTCAATATTAACTGAGAGTAAGACTGACTGACTGACTGATGGACTGACTGACTGACACTTGTTCTTGAATGAAAGCCAAAGGCTTTGTTCGCCTGCTCACCCCTTGAATTGGTTGTTGGGCTGGTCGGTGGGCGGCATTTTGCCTTTGTCTTTGGACTTTAATACCCTTTGATGGTATCGGGAGGCGCAATGAGTGCTAAACACTTTGGGCCGCTTATTTATGGCCGATAACAGTCGACAAGTCACCGGACAGTTGGAACGACAAGCCATTGGGGCTGGTGGCATGACTCGGGGTCGCTCATGGGCGTTCATCAAATGTCATTCACCGCTGAATGATGATTCACTGCGAAAGTGTTTAAAGTGTTTTTTCCCCAAGGAAGCAGAGCAGGCATAACCCTATGATATATAAATGCAAACGAATTTATTTCAGACATGTTCGGCTCTTTAAACTCTTTCTTTTGCTGTTGCCCAATTAAAATAAATACTCTGCTTCGTCCAGTCTTCCTTCCTGCAGGCGAACTGGCACTGGCTCTGATTTTGCTTTATTATTCAAGATTTTTGGTAATGTTTGATTTAAATTTTGTGGGGGTGCAGAGACAGAGAGAAAGATAAAGAGAAAGAGAAAGAGAGGCGGGAGCACTGTTCGAGTGGCTGTCCCAATAATAATCAACATCATCCGCTTGGTCCTGCTGCTGCTGTTGGTCGTCAGAGCGTGGGGGCAGGCATTTCATTTGCAGACAGCCACGCAAAACAAACCTAATTACACTTTACTTTCACTTTTTCCCCAGCAGCAGAACTGTGAAGGAGCTGGAACAGGAACGCTTCAGCAGTGCTGGAAGTAGAAGCCAGCACGGAGGATAGCGACTGAGGACTTAGGAGCCAGCAGCCAGCAGCCAGCAGCCAACACCCAGGAGCCGTAGTCAAAGCCAGTTTGGTGCGAAAAAAACTTCAAAAGCTTCTGGTCAAAAGCAAAGTTGGTCCTGTCCGGTATGTCTCCGTTCTTTGGCATATTTTGCTTAATATATAAAATGTCTACTGTTAGCTCCACTCCACTCCGCCCTCTCTCCCTGTACATGAATATTCCTTTGGCCTTTAGCCAATTTTGAAAAGCCAATAAAACGTTTAAAGCCTTGTGACAGATTTTCTTTCTTCTCATTTTGCTTTTCATTCGCTTTTTTGTTTGCGCCGCTCTGCTCGTCGCCTCTCGTCTCGTCTCGTCTCGGCTTTTTTACTCACTGCTAAACAAAGGCAAAGGAGCTGCTGCTGCTGCTTCTGAAGAGGGGAAAATGAAGCCAAAGCTGAAACTGAAACTGGAGATTGAGATGGAGTAGGAGACGAAGCTGGAGTAGGAGATTAAGCTGGAGTAGGAGCTGGGAATGGGAATGGAGATGGAGCTAAAACTGGTGCTGGCTCTGCCAGTGGGTGAATATGGTAAAAAGCATTGACATTTATTGTTCATTTGACAGCATAATGAACATTTGTATATGCAAATACGCGTTGCTGCTGTGCTGCTGTGCTGCTGTGCCGTTGTGTGCGTGTGCGAAAAAAAGTGTTAGAAAGCATTTTTCAAGCGCTTATTTGTATGTTTTTATTTAAAAATCTCTCTCTGCCTCTGGGCCCTCTCTCCACCTCTGCAACTCTCTCTCACTCTTTTCATTTTCATGGAGGCGCTCATAAGTAGGCAATGATTTTTGCTTTGTTGCTTCCCGAATTCGAGGCACCACCCACACTCCCTGGCCAAGTACCAGTGGCCCGTAATGAGCGTGTCATTTAGCGTAATTTCACTTGATTGTTATGGCATTACAACAATGCCCAAGCGCACAACAGCAGAGAGAGAGAGAGAGCGCCCTGCGCTGCCCCCCTGTACTGGGGGCGGGTGTTTATCTTATCGACACAGGCAACTCCCCCACTTTGTCTGCATAAATTATGAATATACATACATACACTCACAGCTACATAGGGTCTTCTTTTGTTTGTTTTTTTGTTGCTTCGGCATCGTTTAGAACAATTTGTTCGTTTGACTCACCTGCAAAAGAGAGAGAAACGTCGGAGAAAAGTGTTTAAATCAAATAAAATAGGATTCGATGAGATAATGGATAAGGGAGAAGGAGCAGTAAACTCAACAGCACAAGTTCAAGCATTTGTATCTGCAAATGACTTCTAAATTTGTGTGTTGCACCTTCGGGGAATGGTTTATTTTTCTGTTTTTTTCGTTACATTTTATGAGTTTTCTTCAAGCCTTAAATAAATAATAGTTCAATGCGAATTATTTCCACTTTGGTTCTCTGTTTTTCAGCATCATTTGCATTCAGCAATTTGTTTAATTTTCCAAGTAAAAGATTTTCACGCACACATGTTTAGTGTGTCTCTAGACATTGACCTTTCCCATTGCTATAATTTCGCTTCCAATTAGAGAAGTTCGTTTTGAACTTTGACTTTCGCATAAATAATCATTTCCATTTGGCCATTGTTCCAGGTCGTCCTTCTGCAATCAAATTACTTTGAATAACGAATTTGTTTGGCTTTTTGTCGTTAGTAATTGATCCCTTGAAAATGGCATTGGTGGCATGCAACGCAGTCAATAAAATATGTTTTTAAGAAACCTCCTTCCGCAGCAGCATCTATTCTCTGTTCCAATTAGATAATTTTGTTCGTGGAGTTCCCTGGACCAGGCCAAATTGGGTTCTCCTTCGAGCTCTCTTGTTCAGATCAGAGAGAGAGAGAGAGAGAGAGAGAGCCATCAATGGGATACAAGCAATTTCGTTTAATTAAAACATGAGCAGACCACACAATTTGCCTCCACACACCGGACACAAACTGATTATGATTGAGGCGGAAATTGCAGCAAGCAGTCGAAGGAGGAGCAGTAAGCATAGAAATCCAAATCGATGCATTTAGCAGTAGACACAGCTAGACAATAGCAGGAGGAGCAGCAGCAGGGGAAACAGCAACAAGATTGCAACACACACACATTTGCAGTGTGCAACAGCAGAGTGCATTTTTTGGATGAGAGAAAATGCCATGCTGCATTTTTTGGGGGTGCCAATGAAAAATGCAAAACAACAATTGCAGCCAGGAGCAGCAGGAGCGGCAACGGCAACAGTTGCCAAAATGTAGGACAGACACCGCCCGATGGCTCATTACAGTCAATTGAAGTTAATGCCAGTTGGCAGATGGTTTTGTTGTTGTTGTTGTTGTGTACCCTGTAGCCGGGGTATATGCTCGAAGGTAATGCAGCATAAAGCGCCAAGGAAAATCGAAGTATCCTTTCGTATTTTTCGCACTTTTTGCCCAGCCCAAGAGGTGACGAAAAGAATGCCCCAAAAAAAACAACAGCAAAGAAGAAAACAAAGAAGGAGCAAAATAAAAAAAAGGTAAAGGTAAAAACAATTCAAAAGTGAGAACAAACAGCGACAAAAAAAAGAGGGGAGCAAGGAGCGGAGTGAGAGAGCGCGAGGCAGTGTGCCATTATGGCTATTTAATCGAGCGGAAATAAAGTTCTTAAGCGTCATAAACAAGATTTAATGTGACAAAAAGGCAAATCACAGCAGCATTACACTCGATGCGGGGGCGGGGAGAGTGAGGTGTGGTGTGGAGTGGGAACAAACGGAGAGGAAAGTCGGCGGCAAAAATGTCAAATGGCATTTCCCCCAAAGGCGACAAGCCGTTGGAGCGCTCCCCCCATAGTATCCTGTATCCCTACCACCACACACAGACACACACACAGACACCCATCCATGGCAAGGTACGAGAGTATCCATCCACGCAACTATGCAGGGGAGGGTGCGAGGTGCGAGGTGGTGGCGCAGGACCGACATTGGTCCAGGGGCGGTGTTGGGTTCCATGAAATATCGCGGTCTAGTTACAACTTGAAGCGTTTCCCTCTCGGATTATGAAACCGTAAAAGCGTACCCCTCTAATCTCCATTGAGTGGGGTCCTTGCTGCTCCTGTGGTGTGTGTGTATTTGCCAAATACTTAACAAATTCAACACAGCGCCACAGCATGCCATGTCCTAAAGGATAACCAGCGGTAGCTTCGTGCTGATCAGTGATCCTTCTGCCGCACAAACAGAATCTTCTGCAATGTCCAACATTATGCAGAAATGAATGCATAAATATTTAGTCGAATGTTTGCTGTTGAAACGTTGTTGCTAAGGGGCAACAATCGGGTCGTGGCGCACTGCGTCATGTGGCAGTCGGCAAGTGTCTTGCGGTCGACACCTTGCCTCATGCCGTCGCATGCCAAATATTTGCTCTAGCAAATGTCAATAAAGCGGAAACGGATGTAACAGAGGAAGCGCAAATGAGTGGAGAATGGCGAATGGAGAATGGAAGCTGTGGATGGGCAGATAGATGGATGGATAGACGGCATGTGTCCGTAAATGAGGCAGCAATTAGCTCAAGTTTCACGTTTTTTTGCGCAAAAATTTCAACTTTAAATGCATGAAAACAAACATTTCGAATGTGTTGCAGTTGCAGTTGAAGATTCCTGTAGATTTTTCCTGGGAAAACAGCGTTAGAGTAGTGCTGCGGCCAAGTTCTGCGTGTGCGTAGCTGCGAGTTGTGTCATCAATAAATGTCTGGATGGGTGGGCACTCCATCAAAGCTATTATCGAAACGGTAGCAACAACAGCAGCAGCCCACATCGACATTACGTCCAAGTGGCAACAGCAAAAAATGACGAAAACTTTGGAAAACAGATACCAAAGCTAGAGATAGAGACGAGCAGGTACAAGCAGTGGCTAGCAGGGTAAGCAGAGGGAAAAGCAGCAGCAATCAGGAGAGAAACAGTGGGAAAAGCAGGAACATGCAGCAGAGGAGCAGGCGGGACACACAGTAATAAGCAGGCTCTTCTGAGCCTGCTATGATCGGTGGAGTGTGTCAATAGCGTCAATTGTCAATATTGCGGCTTATCGGCGCATGCAATCGAATCGAAAATACAAAACTTAAGGGGCACGCACTCCCCGACCGCCTGCCGGCTGTTCGCTCTCCTCTGCTGGGGTCTCTTATCGGTCTCTTCGGGTCGCTCGCTCCCTGAACCTGCTGTAAGTTCTGGTGGGGCCTGCTGCAAAAGCAGCGATAAATCAATCAAATCAAATAAAATCGAATCGAATCAAATCAAAGTCAATAATGGCAAATAATAATTAGACTCAAGTTGACTGAACGATCTGGACTAAACGAACTGTTCAAATAGTAATCACAAAAACACACAAAGACAGTTCCGAATAGTTTTGGAGTAGCCACCAAGAAGGAGAAGGCGATGGCAGGGCATGGGAAATGCAAACCGAAAACCATGGGCTACGAGGGTCTATGGTCTGTAAGAGTTACGGAAGCGCAGAAAGACAGCATTAGACTCCCAATTCCAAATAATAAGCCACGGCTAGTCCCTATCTTTTGTTGGCTCCATCTATGCTCTTACCCAAATATTTGATTAATTGCCAACGATGTGAAGCAGAGGCTTCAACCCACACTATCGAGTGGTATCAAATAATTATCAAAGGGCATTTCAATTATTGAGAGGCGACCAAATAAACGCAAACACAACCAAAACACACGCAAATTTAATGGAATGTAATTAGAGTTTGCAAATGAAATTGATGGCAATGCCAAACAATTAACAAGTCAATTGATTGACTGAATGTTGATGCAGCACACACACACACACACACACACACACACACACACACACACACACACACACACAGCAAACGTTTAATGTATGTAAAAATTGTCTCTGTTCCTCGCCCTGTCCTGCTGCTGCTGAAATGTCAATTAGAGCAGCGCTGGCTTAAATCGTTTATTTGCATATGATTGATGGACATCGATACAGAGGGGACCAAGCCTGGCCAAGGCTCATGTCGGAGTTCCAGACTATTTGCAGTCAATTCTGGATCCGCCTTGGACCCCACTCTATTAACATGCAAAAATGAAGACATTTACATGACAGCCGTGCTGTGCGGCTCGTCACTGTCTCATTTGTCAGTCAGCATCACACACGCACATGCAGGAGGAAGGGCAGGGAGGCTGACAGTGCCTAAGCGGACATTTTATCATGTCATCCTTTCAGCACACACACACACACACGCATACAAATCGTACTCCTCGCACGTATGACAAATGATGGCTGACACATCGTCACTCAGACTTTTCACTCTCTGCCGCTCTTAGGGCACTCCGCTGGCTGTTGTGGATTGCTGGAGGCCGGAACTTGCGCCTGCACAGCTCTGCAGAGATCCCAATTGCTGTGTGGAAACATATCTGAAGGAAATACTCACAAATGTACAAACATTTAGCAAACATTATTTCGATCGATCGCATTTGGCTGTCAGCTAATTTTAGCTGGAGTGTCCAAGCATGTCCTTAGCGCGTCCTGTGTGTGTGTGTCAGTTTCCATTAGGCAAATCTAATAAGCGAGTATCCGGCTGCAGTCTGCAAAGCTGCCTTCTGGCCTTTGCCTTGTGACCTTTGCAGGGGGCAGAGTGGAATCTGGCCAATGACAAGGCTAAGTGCATCCAGCCACACGTCAGTCGGTACAACTTTTACCCCGCCACACCTCTCTCTCTCTCTCTCTATTTATATCTTTCTTGGCCTTTGACTTTGACTCGTTATCGATGGACACACGGATGCCGCGACAATGGCCCTGCCACTGGCGTCCTGCACGTGGCATGTACATGGCTTCGTTTGGCAACTTTAATGGCAGTTTAATTAAGTTAGTCGCCGGAAATTGTTGAATTTCCCATGAGTGCATTTTCGATTCGATTAAATGGAGCGGCGGCAGTGCCAGAAATAAACAAATAAAATCATCAACCGCAGCAACAGCAACAGCAAAAGCCACTACATTAAACACAAAACCAAAGAGTTTGCCAGTAATTGAGTGACGGCCAAGTAAATTTACCAATGCCAATGCCAATGCCAATGCCAAATC
Organism: Drosophila guanche; assembly: GCF_900245975.1. Taxonomy (NCBI): domain Eukaryota; kingdom Metazoa; phylum Arthropoda; class Insecta; order Diptera; family Drosophilidae; genus Drosophila; species Drosophila guanche. The sequence goes on from NW_022995763.1 coordinate 112,704, forward strand.
CACAACCGCAAACATGCCTCGACGGGGCAACATTTACCTCGCAACGGCCTTGGATCTCCGCAAAAACGGAGATGGGTCGCTGTCAGTCGATGAATTGAAGGATGCAAATGCAACATCAGAACCACAAAGCCCTCAACAACAGGTGTGTGTGTGTGTGTGAGTCGTAACTGGCTCACCCAATCCAAACACAATTCTCGCTGGCCTTTGGCCTTTCTGGCAGCTGCTCCAAAAATCCAAATGGAATACCAATTTTTGGGCTGTAGTTTTCGGGTCCATGAATCATAATTCATATGCGCAATTAATGAATAGAGGCAGGCCACTTGTTGCTGATTCAGCTGCCTCTTGCTTCTTGCCTCTTGCCTCTTACCGCACATCCCCCACAGACGAAAGAGCATCCTAATTATGCACTCCACTTGTGGCACCAGTTGTGCTCCACATTCAAACTGACTGAGTGGCTACGAATACGCATACTCGTGGCTTTTGTTTCGAGCATCACAAGCCAAGAGGTGGATTTATGACGGCAAAAGGATTGGCGCTAATTGTTGGTCAGCATCAATAAATTATGTTATGAATAAAGCCAAACGCAAATTGTCCCGCCGAGGTATGCGCTCAAAGTTCGAGCAACATTTCCAATCACAACATTCAACGACGCAGCTTGATCGACTGCGAAAAACATTAAATATTTACAAATACTATTAGATAGTGCGGCGCCGTAGTTCATCGCGATAATGTCGCGTCGTAAGCCCAGAATGACAACAACAGACAACAACGGAAAAGCTGGCAGCCAGAGAGCCAGAGAGAGTGCGTCCCGAGTCTGGAACAGCAGCCACAGCAAAGTTCCTACAAACACGCTAACAACGGTGAGTATTCTGCACCCGAGCGGACTGACCAATCGATCTTTATTCTTGTCCACAGTACGCGACGAGGTGCGTTTGCCTCGCTTTCTGCAAAAGGATAAGGAGAAGTGCGCATGCCCATCACATCGCAGACTCTGTGGGTGGGCAACCGCAGAGCCGAAATAGACAAGCAGCTGGCCAGCGTGGATGAGGAGATTCGAGTTTACTCCAAGCCAAAGCTCTACAACTCAACCAAATACAAGTAAGTTCCGCATAAAGAGAGTGCCTGCATGCCATGGATGACTGGCTGTTAGTTCATGGCTTTTGGGCGGTTCTACGAATTACTACCCAAGAACTGTGCACTATATTCAGTCCTGCGAATGCAGACAACAAAAGACTGCCCAATACTTTGGCTTGCAAAATTCCAAAACAATTTGTATTCATTTATGCAAGTTTGAGACAGAGTCTGACTGGAAATTACTGAACATTTCTGGAGGTTGAAACTCTTAAGAAATATTCGTAATCTGAGCATAAATAAATGTATTTTCGTATGCATTGAGAGGCTCAACAAAGCTCTTGAAGGACTACACAAGGACTAGCTTAAAGGAGAACTCTATTCCTTCAGTTTGCTTTTTGGAAATTGCATTCTTAATGCTGGCATTATGGTGGGGCCAGAGTCAGCAGTCAACAAGTCGGTGAGGCGGTTGAGGGGCTATGGGGGGCCAGCGAAGACAAGCACCGCAACGACCTCCAATTAGAAATAGTTAGCTATTTGGTTGCCACATGCAACCCGTGTGTGTGTCTGCAATTTAGCACGCCATAGCACACACACACACACAGACACAGACAACCGATTTATGCCTGGCAGTTAGCAAGGAGCCAGCAGAGACAGCGGCCAGTAACCGTAGCTGGAGCCGGAGCTGGAGCTGGAGCTGTGAGCAGGCACTTGCCAGCAACAGTTTCACCTTTTGCACCATATTTATGTTTGACACCACACAAAAACACATGCATAACGAGCGAAAGAGATGGCGAAGAGGTGGAGAGAGGGAGAGCGAAAGAGCGAAAGAGCTAGAGAAAGGGACACAACCTATGGCACGCGGTGACGTTGCTTTTGACCTAGTAAAATGCAACAGCGTTAAAGTCAAAGTGCAACGTTGTTGCTCCCTCTACGACCCTACGCCCAACCCCCCTACGACTGCCTGTAACAAATGCAACAAAAAAACACCCAGCCAACACCCAACCCCAAGGGTTGGTCACACTGCAAGAAACAAGAAAAAATGCAGTCAAAGATTAAATGAAAATTGCAGAGAAATTAACCAAAAAAAATAGACAAAAGATTAACCAGAAATGAAGGGGTTTAACTGAAGCTGGGAAAGTGTAAGTGTAGTTTTGGGACAGTGCAACGAGCTCCACTCTCACACACCCAGAGAGTGGATGCAACTGACAGCAGATGCATAAAGCAGCAAAGGCAAAGGATTCTGCCTTCTGCCTTCTGCCAGCTCCTGCCCCGTTCGTTGTGGCATTCAGCTCCATGTCTTGCTGTCTCTCTCCTTTTTTTTGATATGCATAATGTCGCTTTCCCGAAAGAGTGTCCCCCTCCCGGCATCGACTTGAGCCCGAGAAGACTAAGGACCTGGAGGCTGGAGCACAGAGAGGATGTGGATTTGCACCAGGCGGGTGTGGCCCGTGTGACGTGTGTGCCTCGTGTGCAGTCCACTGTTTGGCAGGCGAGTCGCGTGCGGCAACCATCTTCAATGTGGCACTAACTAACTAGTTAGACACTAACAGCTGCCATTGTTGAAGCCAACGACGGGTGGCGACGACCCACGACAGGGGCGACAGGTGAGCGCGGGAGTCGCATGCAAATTTAAAAATGCATTACATGTGTGTGTGTGTGTGTGTGTGTGTGTGTGTGTGCTGGCCTGGCTTAGATAGACGCAATATATATGGCTCACTGGCGAGGGCAATAAAGTGAAAGCGAGGCAAGCCAAAAACAAAACAAAACAAAAAACCACTCAAAAAAAAAGGAGTAAAAGGAAATGGAAAACAGGGCCAGTTGTGTGCATGTGTGTGTGAGTGTCCTTCCTTGCATATAAAAAAGGGTTCCTTCTCAGGGCACGGGGCACATTGAACTTTAAACTCCAGCACAAAATGTTTTTACCCATGTCAAAGCAAAAGCAAAAGCAAAAGCAACAGCAAATATTCCTTATGAGCAAAGCAAAACAAGACAAGACAACACATATATAAAATAAACTGTTTAAGGAACAGAGGAGACAGTGAGACAGAATTTAAATATACTTTCTTGAAACTCTTTTGTACTTTTGTAGTGCCGCAAGCGTGAGAAGCGAATCCTTCACCGCCTCCATTCGGCCACAGAAATTGTGTTAGCTTCAGGTGGCAGCAAAGATGAGTTGCACCTTCTCCAACAGATTATGCCACAAAGAAAACTCTTTTGTGGTCTCCACCGCATGTTAAACTTCCTGTGCAGTTGCATCTATCTAGCTTCTCGGCTTGTCGTAAACACGGACTCTAACGAACCACAAAATATCTCTCGCTTCATTAGCAGTTCCCCCCAGCAGTTGCAGCTCCAAAAGTGTGCAACAAAATGCTGAAATTCAGCTTAAAAATTAAACAATTAACAGACAGACACAACAGATGATAGTAGAAGGAGTCAAATTCCATTCACTCATTTACACATCTACAGGGGGGGGAAAGGCACTGCAGCAGTAGGGAATGAGTCACGAGTGTTGCATGAAATAATCTGAAAAAAGTGTGCAACTTTTTAATGCAACTCAACAGTGAAAGAGAACAACTAGACCGAGAACGGGTAAGAGTAATAGAGAAATAGAGTAATAAACTTTATGCAGTGAAAAACAATTTAAGTGATTCACACACAAGTTTTCATTTTCATTTTCGTGGCACACAAGTGCAGGCAGCAATTTACTGGTGGGAGACCATTCAACGATAGACATGGATACAGAGAGAGAGCGTTGCTTTTTGGTTATATTTCAATAATTGGGTGTTGTTTTTTGTATGGCTAAAAAAGGTTTCAAAACATTCACTGTCAGAACCACAACAAAGCAAATCTTTGATGCCAGAAACTCAATTAACAAACATGGACCAGAAACACACACACACACACACACACACACACACAAAGAGAGGCACATCTCCCACTTCCCACTTCCCACTTCCCACTCCCACTTCCTGGCAGCATTGACATGTATTAAAATACCTTTTTGCATGTCCTGTGACAAGCAACAAGAATTAACCCAACTGCGTCACGGCTCTGTTGCTTCTGTTGCCTGAATGTGTCTGAATTAGTCGGGATATACGCATGCATGTAGAGACGCCTATATGGTGGCACATATATGTACATATATCCATGTATTTGTGTCCACAATTAATGCTGTCATTGTTGTTGGCATAATACTTTCATCAGACCGAACCGAACGACCCAACATTTTTGGCTTTTCGCTTATTAAACACTTTTCACTCCATGTACACTTCCTTAATTTAGAGCATCTCTTTTTGTCGCCAAAATGTATTGTTGAAATTGCTAGAAAAAAACTCAAATCAAACACAAATCATGTACGTGGCTCAGATTTGATGGCAATTAGATGTAAATATTTACATTTATATGTAAATTAAAGAACAAATCTTCGGCCTGTTTACATTTTCAATATTAATATTGACTTTTGACAGCGTATAAATTGCTGTGCGCATTTTTTTAATGCGATTATGGACCACAAGTAGATTCTTAATGTGTTTTCTATAAATACAATAAAATTATTGTAGGCCAGCAGCTTGATTTGATTTGTTGTGTCGAATGTATGCAATTTAATCATTGCAACCATTTGAAGGACACAAAACAAAATCTTAAATCGAATTGCATGGCGAAAATAGGCAAAAATAAATTCAACAGAATGTAAATTTTGTCTTTTTCGGAAAATGTAAACAGAAAAGGCAATAAACGTGCTGGCAAACCCTTTTGAGGAGTGGAATTCCATCAGAAATGCTCATTAGAAGCAGGAGCACCGAGCCGGTATCCTGTTTGTTTTTGTGCAAGCCGACAAGTGTCCTTTGGCATTCAGAGGATTCCAAAAGATTCGTTACGCTGCCTTGCATAAAACGTTCCGAATGTCCAAATTGCAATGAACGTCGCTCTTTGACTCCGGACTTATTGCAGTCCTGAGGGACTATCGGTTGCAAGTGCACTCGTTGCATGGAATGTGGCACATGGCCCAACACTTGGACACTTGGGGCAGTATGTGTAGGTTGTGGGTCAAGCAAAAGTCAAAACATTTTCAGGTGCATCACACACACACTCTCCAATCTGTGCCCTCAATCCTCAATCAAATTGCATCTCCTGTGAGTGAGAAATTGCGCATACGCAATGTGGGCAAAGGAAGCTTTGCATCTGAGGCATGAATATCAATTCGCCACTCGCGTGGCACACACACACACAATAATATTCGAGCACTTTGCAAAAATCAACGCGAAAAAAAGAAATTTCTTGCACGCCAAACATCTCACAAAGATAAACACAGCAGAAAGTGAGAGAGCAGGAAGTTCACGGTATGTCTGATGCGTATGCGACCATTGAAATACCCTAGATATTTGGGGATTACATAAAAAGAATTCCAAAATAAAGGCCTGCATTTCAAATTTATTTATACTTGGACTAAAAAATGTGCAAATACTGTAAAGAAAATGTTGAAAAGGTTTACAAAATTATATTTCATATTTAAATTACAGTTTTTTGTAAATAAACAAACATTTAAGTCTACAAAAATGCATTTGAAAAATATACAAATATTTTAAAGCCCACATTTATTTAAATTACAGATTTGAACACTGAAATTCTGATTTTTTTGTTTAGAGAATTCCATTTTTTGTTTGTATTTATTCGTTGAGTAAATATTTCTGAAATATTCTTTGAACATTCTGCAAATATTTTAGCCTGATGCCGCTTTTTCTGCGAGTGTACAAGGGTCTTAAATTACTCGTACAAAAAGGTAAACCTAAATGAAACATATTTAAATTGCAATATAAAATCGAAACTGTTTTATTGCTGCTTTGATTTTTTGTTGTCCTTCAGTCCTGCCACAGCCGCAGCACGCAAATCGAATCCTCAAGCCGGAACGGAGCTTGCGTCTTTGATTTATTTGCCAACTTATATACCCGGCCCATCATCATCTGTCATTTACAGCGAATCTCGGGAGCAGCGTGGCGCTGGGCGGGGGCAAACAAGAAAGTAAGATTCAAGCGACGCGACGCCACGTCGTTCAGGTTCTGAACAAAACCGAAACCAAAATGCAAAACGTGACTTTTCCCGGGGCCGTCGACTGAGGCGCTATCTGCCAGACTTTTTCCACTTTCCCACTGCCGGTGGGCAGTGGCTGGCGGACGGACGGATGGATGGATGGATGGACCGACTTGGGTGCTGGCAGCTTTGTAAATTTGTTTGCCTTTCCTCGCGCGGTCTTTGCAATTATTAGCGGAGCAAGTCAACAAGCCACCAGGCCACACCACACGGGACTGGGGACTGTGGACTGGGGACTGGGTTGGGTGGGGGAACGAGCCCTTTTAATATCAATAAGCGGCAGGAGAGACGTTCTCTGTGGGGGTGCACAAGCACAAGGGGTGAGAATAAATTAAGGAAATTTCCAATTGCTTGATACTCCGATGAAAGATACCAAAAAAAAGAAGAAAAAGGAAGAAAACCCCGACACCAAGGAGCTATATAAATGATATATTTACGAAGGATCATCCCGCTGCACGATTAAAGCGAATTAATCAACTTCAATGGTTGTCCTTGGCAAGGTTAAAGTTAATTTTTCGATTCAAGTTTGTTGTCATATTTATGGGAATATTTGGCAGCACTGGCAGAGTGCAGGGTATCCAGAACAGGGCCACGAACAGGAACAGGACTACCAACTGCAGCTTCAGCTTCGCTTGCGAGTCGCGGCTTCAGCTCCATGCATATTTATTTATTTGCATGTTTGTTTGTTTGTTTGTTTGTTTGTTTGTTCACTTGTGTGTGTCTGTGTGTGTGTGGGTGTGCACCTCTGCATATGTATGTGGTTAATTGAAATTGATTTCTTGCCTTCGGGGGTGCCAGAAACAACAGCACTGCAAGAGGTGTTCGAAGAGTACCCGCAATGAAGGATATTAATGAATAATTATCCATCTCTCTCTCTCTCTCTCAGTCTCTGTGTTGGGCCTGTTGTAGCTGCTGCACATGATTGAGGCATGATTCCAGCAGATACTCAGCTGGCAGCCCTCGCATATGAATGTGTGCTGGTTGTGGCCATCACCTGAATTAAGCGGAACCAAGCAACATGGAGTGTGGAGAGTGGAGCACAACAGAACTCTCATAAAAATCAATTTCAATTTTCAGCCAGCGAAAAATGTGCGCAATGGTCGCTCGCTCGCTCGTCTCTCGATTTGTGCCCAGAGACTAGCTGGTGCGAAACTTGAAGAAAAACCGCAGGCTGACCGAGTTTTGGGGGTTCTGCTGGAATGGGTGTGCGGCTGGAGGTGGGAGGTGCTGCTTTTCTTGCTCTCGAAGTGAGTTAAACCGCAAGAACCGCTGACCTGCTTACTTGAGTGCTGGACACAAAATGTGGGCGGGTGTATGTGTGTGTGTGTGTGTGTGTGAGTGTGCGTGCAACATGCAACAAGCCTGTCTGCCCCTCGCTCCAAGTGCCTGGTGGGTGGCTGTGACGTCAATGAACACGCAACTCCACACAATGACAACAATGCAACAGACAGGGCAAGGCAGCCAGAGTGAACAGAGGACAGAGGACAACAATGGCAAAAGTTCGTTGCAATGCGCTGACAAATGATTAAATACCAAAACAAAAAAGAAACTTGCAACTTTTCCTTCAGTTTCGCCATCAGTTTTGCCCCCACAGCGAAACAAACATTAAAAGGATTTTCACCACCTCGTTGGACAGCCAACAAGTTTTACATTTAACAATGAATGATGGGCCATAAAGATAGGCCAGCCCAGCAAAAAGGGTTTTCAATTTAGAACTTTTCTAATGCAATTGGATGCAATCAATTGTTGCAATTGTTGGATCATTTCTGGTAGCAAACGCAACTTGAGGATGCGCCCTAAGCCTGCTCTTCCACTCCATCCGGGGATAACTACAAGCCTTTTGATTCATCTAAAATGGGCTACAACCAGCTAGCATCACGTTTTATCCGAATCAACTGAATCAATCAGAAGAATTCATAGCTGCAAAAAAAGTAAGGAACGCCTCCTGAAACTCTGTTCTGTCCATAATCGCTTGCTGACAGAGTAATTAATTAAGTGATGGCCCTAATCCATATGGTAAGTAAGTAAGTCCAACTGTTTTGATACAGACTGGCATGGCAGCTGGAGGTGTGTTATGTGCTAATGCACCCTGATGTGCCCATTGATCAATGGCATTGCCATGGCCATTGGCCTTGTCTCAGGCGCCTTAGCGGCGTTTTTTCGTGTTTTGAATAAGTCACCCAGCCGGCCGCCGCCACCCTCTCTGACAGTGAGAGATGAGCGGGCAGGGCAAGGCAGATAATGGGAATTATGAATAAAAAAAAAGACAAAAACGAGAAGGAGAAGGAGACATTGATTCAAATATCTGCAAGCCAGGACTCACCTTATTTAGTATCCCTAAACCCGCACGAGTTATCTGAAAGGAAATGAATTTAGTCATTAAAAAAGCGAAGACAATAAGCGAAACAAAACTAAACGAAACGAAACGAAACGAAATGATTGTGCAAATAGAATCAATTCTATTTGATTAATTGTTACATCAAATCGAGAGTGTAAACAATATGTTAACAGCTTTATTATCGCACATCGATATGGGGGCTGACACGGTGACGGTGCGGGTGCGGGTGCTGGTGCGGTGATGCAAACCTTGTGCGGGTCTCTATGTATAATTCCCGAGTAGGTATACGATACGTCGATTATTCGAGTGCTCTCGCTCGTATGAGTCAGTAAGTAGACCAAGTTGAGCACTTCTGCCCCACACTCCCCTGCCGGCCAATAGATAAAACGACACAAAAACAGCGCACAAAAAAAAAGCAAAAACTAAACCCCTAAATGAGACTGAAACAATAGAGGGAGCTGCCTATCGACTAGGGCTATGCCCCTTGCAAGCGGTTTCCTATTCCGTTTATTTGGATTGGATCATCCGAAGGCATTTCTTGGGAAGTGAGCGATGCGACACTTTTGTTTTGTTATTGATAGATTCTATTTATGTTTATTTATTTATTTATTTAGTCTTCTGGGATTTGTTTGGCTCTAGATATCCAGAGTTTCAGCTAACAAAAGATTGCTGAAATATAATCTGCAATATTTATGCAGTTTCTCCTTTTTGGTTTCCAGATGAAACTAAAGCAAAACATTTCCATAACAAACGGAGGCTCATTCATATTTAAATTAAATGGAAAATTACTTAACGTCTTTTGAAATGGGTTTCAAGTTTTATCCGCAAGTAAAACTAGATATTTACTATTATTTTACTTTTTTTGTTCAAATTTTAAATGAATAAAATACCCAATTGAAAATTTCAATTTAATTATTTTATTTCTAAAACTATAAAATATTTATTTTTATTTATTTATTTATTCCAATCAATTATTTAAAGTCTCAAAATGTTAGTTTGTTTTTTGGGCATCCAAAACATACAATTTTCATTGCCTTCTGTGGACTGCATGGACTCCGCTTCACGCGGAGTACTACTGGGGGGGGGAAATAAAAATGCAAAAAAAAGCCATTTGGAATTGTGGCCACTCGTTTGGTGAATATAATGAGGCAGCAGCAGCGACAGCAGCGGCAGCACAAATGGCAATGGCAAACGGGGCAACGGGTCGGGTCGGGTCGGGTGCTGGCGGGTGGGCAGCGGCATCGATGCCGGGGCGTAATTAAAAATGTTCTTATCTACGAGTATTTCCATTTTCAATTGTTAACTGTTGTGGCTCTATGCGTGTGTGTGTGTGTGTGTGTGTGTGTGTGTGTGTGTGTGTGCAGACAGGTATTGTATCTACAAATCTACATAAATGCTTCTGGTGTGTCTACAGGTCCACGATGTGCACCGGAATCTCTCCTTGAACAGCATTGAAATTTACGAGTGCGAGATGTGAGATCTCTTTCGAATCTCTCTAGTGATCTAAACACTCTTTTAATTCACACTTAATCGCCGACTCTACGATAAGATACCCGTAGTTTTTGCACTGAGAGATAGATACACATCTTTCCCCGCATTCCCCTACATAAATGTGGCAAAAAAAGAAGGAAAAAGTGAACTTTGAATGACGGTTAAACGAGGGGCATATAGATTAGAAAAGATTACCTAAGGTTAGGCCAAGTGGCAAGGAAAGTGCGTTGAAAACTAAAGTTGCGATAAGCGTAGCGGAGCGAGGGAGAAGCTTACCATAGATTGGGTTATCCCTGGTTAGGGTTTGCTCTGCCCCAAGGCAGTAAACCTGGACACAGGACTACACACATTTTGGGATTAATTAAGTTCTCGTTTGCTTTGCGTTTTGCGGTTCTTGCATTCAAATGAGCGAAAAACAAAGCCCAGCATCCGTAATGCAAATCCGAAATTACAGTGTTTGTCAGAGCTGCAACCCACACACACACAGACACGTTCGAGTGTGTGCAGCCCACACACAGGGCAGATCCTGCAGCATAAGCAGCCTTGGCCCTGGAACTGGCCCTGTCCCTGTACCTGCCCTTGCCCCTGCCCCTGGTACACACAAATGGAGCTGGAGCCGTTTCCGGGCAGCAGCAAAACCGCAGGCCGCACAACCTGTTGAGACGTGGGAGGCTGCATGTAGCAGCCCAGGAGCTGACATTGTAAATGCCAAGCAGTGCCTGGACGAGTCCTGGACACGTGCAAGGTCATACGGCAACCCCAAGCTACAAGGCCGCAAGGCTGCAAGTGTGTCTGTCCATGGCCAGATGGGTTTAACTTGCAACAATTTTGGGAGCTTAACCAGCAGTGATGCAAAGGGGTTTGCTGTCACAGCAGATCAGCAAGGACTTCCAGCTGAGTTCTCCAATGAACTCGGAAGTATTTCCATCCATCTGCTGGCCAATGCAAATGGCAATAATAAAATCAAGCAACAAATTTGCTAAATTTACCGATTTTGCTTGTTGTTTTTCTCACTGATCGTGTTCCGATTTCGTTTTCATTTGCCTTTTTTTGCCTGTGATAAAATTAATGCCAAGGCACTTGGCCCGGGCATCGAGTCGCGCATTTAAAAAGCCTCAAAACTCAAACGCGACTCAACTCACCCTTCGGGTTCTACATGCTGCGACAGTTCTCCCCCCACCGGCACCCACTCACAACCCCGCGGGAAGCGGCACGCGACTTTACGCAAAACAAATGAACAAAAAAACAAAAGGCAGTAAAAACGCAGACAAGAATTCAGCTTAAATGCCAGTCATGTAGCGACGGAACGTTTATTTATTTAATTTATTTCGATTTCGATTTCAGTTTCTGTTTCTGTTTCACTGCTCCCCTCTGGTCGCCTCTTCGCCGCATCGTTGACAAAAACATGGCCCGAAATGATTAAGCAGCCGCAAAGGTGTTAGACTTGCTGCCACTCCACCACTCCACCACACCACCACTCCCTTGCTCGCTGCTCTCTCTCCTTCACTCTTAATGATCGCCATAACGTGATCCATCTCACATCTCAGAGTTTGGACTTCTGGGTTCCGCCTGGCGTCAAAATCGTTTTGTCCGATCGATTTATGGAGCGCTAATTGGTTGTGAAATCGCTGCTGCGGCTCAATCATGAGCGATCATTGGAGAGGAGGAGATCTCTCCATCCGCTGGCAGGGGGGAGACACAAAAATTGTGGCCACCAATTAGGTGGTTCATATTCAGAACCATTGGCATGCGATCTAAAACAATTCCTGTCTACGCTTTCCACTAGAATTTCCACAGAACGTACCGAAAGACGACACACACACGGGGTAAATAGAGCCATCTATCTCAATCCCAACAATTCGTGACACTTGGCAAATATTTACACCCTCATTTGTTATTCCCGGTGGGGGGTACGGGCCCGGGTGAGCGTTACCAATGGTGCCATAAAAAATGTATCTACATATATCGTACTCTCATTTGTCGTCGTCTAGCCAAGTACATTCCAAGAACAGAAAACGGAAAATGAGAAACGAAATCGAAATTGAAATTGAAATCGAAAACCGAGACCTGGGATTCCAGCAATTAGCTGCAGGAAGTTCCAGTTTCACGTGTGATATCTTTGATAATAAGAAACCTGAAGCCGGTGGTTTTTTGCTGTTTTCCATTTAATGATAAACAAAAACAAAATCAATTAAACAAATCATGAACAGTGCAACTGTAGAAGTCGGAGTATCAAATTGATCGTTTCAACAGAATTATTGCTGCTTGGCGGGTATCCCATTTCAGGCTAGACTTTGCCGTAGTGTAAATATCTACAGTTATCCCTAGATAATTGACACTTAGACAAAGCTCGTGCCAGTGCACGACGCAGATCTCTTATTCACTGTGGACACACAAATGATATCTCCTCTGGCTCAAATTTGATTCGCAAATACTAGACCAAGTTCTGTGTTTGTTTTCGTTTGATAAAACGTTAGCTGCTCCGTTAGCTTTGAGCTTTGCGCCAACCCGCTCTCTTCTCTCTCTTCTCTCTCTTCTCTCTCTCTCTCTCTTATCGGCCATTGGCAGGTCTATGACATTTGGTGGTGGTGGGGGGGCTCTGTTCGAGCCGCGGTGGGCTGTGGCAAAGGGTCTAAATTTAGAAGCAACTTTTTGACAGTCAATCGAAGCGTTACGTTGATAATACGAGTCTTATTCTTTCTTCTTTTCTTACGCTCTATCTCCCCCGTTGTGGGCCAGTTTTGGGCGGTTAAAGCCGCCTGTGGCACGGAAATATCGAGTTTATATTTGTTTATATTTACTGATCTCTGTCAATGATCATTTCACGCTCCGCACATAGTTTTTCCCTCTCTCTCTCTCTCTCTCTCTCTCTCTCTCTTGAGTTGCGGCACGTGCATATTGCACTTGCACTCTCCTCTCTTTGCTCTTTGGCGAGTGCCGAGACTTGTTTGTCGCATTCGCACACGCAGCAGAAGGCGTTGCGAGCAAAGTCCACCCGTCCAGCGTCCACCGTCCACCGTCCATCGCTTGATGCCAAAGTTCAAGCAAGAATGCCTCAAGGCACAGACACAAACAGAATCATTAGGGATATGTTGCTGGATGTCTGCTGGAAGTCTTCTATCTAATGGCTTTTGTTTTTCCCACTGCCAGTTTAATGATTTCAACAGCAGACATGTTGTGCTCCGTTTAACGATCTTTCGCATAATATGACTAATTAAGAGGTCCATTCATTCATTGATCATTGATCATGGAGCTCAAGTTGAATCCTTCCTCACTGTTCCAATCATCATTTCAGCGTTCTCTGCTGCAAGACTTCTGTCTCCACGAATGACCTCTGCCGGCAGTCGCTGGCTTATTACTTCAAGAACATATCAAATTGTTTTCTCAAGTTCCAGCCATTACAAAGTAGCCTCTCACCCGCTCCCATCTCTCTCTCTCTCTCTCTCTCTGACTGACTGACTGTCTGTCTCTGTTTCTTGTTCTTAGATTATACTAACTGCTCGAATCGTAGCTGTTTTGAGGGCTTATCAATAAATTGTACGCGGTTTTCTTGTGTTCTTGTTATTGTGTGTGTTATTTTTTTTTTCATTACGTAGCACTGATACGGGTAAGGCGGTAATCACAAGAAGAGTCACAGCCGCCGCCGCCGCCGCTGGGCTACGATTCCACTTCCATTTCCATTTCCACTTCCATTGAATTCCAGAATTCCAGAATTTTATGAGCAATATTAGAGACTGTGTAAATATTTATTAATTGTCATTTGATGTAAGCGTTTTGTGGAGTGAGAAGAGTGGGGAGGTGGACTGCTGCACTAGAAAGAGAGCGAGAGAGGGAGCGAGGCTTGAGCCAGAGCCGCCGCCACACAAAAATAGCAACAGACCAACGAACCGGTTGTAAGACTCGCGTGTGTGTGTGTTTGTGTGTCTGTGTGTGTGTGTGTGTGGGGGCAAAAGGAAAATAAATATATGTACCAAAAACTATGCGGCAACAGGTCCCACATCCACATCCACTTCCACCACACCACACACATTATATGGAGCTGCGCTCTGATAAAAAACGAAAAAACAAAAAAAAAGTGGTTTGCTCCAGTCCCCCAACTTGGCCGATGCCCGGTTCTGTTGCTCTGTCGCCCGGCACTGCCCTGCTCTGCCCTGCCCCGCTTAAGGTCGTCTGTAGAACGGAACCCAGAGACAGCACACCGACTGCGACTGCGACTGGGACTGGGACTGGGACTGCGACTGTGTGAGGCACACACAACCGGCACAACAGCTTCAGGCATTGCGTTATAATTTCCAAGGCAAATCTTGATCATCATCATCATAATTATCAACATAAAATAATCATCAGCAACGATTGTGACGATGATGATGATGATGATGACGCCGTAGCAAAAATGCGCCAACATCGCAGCTCTGCCAACTGCAACTGCAACTGCAACTGCAACTCCATATCGAGTGGGGGGAGTCCACAGTCCGAGGCCCACTCTAAAAACAAGTTTCCCCCATTTGCACTGCAAAAATATATGAGCGCATCGCACAATGCTCTCAAGTTCACGTTCCATCTGGTAGGAGGATCAGAGACCAGACCAGACCCGGACCAGCACCGGACCAGAGTTGCAGTGGTATGTGGATTGCTGCCACATCTGAGCATCTGCTGCACACACACACAAACACACAAACACAAACACACAGATCCACAGGTTAATGCCAGTCAATTACGAGTATGCGAGTGTGGCAATCAGGTTCTCAGATTCCTATGAGGATTTTCCTCCTTGCAAATACTCTACAGAAGATCCTAAATCAAGGGTTGTTTCCATCTACAAAAATCTACAAATAGTTTTTACAAACTTTAAAACAAAACTTTTGTGCTTCAAGATCGTTTACAAATAAGTTGAGATAATTGAAATCCGAATGATTCAGATTCAAGTGGATTCTCCTCAATCTTTTTGTTTATATGGCACACAATTTATTTGGCATATATTTAGCACTCGTAGTATTCCAAAAATATTGAAAAAGAACACTCTAACACACCGCAGTGTTTATGCAATTAAGAAAACATAAAACAATAATTAAAAACAACCAAAATATCTCGAATAAAAAATAAACCCAAATATCTGCGGAGTGAATCGGCGGCAAGAGCCGCGCAAAATAAAATACAACAATTTATCGTTGTTAGTATTACTAAGTAATATTTTTTGGGAGAATGCTCCATTTGTTGCTGCTTTTTGTGTAGTTTCCTTTGTTGCTCTTTTTGCGTTTTTTACGTTTCTTGCGTTTTGCTTTTTCTTTTGTTTGTTTGGCTTTGCTTTTGCTTTGTGCGGCGGGGAAATGCAAACAGAACATGAATTTTTATTTACCATTTATCAGCACACATCGGCAGATATACATATATCCAGATATATATATATATATACATATGTATATCTATGCATCGGTACGTGTGTGTGTGGGGGGGCAAGGGTGTCAAATGATGAAGGTGGAAAAGCCCTGGGGCCTATCTATCGAAGAGCTTTGCCATGGTTCAAGGGATTGTGGAAGGTGGCTCCTCTGGCTCATGCCATTTGCCAGGGTTCATTGCGATACCAAAAACCACTTGATACGTCATTCATGTTCAATAACTTGTGCTGCACAAGCTGAATCGATGATCCCGCGGACTCAATCACACATTTAATCTTGAAGTGCAATAAACTCACAGCCCAACGATCTATAAAATGATCAAATTAAAACAATCAATCATCGTGCCAGCACTGAAACCGCAATGGGTATGTATCAAATTTCTTACGTTTCTAATTCCAAAATAATTTATGGATTTGTAGCCATCAAGCAACAACCCCTTTTCTGCCATTTTACGAGGTATCTGTGCGTCGCGTCGCGCCTTTACTTTTGTCATTCAAATAGTTAGTTTATATGTATATATATTTATATATATATATATTTGTTTTTGTATCTCTGGCGCCAGTTATCCGACCGCAGCAGCAGCAGCAGCAACAGCAACAATGGCAACGAGCTGCTATTAAAAACATAATTTATCAACAATTTACATGCCAAGTCCAAGGCGTTTGTTAAGTGTTATTACAAAATTACAAAGATCGACAACCAAAGTAGATCGCAGTGGCCAGGCAGCCTGCCTGATGGATAGATGGAAGTACTGGTTGTGCCTCATGAATATGCAGAAGGAAGAGGCGCCCCGAGACTGCCTCAAGAAAATGCAGAAATTGCTGCGATAGTTTTTCCAATCATAAATTATACTCCGCACTGCAAAAGGGTGTGCCAGAGGCACAAGATTTCAATTGAAAATTGCCAATTATGCACATTTGTGTTCCCAACCCCAACCCCCATTCAAATTACAGATCTCAGCGCCACATGCATAATCGATGAACGATTTACGAGTATTATTTCCCGAAAGTGAGTGCCCCCTGGCACCGGTATCACCAGCCACCAGATCCCCAGATCGACTCGAAACCTAAAATAAACAAATAAACAAAGATTCGTTTGCTGGCTGCATGGAATATTTCATCGGACGATTCTGTAGTTTATTCTCCCTTAAGTCAGCACCTTGGATGGCATGGAAAAGTTTCCAAGGGGTTTCTTTCCCAATTCTGAGAAGCACAGCAAATCGGCAGAGTTCTAAGAAGCATTATCGATTGATTTTATTGGTGAGGCTGTTAGGCCATGGCCATGATCACTTTTTTATCAATCGATAAATATTGATTCGAGACTTCTATGGATGATCGGTTGCTCTCTCTTGGACAAAGATGCGGTCAACTCTCTGAAATGTGTTCATTCCATTTCATTCAAGTTTGCTTTGCTGTGATCATGTGATGACATTTTGCGTAGAAACTGGCTGACAGATCCACGAAGGGGAAGGGCATAAAAAATGTGAAATATTTGAAGCGTTTGGCACGTGGGTGACCGGCAGACCGGCAGAGGCGGAAGCGGCACTTGATGATGGCCAAATATGTATCTCGCGGCGAGAGAGGCAGAGACTGAGACACAGACAGATGGAGAGGCACGGGCACAGATCTGTGCAGTGCCACAGTGCCTCATAATCATTCAAGTGGGTGTCTTCCAGCATGAATGAAATGGAATTGGAAGTGGAATTTGGAATCGGAAGAGCCCAACAATCACAGTCGCAAACCACAGCAGCCAACAACCAAATCTCGTTCTCGTTCTCGTTCAACAGCAGATACAAAAGTATCTACATATGTACATACATATGTATCTACAGAGATGGATGGATGTATCTGCGACTGCTTCTGCGACAGTGGACAGTGGACAGTGGACGGACAGTAGTAGTGCCACTGGACTGGTACTCGTTACTGGCGTTGCCCCTGCAGAGCAATCGAATCAAGAGACAAACTGGGTAATTGGTTCATTATATAGTAGAAGCCAACGACATCCGCTCGTTAATGTAAATTACACAATAGTTTCAAATCATGTTCGTACCCACTGTGCTCCAGGGCTGCACAGTTCGACAGATTCAAATACCCCAAGAAACCCATGGCAATCCGACTCTAAGAGCGGTCTGCAATCCTCCTTTTTTTTTGGTTTATTTCAATGGGTATCCGACTAGTCGAATGATTAGCTGGCGCAGCGCTTAATTTTCATTTCATTTTTCTTCATCATCGATGGAATGTGCCGAGCAGAGACTGAATGTGTGTAGCGAGAATAATTGTTGCACATCGCTTGATCGTGGTAAATATGTATGTGCTTCTAGATCTGTTCTGAGATTAACTGACAGCGAGAAAAACTGACAACAAAATGCAATCTGGATGGGGGGGGGGGGAGGAGGAGGCTCCACCTCCATTCTAAATTTAATAAACAATTATTATTCATTTTTTAGTGTTCAGAAAGAGAGCACCAATGGATGCCCAAAGAGAGAGTCCCAGAGAGCGCGAGTGTGTGTGTGTGTGTGTGCTGATAAAGCAGTGTTGGAGAGAGCAACACAGCGATAGAGAGAGAGAGAGAGAGAGGGTAAGAGAGAGAGCGAGCAAATACAATGCGAATTATCAGTAGGACTCCGTGATATGATTATCAAAAGGTTTCTTCAACTGCGACTGCGGTCTGAAGTATCACGCGGGAGGAGGGTTGGGGAATTGGGAATTGGGGCCTAGGGCCTGGACACAAGGCAGTGCCACCAGCTGGCATTTCTCAGCATATGTACATATCTGTGGCTGTAGCTGTAGATGTAGCTGTAGCTGTATCTGCTCGCTTTACACATGCGAGTATAAATTTGAAACACTTTTATTCATACTCATGCACACTCGTGCATAATTATTGTTGTAGTATTATTAAGACTTTTCCAACGTGCTCCCCTACGCGATAGTACACGTAAAAAGCGAACACACAACAACATTCACAAATATATTCAACATTCCCCGAGCTGCTCTACTAAGTATATTTGATATCAATCAACTTGCTAATTTGTTTCTCTTTCTTGGATACAAATCAGTGAAGAGCTAAGAAATAGTTTTCTTACAATTTTCTTATCTTTTCCTTTTATCCGCGTTTCCGACTTTTATTAGATTATCTTTCTGCGATTGGCAGAGAGATTCTTTACTTGATAAACGAAAGTCTGCCACTGCTGCGGATAGTACAGGTTATTCTTCAGCTGATTCTTGAAATAATATTAATAATATCATAAAACTGACAGTCACTCGAGCTGAATAAATAAGCTGTGCAGGTATATTGAACTATCAAGATACAAGTGGGGGACATCGATAGCATTGAACCCTTTGAGTTCTGTGACACGAAGGAATAGCATTTCAGCAGGATATATTCTATGGAGGGAAAAGGCTGATTCTTGTTCGACTGCTTGCTTGGATTGCTGGGTAAGTATTTAATAGATTCCAGAGCAGATTCGCCTGCCTCCTATTCTTCCCTTAGATAACTGCACATCAAACACACAGTAACGCACGCTGATACGCACTCTCTTTCGCTCTCTCCCACTCCTTCTTGCTTCATGAAAATGCAACTCTGTTTCGTACTTACGTTTCGTCAATCATCAGAGATGCTATCTATGCGCTCTGCTCTTTTCTCTTCTTCTGCTTCTGCTTCTGCTGCTGCTGCTGCCGCTGCTGATCTGTTTTTCGAGTTGTTGCTTTTGTTGTTTCAATTAAATTTTATTAAACATGAACTCCCACCCACTCACTCACTCTCTTTTGTGTTTTGTTGTTGTTGTTGTTGTTGTCACTGCACTCTCACGAATATTACAAAAAAAATGAAACAAAAAAATGCACTAAATGCAAGGCAGAGACGTTGACATCCGCTGACTGCAGTCGCGTCGAAAGCAAAACACGCGCGCGCGACTACCCCGCAGCAATAAACGCACAGGAAACGCGCAGGATCCGCTCGAAGCGCACAAAAAACTCGCACCGTAAAACGCTCGGTAGACGCGCGTAGCAATAAAATGTTTGCAAAAAGCGGGAAGAGGAGGAATTTCAATTAAATTTACTTCTCTAGCACTCCCGCTGCTGCTGCTGCTGCTGCTGCTGCTGCCCACTGTGCGGGAATACTGTTATATGGAAACCGATTGGATCGAAATAGATCAATTCTCGCATCAAGTCGCGACTGCAGGCGACGACAATTACTAGAACTTTTGAATGTACCGTAGTGATGTTGCTCATATACCGTTAAATATGTATTTTGTGCATTTTAATATCTATATTTTTAGATGATATTTCGCTTTGTGTTTGGCCATCAATACGAATATAACGGAACCACTTTTCTGAATGCGGTTAAGAACAGAAACGCGCGCCAACCGCCAACACCTTTCGCGGCCGTGTTGCCAAAAAAAGCTAAGCAAGTCTTAAAAGCAAGTGTAAAAAGCTATAAATGTACATCGCTAGATTAGAGCGAAAAAACTGCGAATAGCGATTGAGTGGAGTTTTGAGAGAGGCTCGATCTTGCAACGGAAAAATGAGGTGTGAGAGCGAGTAATCAACAGCCGAATATTGATCTTGCGATAAAAGGTATGGACAAAGAGGCAAAACGCGCCGCTGCATTGCAATGCGTGGCACAAGCCTCACCTCTACGCGTGCACATACCCTGGACTCTCTCTCACGATCATGCAAAGAGTATCACATAAGAGCGTGTACTCAATGCTGCGTTGCAAAATTGAGATTTCTGATCAGCTGTTTTCAAATCGGTAGGAAAACGCTTAAAGTCTGAATAAAAATTAAGGTAATATAAACGAGGGGAAAGCAGTCTGTTTTCATATTTGTTTTATTATTCTCCAAACAGATTTTCATTTAAAAATATGTGTTTTCCCAACACCTGAATTTGGACATGAATTGATCGCCTGGAAATCAATACTGCCAAAACACATGTTCTTTGTTGAATTAACACAAAACCAATCAACAAAATATTGATAAATAAATCTGTGTTAAGGAAAATTAACCAATCAGGCGTGCGAAGGGGCAAAACTGAATCATAGATGTTTATAAAACGATTTTGGACTTTGTCTTTTGCAATTTACCCTACCACATGTTTTACCCTCAAATAATAACTCTAAGGCACAGAAAAACGGCCAGGCTGACAGCACTGCTGATCCGTCAGTGGTTCTAAGAGCGAACCGGTTCACGCGCGATATTTGAATGATGTTCCCAAAGAAACGAAAAAACTTGTTCGCATTGGAAGCTAAGCAGCAAAGTCTACAGATATATATTGGGATTATTAAGAGCACTTAGTACTGGGAAACAGAAACATTTAACGACAGAATAGCGAATACCGAAACCTATGGTGTGCTGGCTAGTCCTTGAATTTTCCAAGAATAATCTCCCGATAGAAGGGCAGACAATTCAGGCGGACATTGAGGCGGGCGCACAGCAGAAAGATGCCCGACAGCTTCCTGTGTATGGAGTATATCTCCTCGGGCGGCGGACACAGCCGATGGGCCACCATGGTGGGCACAAGGGCGGCCAGCCGCTCGGTGGTGTTCTGCTTGCCAAAATCGAAGTCCCCGTCATAGCGGAAGATCTCGCCGAGTATCATCACAGCATCGACATGGGCCTGCTCCATCTGCTTCGTCTCGTATCCGGTGAGGAAGCCCATCTCCCGCGACATGTCCAGCACACCCTGGCGATTGTTCTCCGCCGCACTTATGATCACCTGGCGATAGTTGCGAATGAATTCGTGCTTGTAGAAGCGCGTCGATCCAAAGTCGATGAGCATCAGGCGGCGGCTGGGCGCATCGTACAGAAAGTTCGACCAATTCGGATCCGTTTGCATGCACTCAATCTCGAAGAGCTCCCGCAGGCAGAGCTTCAGCACGGAGGCGGCAATGTGCGCGCGATGCTCGTAGCTGTCAAACGCAAAGGGTCAAGAATTAGCAAAGGACTCTGGCTGCACTCTGCATTCTCACCTGAGGTCGAAGCACTTGTCGAGGGGCACTCCGGGTATCAGCTCTGTGGTTAGGACACTGGAGGTGGTCAAATCGCGCACCACACGCGGCACATAGTACTCCGGATAGGGGGCAATCATTTGGCGAAACTTCTCGGTGTATTCCGCCTCGCGCTCGTAGTCAACCTCCCACTGCAGCTCGCGCTTCGCCACGCGCACCACATTGTCGATGAAGAAGCCCTGCGGGAAGACATCCCACACCTTGAGCATGCCCACCAGATTGTCGATGTCGCTCTCGATGCTCTGGGCGACGCCTGGATACTGGATCTTGATGGCCACCTGCATGCCATCGGTGAGCGTGGCGCGATGCACCTGCCCAATGGAGGCGGCCGCAAAGGGTTTGTCCTCGAAGCTGGTCAGGCGCTGACGCCAGTCGGGGCCCAGCTGCGTGTTCATGACGCGCTCCACCTGCCAGTCGGGCATGTAGTCGGCCGCCTGGCGCACCCGCTCGAACGCCTTCGCCAGCTGCGGCGACACCACGCTCGAGTCCTGAATGCTCAGTATCTGGCCGATCTTCAGCGCCGCACCGCGCACCTTGCACAGCGTGTCCACGATCCGCTCTGCATTCGCCGGACTGAGCAGCGCCTCGCGCATCGTCTTGGAGCCGCCCATGCCCAGGGCGCCCTTTGTCAGCTCGTTGAGCGTCCCAATGCCCAGCCCGGCGAACAATCCCCCAAAGGATGCCATCCTGCCGATGCGCGAGGCTGGCACGCGCCGCTGCTTGGCCACCTTGCTCAGCTCGGGCACATCGATGTCCTGCTTGGGATTGGGCGGCGCGGAGGGATTCGCCACGAAGCGCAGCACACTGTCCACATATTGGGTGTCCCTTTCGAGGATGCCTTCGGCTGGACGAGCAGGCGGCGCCACTGCTGCGGCTGCCGCTGCTGCCTGGACGATGGGCACCTGTTTGCTCTGGGTTGCGGGCGTGCGAAGGCTGACCTGTCGGTTCTTGTTGCGCTTGGAGAGAATGTCCTCGAACTCCTCGAGCGTTATGGAGGATATGTCCAGATTGGCGGCATCCAAGTCCGCCTGTGCGCCTGTCGTCCCTCCACCAGCCAACGGCTGCGCCGATCGCTGCTCTTGGCCCTGGGGGGCAGCTGCTGCGCCCGGCAGTTGGGGCATCATCGATAGTTTTGTTTCGAGGAGCGAGCAGATGCCTCTGGCCACCACGTAGCCCCGTTCGGTTGTCTCCTGCAGCACCTGTTGCACTTTCCTGAGCTCGTCGGCGGGCTGCTCACCTGCTCGGCGTACCGTCTGTCGCGTCTGAGTCACATTCTCGGCCAGCAGCTCGCGCACGCTCGAATTGCTCCACAGATGCTTCGTCAGCGCCAGATGTTCGCGGCCGCACGCCTCCGCCACCATTTGCAGGCCCCGCAGCACCCCGATCAGATCTTGGGCGCCCCGCGACATTCTCCCCCCCTTCGGTTAGTCCACTGCTTCTACACTATATTCCGGTTTATCCCACACAAATGACGACACTGTGGTCGCCGCTGGTGCGATGTGTACGTGGGCGACACTTGAGGTGATGGCAGAGATGTTGTTGCTGCAATTTGCGGCCTTCTTTTGTGGCAGTTACGTAAACAAATAAGCGGAACAAAAATAAGTTTAAGAAACGCGCAAGCAGCTGTTGGCAAGCAAAGGTGGCATCACCGTTTAACCGGCAAATGGCTGGGATGTTATCGATGTATCGTAAAATAAATTTTGCCCGCTAATAAATACGCACTAAATGCTGGCTACAACTTGTTAACACAACATGGCAACAAGTGACCCTGCACTGACCTCAAAAAGTCAACATGAAAAACCGAAAAAATTGTGAAATTCAGGCAGCGCAGCTGACATTTTGCAACACTAAAACACCATCGCTGCATGGCGCCACACAATTTACGTTTACAGTTATCCCTTTGAGTGGTATAAAAAAAAATAAATTTATATTTGTAGATCGTCAATAGGTCCGATGCATCCAAAACACCCAAATATATACAGTTTGTGACTAACTAATTTTAAGGAGTAGACAGGCAGAGGGTCGCTACTGCTTGCGCGACACGCGCCCTGCCCGCTCCAGCGTGGGATCCGCCAGCTCCCAGGCAGGACGAAAGTCGCTGGAGTCGAGGCGTTTCAAATGCGGATTGGGCACCGTATTGGACCTGTAGCCAATGGAGGTATAGCCCCGATCATATAGCGGGCAGTATGCCACGCAGTTCATGTGAATGTAGTGCCAGACGTCATGGTAGGACCACTCCAGCAGCGGATTCAGTCGCATCATTGGCGGCCAACCATTGTCCGTCGGCTGCAGTGGCAAGAGAGGCAGAGATTTAGCAACATAAATCATACAGGGGACTGT
Source organism: Drosophila guanche (assembly GCF_900245975.1). NCBI lineage: Eukaryota > Metazoa > Arthropoda > Insecta > Diptera > Drosophilidae > Drosophila > Drosophila guanche. The sequence continues at coordinate 136,435 of NW_022995763.1, forward strand.
GGGCAGACGTACCTGCATGGGTGCCAGATGCTCGCAGTAGGGATCCGTGTTGCGGCTGCCCACGAACACGGCCTTGATGCGGGGCATATCCGCCGACATGTGGGTAAGAGCCTCCTTCAGCGACTCCTCGTACTCGATCAGTTGGACGTCGTAGTGCTGCACGCAGCGCGCCACAAACTCGTCGATCTCCGCAAAGGCATCGTCTGACTTAATATACAGCATGGGTATGTCACGGCTGCTGATGCCCTGCTGGCGGCAATAGCGCATCAGCAGATCCAGCAGCACGGTGCAGTCCTTGCCGCCGTTGAAGCAGAATATCAGCTGCTCCACGCCGTACAGCTGCAGTGTCTCGTCGAAGAAGTCAAAGGCCGTCTGCTGGCGCTGTTTGATGCGCGCCAGTGTCTCCGGTGTGACCGCGAGGTGGGTCGGCGGCGACACCACCTCCGAGGGAGTACGCCCGGTGGCCATGCTCTTGCCCCCGTTTAGGGTCAGTACACTGTTGTGGCGCGGAGCGGGTGTTACGATCGTCGTGGTGGTGGTGGCAGTGCAGCAGAATTTACTCATGACGGCTCTGTATGGGCCCGGTTCCGCACGGTTTCCGTATGCGGCGGCGGCGGCGGTACAACAATAGACGGGTCTCAGCCAGGCTGTGCGTCGTAGCATCCACTCGCTGGGCGATCTGCTGCCCGGGTGTTGGTTTAGAATGCGACTGCTTGCTGCTGCTGCTGTCACTCTGAAATCGGGAACCAATTAGAACGCAAGCCAGCGCCAACTTTCTCCCCGTTTCCAGATCCCAGTCCGCGCCATTGAAATTTTGTGTGGGTGTCTGTGCGTGTGTGTGTGCGGTCGTGCCTTACATAATATATTGTGTGTGAGTGTTTAAATAATCAGACAAGTGTCGCACAGTTGCCACAAAACACAAACCCCAATCACACAACTGATTTGCGTTATCTTCGTGCCAAATTACATCACAAAAATCGCACCCTGGAAGCCACACGTACACACACACTCGCGCATACACTCGATGACAGTTACACGTGCATGGATGGATGGATAGCTTACTTTCACATTTAACTCGCTGACTCTTCCGCTGTGTGTGGACCTGATCTAACCATCTACAACAACCAACATTGTTAATGCTAATGATTGTAAGCAATAAATAAAGTCTAATAAAGCTAAAACGTCCACGGCGGGACAGCTGTTCGTTGTGACCGCGAAGTTATCGATCAAATAAACCGTACAGCCCTCAACAATATACCAAAATATACCATCTCATTTTAAGAATAAAGCGTACATATTTTTCGATTGTGATGTTCCAATTAATATTGACAGCAAGTTAGTATTCTCAGCCTTAAAACTATAATTTTATCAAATTTATCAATCAAATCTTCACAATGTTGGCTAATTTTCGCGACTTTCTATTATTGGAATGTTTACAAAATAACGTGTCAACTAAAAAGGCCACCTAGCAAATGTTAGAAATAGCATGTACGATATGCTGGCCACTGAAAGGATCGATGTATTTGTTGTATAGTGCTATATATTCTCTATCGTTTGATCCTGCTATTCTAAAAATATAAATAAAAAGCCTTTGCAGCTCACAGAGCGATTAAAGCTTGTTATGAAATCACGAAATTGTAATGGAAAAACTTCTCTTTACCAGCACTAAGCGATAAGGTCAGTAATCGATAACGTGTAGCAGCACCGTTGGCGCGCTTTCAAGTGTAGCGTTCAAAAATATGTTTATTTGCATGAATTACAGGATTTATTTTAAATATAACAAATGGTGGCTTATGTTCTCCGTGATAAATAAAGCCATGAAAGTATACGCTAGCTATACACATACACATAACAAATGGGCACTATTGGTGTTGCTCCTGCAGGGTAGAGCAAAGCCTCCCTCCCCTCCCCACCACTCCTCATTATACGTCAACGTTGTCCAGGACATTGTCGATGAGGCCGACAACCTTCTGTCGAAAGCGTCGATTTTGCTTGCCGCTCATCTCCTTCAGATAGGGATGCAGACTAACCAAAAAGGAGTAGTCCGCATCGGGTCCAGGTGCTCCCGAAGGTCCTATTGCCGCTGCTGCAGCTGCTGCTGCTGGGGCTGGTGTGGGCAGGGTCGGGGCGGGGGTGGCCACCGTTGCTGGTTGTGGCGGTGGCGTCGACAGTTTGTGGTGCGACAGCACCCCACTGCTGTTGTTGTTGCTGCTGCTGCTGTGATGGTGGTGGCCACTGCCCTTGAACCAGTGCGCCAACTCCGTCCAGTTGTCCAAGTTATGATGGTGCCCCAGGGCGGCGGCCATTGTGGCCGGCAGCGTCACCAACGACGACTGATGGGCGACAATTTTGTCGCTCTGTTGGGTTTGTGGCTGGGCGTGCGGACTCTGCTGCGGCGGCTGCTGCTGCTCCACCTTGATCGACTGCAGTCGCAGGGGCAAGCAGGATGTGGGCGAGTGCGTGGCACGATGGTCCTTGTCCTCCTCCTCCGAAACCTGAACATCGAGCGGCATGTGCGTCTCGCCCTCGCTCTCCACGCTCTCTTTGGCCTCCTCCTCCTCCTCGGACACCTGCCCGGCCGCCATGCGCAGGTGACCCACTCCGGCCAGAAAGGTGGCTGCCGTCGAGGTGCTGGGCTTGCGCAGCACCATGCCCGCTGTGGTCGGACCGGCAGCCACTGCCACCTGCTTGTGGCAGGAGCGCGACTTTGTGTAGGGTATCAGAAACTGCAGATATTTGGACAGGTAGTATTTGCGCTTGCCGCGTCCCGTCTGCGTGCGGGCCAGCTTCAGGGAGCGTAGGAAGCTGCTCCGAATGGTGCGCCAGCGCTCGCGGCAATTGCGTACTGTGGGAGTGGAGAGAAGATAGAGAGGAAACACGTGAGCAAAAGAACAGTTACTGTTGATCAGCTGCTGTAGGGTATGCGCCGTGTGCAGCAATTGTCGCCGTTGGCGGCGGCCCCGAGATGCAAAAGCAACAACTAATTGCATGCAAACGCTGCGCGACACAGTGACACACACACACACACCCACACCCACACAGGCACACAAGCTGCATTGAAATCGCAGCGCACTCACACTGAGACAGCACAAAAAGCTTGCATCACACACACACACACAGACATACACTCGTAGTCGCACACGAACAAGAGGCAAATGAGCACGCAATTGAAACCAACAAACAAACAAAAAAAAAACAAACGCAAAAATGAAAATGAAATTTGATTAGAGTTGAAATGAAATGATCAGCAATTATCAGTCAGGTGGTGGTGCCCCCCCCTTGTACCTGTGTCCTTGATTTCATTGGCGACATGCTGCCAGGCGCGCTGCACCTCCTCCTTCTTGCTGTAGCCGGGATGCGTGTAGTTCCACAGACAGGCTTGGCTCTCCACGAGCTGCACGAATTTCACATTGAAAACGGGATCGTCCTTGCGGGCCATATTTTACAGCTTTACAACACTGTCCTGGCACCGTTATCTCCCACGGCCAAGCACATCACATCACACCCACACACAGAACGACGCACTCTGCTGCTGCTGATGCACAGTGGAACGCACAGTATAACGGACAGAGTTTCGCGCGCGCCAAATTGCAAACTGCACTATCCGCGAAAATCGGCAAAAGTGGTGGGGCAAAGGAGCAGCGAGTGAGGCGGCGAGGCGACAACTAGTCGCATCGAAAGCGCAACGAAAACTGAGCGTGAAAAGCTGATTGTGGGGAGGGGGGAGCTGCAAAAAGCTGCAGTGCACACATTTTATGCTGTGTGTTTTTGCAAAAGCAACAATGAGCCAACAGCTGCAATGCAATACAAATTTTATAAGCGTTGCGCGAGGGGGCAAGTGGGGCTGGGTGCTGGGGGCTGGGGGCTGTGTTGTGGCAAAAATCAAACGCAGCAGCGGGCGCCAGCTGCAACGTTGTGTGTGTGTAAAGTGGCTCACGTTGCACTGGTGCTGGTGCTGGTGTTGGTGTTGACAAAAAGCGATAAAAGCTTCGGCGATGACGTCACAGGCTGCATTTGTTGCATGCTATGTAAACAGAGAGAAGGGGGGAGAGAGAGAGAGAGAGAGAGAGAAAGATAGACAAAACTTAATCATTATTGATGCAGCGCCATGTGCTGTCGTTCCCACTGTGCGGAGAGCTAATCGCTGCTCCAATCAGTAACAAGTCTTGCAGTGCATCAAAAATGCATGAGAACTCATTTCTTGCTCCGATCGATATACCGCAATTAGTATTTGGTATTCAAATGTTCTAAGCCACATGCGAAGCTTGCAAAATGATCCTGCTGCTACTTGTTGGTTGGCAGTTAGCTCGACAAGTGTCTATTCAATTCAGTTTGTATAATAACGAATTTTTCAAGTTGGTTCCAGCCATGGTGAAATTACTAATAAGGTGACGTCGTCAGCTGCATGGTAGAATTACTGATAGGTAACGTCGTCAGCTGAGTGGAGGACCACCAGCTTATTCACCAGGCTTGCTCGGCTCTCAGAGAAGCAAGCGCTAGAGAGAGATAGCAAACGTTTTACATTCTGCACTCTTCGCTTTTATTGTTTCTGCTGACAGCAAAGTAAAGTTTCTAAAAAAGATGTAATTGAATAAAGATTAAATCACATACACATTACATTACACATCCAAAATAAAATAATAGTTGCATGCATATTTCATTGTCTTCCGCTTACGTCTTCATTCGTAAACAGTGAAGAAAAAGATGAAGACAATGGAAAAATCGTGCGATGCACAACCTCTTTCGTCGACGTTTGGCAAACTACTGACAACCGGGCCCTGACGGAGTTCCCGGCTGTGTACTCAGGTACTGTGCCGAGTCTTTGCTGAAACTATTCACTCTATCCATCCATTCTTCTAGCTTTTCCCCCATCTGGAAGGAATCCTTTATAATTCCTCTCCATAAGAAAGGTAGCAAGTCTGACGCTAAAAACTATAGAGATATATCTAAGTTATCCGCTTTTCCCAAAATGTTCGAGAAACTTTTAACTCCGCACTTTCAGCATCTCTGCAAATCACTGATATCTCCAGCTCAGCACGGATTTATACGGCGACGATCAACAACCACTAATCTTTTAGAGTTCACCTCCTTTGTTATTATATATAGGATTCCAAGGTAACTTGCAGACGGATGTTATTTACACTGACTTCAGTAAGGCATTCGATTTAGTAAACCATTCTCTTCTTGCACAAAAGCACGACCTTCTAGGGTTTCCGCCCAATCAGTTGAGATCCTTTCCAAAAACTCCTTATCTTTACCTGTTATGGTTACTTCTGGAGTACCACAGGGTAACCATTTAGGCCTTACTTTTCACTCTCTTTACTAACTAATTCTCGAGTACTTATGTATGCGGATGATGTTAAGCTCTGTGTCCAGTAGAAGGACATTTAAATCTTCAATAGCTTTCAGTCATGGTGCTGTGCCTTACACTCTCTGCGGTAGTTCTCTTAAGAGAAGAGATGGTCGAAGGAATTTGATGACCCCTATATAACGATGACTCTCTATAGCTCGCTTGTTCGTCCGATTTTAGAATACGGATCATGTGTATGGTGCCCTCAGTACAACATACATCAGGACCGTATTGAATCAGTAAGGAAAAACTTTGTATTATTTGCCCTACGGGGCCTCAACTGGGATGCAACTGTGAGACTGCCATCCTACCGTAGTGTCGACTACGTCTGTTAATAAATCTTCCATCCTTAGTTAGTCGTAGAAAAATGCTTGGTGTAATTTTTATGCACAACTTGATAAAGGGGGATGTAGACAGCCCTGACTTGTTGAGCCGCATAAACTTTATGATTCCCCGCGCGTCATGCGGCAGCGCCCCTCGGTCGTTGGGGCGGGAGGAAGGCTGCGTTCCAGACAATAAAAAAAATCGAGTGGGCCTCGAATGAGAAGGCACTGTGGTGAATCCGTCACCTTATTAGTAATTTCACCATGGTTTCAGCCGCTCTCTCTATCGATGTTTCGATACTCTATCGCTATCGATACCTTCCAACACAGCTGCATGTCGGACCGCATATGTAACCCCCGTAGCTGTGTTTTTCAAGTTAATTTGTTGTATAAAAACCATGGCTGCTAGCACGAAACTCCTGTTTGGCAGCGGGCTCTGCCACAGACTTGGCCAGGTGAGTGTCCACCATTGAGCTGCATCTAAAGAACTCATTGCCATTTGGTATTGCTTCAGCTCACACGTTCCCTGCACACGCAGCCCGCACGGCTGTCCAGCTTCCGCTCGTCCAAGGAGGTGCAGAGCCTGGAACAGTACCCCGAGGTCGAGCCCGTCGAGAGTGCGGCTGCCTGGAAGTTCGTGGAACGCCTGTTGCCGCCCCAGACTGTGCCACGGCCGGTGGCGAAGACGGACTACCCATCCGGCTGGCAGCCACAGAAGTCGGATGGCTCGGAGAGCGGCTATTTTGTGGCACGAACCAAGAATCACATGGTGCCCGTGTACCTACACACACGTTTCCGTGGCCAGCGTCGCATCACGGTGGTGCGTCGCGTCCAAGGCGACATCTGGGCCCTGGAGAAGGATCTGCGTGCAGTGGTGGAGCAGGCGCGCAATGGCAAACTCTGTGCCACGCGCGTCAACGAGCTCAGCGGTCAGATACACATCCACGGCGACTATGTGGATGTCCTGCGTGAGCATCTCAAGGCCAAGGGCTTCTGATTGAAATGATTTGAGCAAATTTAGTAATAATCCCAATGCAGTGTTGGATAATGGACATTCGAAGGCGTTTCAATTGCGGTTGGGACTTACAGTTAGAAAATCTGCACACACATTTTACACACAATAATTGCAGTTAATTTATTTTTCTTAAATATTTAGGCATAAATTACATCGAGGGGATCGGCTTGGTTGCAGTGGAAATTTACATTGAGAGTGCGAACTGTACCTTAAACTACATCTAGCTATTTAGGAGGATTTAATGTGGGGCTTGGAACCGAGTGGGACACGACACGAGACGACGACGACTCCAGACTCCATTTTGCCAACCATCAACCTTTTACCGTTTAGTCATGGCTCACCACAGTGGGAGAAGGCGGAATAACGTACTGAGGAGAGTGGCGGTGTGGATGGGGGTGTCGATCCGAGTCGGGAGAAGCTCTGCTGTTGCTGTTGCTTCTGCCGCTGCAGCTGCTGCTGCCTCTGCCACCGTCAGGTACGCATGGGGGCGCAGGCGGCAGTCCCCCACCGCTATACACTGCCAGCGGCCATTGCCGGTACACCGGCACTGAGGGCGGAGAGGCCCATGCCCATGCTCATTCCCATACCGACAGTGGGTCCAGCCAGTGCTGCGCTCGTACCCGATGTGGGTGGGACTGGACCCCCTTGCGCGGGGCCCGCTCCCGTTGTACTGGTGGTGGAGGTGCGCTTTAGCGCCTTCCTGATGATCGTCCAGTCTTCCATGATGTCCTCCTCGCGCAGCATGTACACCACATAGGGACCAGTGACGGTGACGGCCTTTTTTCGCCCCGGCCCACGCACCTTGCTCTGCCGCTTGTCCGTGCCCCAGTCGGCCCACGAGATGTCTACGTTGTGGCGATCCTCTTCCAGGCGTCGTATCCGCTCCTCCAGCTCCTCTCGTAGGTTCTCTCCCACCATATGCTTCTCGCTCTGCATCGGTGGGGTGGGGTGGAGATTTGGTTAGTGGAATTTTTGGCGGGAAAATATGATTTATCGATCGTACCTCTAGATGCTGGACGCAGGCCTGCTCCTCGGACAGGAACTTGTGTTCGATATTCTGCAGGCGAAATCTTCGCAGCACATCGGCCACCTCGATGCGGGTGCGGTATACCTTGTCGAGGTCCCTCTGGGGATGCACATACTCCTCGGAACGGCCGGAACGCACCTCCGACAGCTGGCTCTCGATCCAGGCGATGCGCTCCAAGTAATATTGCTCGCGCAGCGTGTTGAACTGCCGCTCCAGACTCACTGTAGGATGTAGGAAATGCATCGTTAGGCAGGGAATCATGGAATCATGGGGTTGGATGGCTGGTGGTGGGGGGAAAACTAATTCTTACGCATATCCTCAATGTGTTCGGCTCGAATGCGCTCGATTTCACAGACGTCCATCTCGGAGGAGTCATCGGAGTCGCATTCGTTGTTCTCCTCCTCGTCGGAGGAGTCACGGCCCTGGCTGGAGTTGGAGCGCTCCGACTCTGCCCCTGAGACGTCCCCTTCCCCATCGGAGTCACCATTTTTCACTGGCATTTTAGTGTTTGTGCAGCCTGCGTGTCCGGAGTACGTTCAAAACTTGCGCTCGGAGCGTGCACTGTTTGGGTTTTTCCACTGAGTTTACCAAAGTAGTAAACAATTTCGTCAAATCTGGATGGAAACTTCTGCGATTCTTCAGCTGAAGCAAAAAAGTGTTGGGCAGTGTTGCGTTCTGTCCTCAGTGCTGTATAGCTTCATGTTGATCTCTGAGTGATGACAGCAATAGTTGCGAGAAATGGCTAAATTGCAACAAAAACAGCGATAAAAGGTTAAATGTTCTACGTGACCAGCGGAAAATAGCTCAATTACTCAACTTTGTTGTAGATTAGGAAAAAATATGTATTTATGGCGTAAATGATTATGGTATTGAATTATGGTAAGCATATATATCCGTTATTGAATCATTTTGTTTCATATATTTTAAATGTATATGCAATATATATATAGCACGTCTCTAATAACCATCTCCTATATTACTTGTTTTTGTTGGATATTACGTTATTTATTGATTTTTAAAGAATTCACTGCCTACTACCATGGGTGGGCTCTCATTCATCAGTTCGCCGAGTAAAAATAAACGCCCAATAACGCCCCAGCCAAACTCTCATCACTGAGTGACTAACAACCAGCAGCTGTTAGGGCTGCCAGCACTTAACGTGAACTGCCAACTGGGCGAAAATTATCGATACCTGGAACAGGACGGACAACATCGCAGTGGAAAATACGTGTAATATTTACATAAAACTGAATTTCGTAGTGCATCCAGCGATATGGAGACACCGACTGCCGACGATTTGCTACAGTTTCGCGACTATAGCAGCACAAGCGCGACTAACAACGGCGCACCAGCGCAAATCAATGTGAATTCGCCAACGCATGCATCAGGCGGCGGAAGAGGTGGCATTGGCAGTGGATTTGGCGGAGCTGGCGGCCAGAGCAGTACACAACGTCAGCGCGGCGATCCTCTCGCCGATCTCATCTACGACATGAGCACTTCCGCACAGGCCATGGCAGGTGGTGGCGCCAACAATGCGCAGAACGCGACCCTAGATGGATCTGGCGGCGGCGGTGGTGGCGGCGGCGGCGGCTCTGGCGCACGCCTCTCCTTTCTGACCATCGAGTACTATCAGCAGTTCTTCAACGTGGACACCTACATGGTGCTGGAGCGCATTGCCAACTCGATGATACCCAAGCGGGCATCTGGCAATTATCTACGCATGAACATTGGCGAAAATCCCGATCTCTATGGCCCCTTCTGGATAACCGTCACGCTGGTGAGATTGAGCAGCAGCAGCAGCAGAAGCGACTGAAATTTAAATGCAATTTTCTTTGCAGATCTTCTCGATTGCCATTAGCGGCAACATTGCCAGCTACTTGCATCATGCCAGCGATGGCTACCACTGGCACTACAACTTCCATTTGGTCTCGTACGCGGCCACTTGCATCTTTCTGTATGCCAATATCTTGCCGGCCATTCTGTGGGCCCTCTTCAAGTACAGCCTGAAGCCCGTCAATGAGGCGGATGCCGTTGAAACGGACAGCGTAAGTGCACCATCCTTCATCCCGCTCTAATTCACATTCATTTGATGTGCATCATCCATCTCTTTCTTTCTGGCGCTATCCGCTACACTCTGCAGGCCACCTACACACCCACACTGCTGTCTCTGATGTGCATCTACGGCTACAGCCTGGCCATCTACATACCCGTCTCCATTCTCTGGGTGATTAATGTAAGTGTTTTGCATCCCCTGTGGGGATTCCTCTTATATTGCTTCGCTTTCTATTGCAGATCTCTCTGCTGCAGTGGCTGCTCGTGATTACCGCTGCCCTGTTGTCGGGCACCGTGCTGATTGCCGTACTGACGCCAGCGCTGCGCAACTCCCAGTTCTCGCTGTTCCTCATCATTGGCATCCTCAGTGCTCACGTTGTGCTGGCTGCCGGCTTTATGCTGTACTTTTTCCACAATCCGCCCGAGTCACCGGTGGCCACTATGCCACTGCCCACAGCACCGTCTGTCCTTAAGGCCGTTACCCAGGCTGCCGGCAAGGCAGTGCTGCCCGGTAACCAGACACACTAAATTCCATTCCAGTCTTTGCCACATCGAAAGTGCGCGGCAGATGTTCTTCCCAGGATCCTCTTGAGATTTGTTCATGCTTTGGGTCTGGGTCTGCCTGGGCTGCGTATTGACTTCTTTTAACATTTTTGGCGACTGTCTGTATATTTATAATAAATTAGACATATTTAGAGCTACAAAAACAATACCAAAACAAAACAAACACAACAAAAACCATGCGCTTAGGGTAACTCCATGATTTTGCAGAGCGTTAGAAAATTGTAAATATAAATCAATCAGCTGCTGAACCATAGATATGTCGCGGGAGAAGCTGCCTGGACATTTCGGCTTTCAATTAAGTTGAATTGGGCTGCAGCTGATTGGGCAAGAATAATTATTCCGAATGGAAAAAATCAATTTGTTACAGCGAAATTAGCATAATTAAATCTCTAAATCTTAAATGTACCCCAAGGAAATTGTTTCAGCTTAATGATGTTTACAATTAATAGCTTTGTGCCCCGTTTACCTCCCTGGAATCCTCGCTTGAATCAGCTCAGCGCAGGGGTACGTAACTTTGTGGCACTCTTTGCCAATTGCGGCGCTGATTTCATGTCGCTCTTTAAGCAAATTTCTGCATGGCAAAAATATTCAATCCATATGGAAACTGCCAGTCACATACGTATGTATTCCACATGCCCCACACACCCCTGGTGAAAGCTGGATGCTTCGCTTTGGCTGTAGTTGGGGGTTTTTGCTTTTGGGGTGTGGGCTTGTGGGCTTGTGGGTCTGGAGTTCGGGTCGGGGGATTTGGTTTTACGCTTCGCTGGTTGAATGAATTTTTGGTCATGCGTTTTTGGGTGTATCCTTGTTTGTATGTCTGCCTGTGTGTGTCTATGTGTGCGTGTGTGTGTGTGGTACACACAAGAAGCATTTTCAATGCCTCCGAGGGCTTCTCGTTTTCTGCTGTTTTCGGTTGCCAGTGGACTGGGCACTGTCTCTCTTTCTCGCTCTCGCTCTCGTTCTATCCCTCTCTGTGGTGCTGTTATTGTTGAGCTTCATGCGCTTGGCTTATTTATTCGAGAAATGTGAGAATTATTTGTAGAGGTCCCTGCCCAAGCTCAAGCCTGATGCTGCCACAGGGTGAAATATTCGCAAGAAACTCTGCAAAGACTAAGAGATTGTCGGTCAAAGATTGCTGGAGATCCAAAGCACGATTTGGGCAAAGGATTGAAAGATGAAATCAGAAATCTATAGCCTCAACCTTTCACTTTCACTTTGCCACTTCTGAGGCACCCTGTTTGCACTTTCCAATTGGCATGTGATGCACGTACATACGTACATAAATACATACATATACAACATGACAATGAATCTGTGGACACGCACGCACATTTATAGAGAGCGAAAATTTCTCAATTTCGAATGCAAATATTCCCATAACGCATCGTTAGATTTGTTCTTTTATAAACAGAGATATGTACATACATATGTATGTATGTATGTATGTATGTATGTATGTATGTATGGATGTATGTACATGTAGCCACACCTACAGTGCGAATGGCATGGCTGCCAAATGTACATATAAGAATGGGTGAGAAAGAGAGAGAGAGAGAGCGAAAGCGAGAAGCTGCACATCTGCAGTCTGTATGTATGTATGTATGTAAATATGTATGTATCCTATGTACAATTGAGTTCGTGGGTGGGTGGCTGTCTGGGGCATGCTTGGGGCTATACATCAGCATCACATATGTACAAATGTATGGATTTCCACCTGTATTTCGGGGGTTGCAAATGTGTGAAATCCTCGAATACTTTACAAATTAAAAGAACAACCTAAATGCAAATAATCGAATGAGACCTTGGAGGACTGAAGTGGAGAAGGGTTTCGTGTGAACAGTGGTTGATCACGAGTTAGTCGGTCCTAAGTTCAAGGCGAAAGCCGAAAATTTTCAAGTAAAAAATCAATAAGCATATATTGTCAAATCTTTAATGATTTTTTTGAAACACTTGAATAATTTTGAACGAAAGGGAATACGGTTCCAATTCCGTAACCTGTTGAGTATCCGTTTGTTATTAAATATGGGCCTCGTGCTCATCCTGGCAACAGGAACGACCATAAAGAAGCCGTCGAGAGATATCGGAAGAGTTTTCTTTTCTGTTTTATAGCCGTACTACCATGGAAGTCTTTCGCAGAGAGATATGGTAGATGGGCTAGAAGAGCATGACATATACTGTTGTGTCGATATTTTCTCCTCGGACCTTGAAAATTTATGGTGGGGACACGCAAACTTCTCAACAGGCCGTACCAATATCCGCAGCTGGTCTCCAAGGTGAAGAGTCTCTAGTCGATAGAATATGTATTTACATATGTTCATGCATACGTACAGTGCGTGTCATAACTATAGTATGTAACATGAAACAAACTTTCGTCAGCCAAAGTTCAGACTCTCATGGACTTCCTTAGTTATTTTTATTCAACTTTCCCTGTTTCTTTTTCAATGCAGAGTTGCATTTGCCGTTGCATACCGATCAGTAATCGATAACTGGCTTGGATAATTGAAAGATCGTTGGGTATCGATTGACTACATACAGATTGTACATCAAAATTTACTTCCACGCATGTACATATGTACATACACATATGTAGACACTCAATCGATATTGACGGGGGAGACGGCATATAGATGAACTGATTTTCCATTCAGCTGATTAGCATTTAAGGAAGCGGACGGAGTGCGGCAACCGGAAACGGAAGTCACTCCGATGGCTGTTCAAAGTTCTGCGGCTCTCCCTCTCCCTCTCTCTCTCTCTTATTTTGATGGGTGGGGGGTGGCATGGAATTAGCTGGTGTGCAGCGACTTGTGTGATTCCTTTTTTGTTGCCTCTTAAAGCAATTAGAGTGCCACCTCCCGTAGCCTCAACCCCAACCACTCCTTCGACAACCCTTCAAGCCCACACACGAGCATATGTCTCCTTTGAACCCCCTTCGAGGCGTACTCGTAATGCATTTGAAGCGTTAAAACGCCTCTTGAGTGAGGTCCTGATGTTTGGTCCTGTCCTTGCCACAGAGTGAGCTGCATGCTGGCTGATGGAGTGGTCTGGATCTGGATACTGCCTGCCCCCAAGTGCATATGCTAATTGGCTGAGCGAGTGCACCTGTTGAAGGTCACCCATGTCCCGATACGATTGTCATACGATACGATTGAATGGCCCAACCCCAAACAATTGATTCACCGCCCCCACAAGCAATGAGCGAAAACATTTGAAGACAGTTTATGTTGTATTTTAAACCATAAATAAAACAACAAATATTACAAAATATTTGTAATTATAAGAATAAGTAATAATTCATTTGTATCTCTGCTTTGAAGTCATTCAAAAACTCTAACAAATTCCAAGTTCGCTGCTCACTTTTACCATACGAACGATCTCTGGCTTGAAGTCTTTCAAACACTCCCTTGAATATGTTTTAAAACTTAATGCAATTAATTGCTCAATAAAATATGCTGCCAAAGCTTGTACAACATTTTCCCTCATTTTTCCCTTTTCATGGCTATCCGAGGAGCATTTCCTTAAGGGGTTTTCCCGAAACGCTAAACGCTAATTAAAGCCAAACATAAGTTGATGCCCCAAGGCGGGGCTTTTCAATTCACTTTTCTTCTGGCATTTGCTTCCTTTATGCATTTCACAGCTTGAGGCACAAACGCGCAGCGGGTAAGCCACACGCCCCAAGCCGCCCGCCACCGAGCTGCACTCAATTACGTAGACTCCAATGTTGACTCTCGTAGAACTTGGCATAACTCGTGCGACTCGAATACGTGACTGGCTGATGCCAATAGACCGCATGACCTGCCCTGCCCTGCCCAGTCCTTTCAGCTTTAACGCATCTTGCAGAATTTTGGCCAGTTTTCGGTTCAATGTCTCCATTGGTGCGCAGCGGTTACGTGGGCAATGTCCTGTGCTCATTTCTGGGGTGCAGCATGTACCGCGCCCCATCTTGACACAATTTTGGGCCCACGCACCCGAAATGGCTCCATTTATTCCACACTGAGAAGCTCTACAAGGGGCTGAGTGCTGGCAAGTCTCCACGGAACCAGCCAGCGCCCCTAAGCCGCTGTGAGCTTTGAAGGCGCGTCAGAGCTTTCAACAGCTCTGAGCTCAGAGCCCAGAGCCCAGAGCCCGGAGCCTTGCGCAACTGCATCCGCAGGCAGGGTATATCACCACTCGTATATCTTCGAGCACTGCAGGCGGGCATTATGTATCCAGTTCAGGATTTTGCTTGGATAATGCAAACATTTGTATGCGGGCACAGCCACTGGCACTGCGTTTGCAATTGGAATTTAAATTGGAATAGGGACATGCCAGGATGTGGTCGTGGGCTGCTGCTCGAAGCGGTTTTGCCGCACCGCGCTCACACAATTGCATTATTTATTTTAATTAATTGAAATGGCTCCGAGCTGACCCGAATGTTGGTTAAGCTCACTAATTGCAATTGACTTGCAGGCACGAGCACTCCAGCGCTGGATGCTGCTGCTGCTGGTGCAGGTGCAGGTGCAGGACTCAAGTTTAAGTGTCCGCGTCCCCACTTAATCTGTGCCACAAATTGATTGCCACGAAGATTGATGCGCTGCAAGGAGCAAGCTCTCATTACCGATAAGCACTGCCAGCTGCAATGCCAAGGGAAAGAAAAAAATACGCTCTAAATAATTATAAATTCTCCGTGGAACTACTTTAATTATTCTTAGACAAAAGTTGGCCGAGGCATTCTTCAATGGTTGTGCACACACTTGTCCACCCGCATCCCGCATCCCGCATCCTGCATCCTGCATCCTGTTTGCATTTCAGAGACAAAGACTTTTCAATTAATTTCAAATGCGAATGCACAGAAGCCCAGTGCAAACATTTGCACACAAATTTCCAAATCGCTTTTGGTTTCTCTTTCGTATTGTGTGGGGCGCTGCTCCTTTTTGCTTTTTGCTTTTCCCTTTTTTGTTTGGGTGTTTCGGGGGCCGCAGCCACTGAGATTACACGGGGATAACGCGTGGCATACATTCCCAATGCTTTTGCCCATGCTCCACCCACGCCGCATTAAGTCCTGTAAATGCATTTCCAAATCATTTCGAATGTACCCCGCCCCAGTACACCGACGCGTTGGAGAGTTTTCCGCTTGTAGAGTTGCTGCCGAGTCGGCAACCGAAACGAACCGAACCGAACCGCAACGAAACGAAAGCTGTCCCGAAAGCTTCTTCGTGCCGGCTGCTGCACCCTGTACTGGCTGGGTGTGCTGGGCGTACCTGTTTAACTTTGAATTTAATGTTTAATTTAAGCTTTTCTATTTGCGAGAGTCTTCAAGCAATATTTTACATATTAAATATTTTAGATATTTTTTACTTTACACAAAACTTTTCTTTTGTGTAGCTGCTGCTTCTGCCACGGGGTGTCCATTCGTTGCGACTCTTTGTTTGTTGCTGCTTTTTGGTTGGAAAGTCTCAACACGGGATACGTTAACGCCTGCTGCTGCTGCTGCTGCTGCTGCTGCTGAATGGTAGGCCAGTGCCGGCACTCCATGGGTCCTCTCACTCCGTGGGTTCAGTACGAGTCAAGCAGTCTTCGGCGTATCCAGCAAACGCGGTTCTTTTTTAAGCGCGTTTTGTATTATTCTACTCATATAATTTATCATTTGCGTCGCTATATGATTTCCTCCTTGTTTCCGTAGTACACACAGCCAACTATCGAGTATCGAGTATCCAATACCGAATATCGGTCAGCCGCTGCAATCCAACACACAGAGTAAAATCCACAAAAGGAAAGGCAGCCCCACTGCAAGCCCACACAGAAACGACGAGAGAGCCGGGCTTCTGCTGTAGGTGCCAAGCGGAGATCATCCATTCAGACAGTTCTTTTTTTTTGGCAGTCCTTGATCCCTTTTTTTTTGGTACATTTTTGTACATGTGTGTGAGTGAGAGTGGAGTGAGTAAGAGAGATCTTGCAGCTACATAAGTGTGTGTGCACGTACGGGAATGGGTGTGGCCCAGCGACCCAGTTACGATGGAGCCCTGCCAGAAGTATTCCTGCTGCTCTTTGGGCTAAATAGATATCTTATCGCTGCACTTTTTCCATATTTTCGTTTTCTGTTTTTGCTCTCGTTTCAGCCACGATTCGGAGTCTGCTGGCAGCCAAAACAATTCATTGAGAAATACAAACAAAAAGTTATCTACACACGATCTTGATCTCCATCAGACTTTTCCGCTGTACCACTTACTTTTGTGTTATCGACTGAGAAAGAGACCAAAAGCAATTCACCCACAAACCAAATTCGATAATTAAATATATTACAATATTAAATATATTCATAAATAATAGCAAATAATAATAACTACATTAATAGTTCGAAATACAATTATAAATACGAAAACAAAAACTAAGTTTTCGCATTCGATTTTCATAAATATATTTTTTCTTTGTGGGTTACAAGTGCGTCTAGCTAGAAATATATATATTTAAAGTGTCTCTGCATACGATGTATATGTGTGTAGGTAGAATATAGGAACCCGAACCCGAACCCGAACCCGAACCCTATGTACCACAAGGTTTTATACTGAATTTATAGAATTTTGGCGAGCGGGCAGTGCGGTGCGCACTCACAACAAAATTAAACAAACACTAAATCAAAACGCAACAAACAACACCAAAATAATGATAAATAATAACTGAACTAAAAATTAAACACAAATAAAAACTGTGTTTTTTTTGAATATATAAAAAAATATTATACATATTTACATAAATAAACAGCAAGAGCAAAGAAAACGTTAAAAAAAGACTTGAATTTCTTAAAGAAATAATAAATATTCATACGAACAAGAACAACAACCAGAAAGAAACGGACTTCCAACGATCTCGAAAAAGAAACGACGAAACGAAAATAAATATTTTATTGCAGAAATCGGTTAACAAAACGTATGCCAAATTAATCAATAGAACAAAAAAACCAGCAAACAAGAAACTAAAACCTAATCCAACGTCGAGCTACGAGAATTTATACTGAACAAGAAAAACCTAAGAAAGTCAGGCCGCGTGAGGCGTGAGAGCCGAGGAAGGACCGTTAGATCAGCTGTAAAGTGATATTTTATAGAACCCAAAAAATATCAGTTAAGGACAACGACCTATGAGGTGAGTGCCAGGCTATAAAATGTATCTAAATAGTTTTAAAATATTTTTTAAATGCAAACGAAACTAAATCTTAGCTACAATATTTGTTGGTTGGCTTGTTGCCACATTTTTATTTGATTTCAGTCTCAAAAAACAGTTTAATTTATAGCTTAATATTTTCCTAAAACTATATCCAAATATTTAACTTAATTGCTTGCTAAAATAATTGGAATCAGCAAGTTTTTGGAACGAGAGAGACAGTAAGGAATTGCCCTTACCAAAGTGATCAATTTTTCAAAAAATTCCATTGAAATGCTGTGCACAGAAAATA
The DNA here is from genome assembly GCF_900245975.1 of Drosophila guanche. Lineage (NCBI taxonomy): Eukaryota > Metazoa > Arthropoda > Insecta > Diptera > Drosophilidae > Drosophila > Drosophila guanche. The sequence continues at coordinate 154,192 of NW_022995763.1, forward strand.
CGTAGGAATGCAATTAAATGTATGTATGAAATTTTCAATTGCAATTTTCCGCATCTTTTTTCTGTTGTTGTTGTTGTTGTTGCCGGGGTTTTTCCAATCGAATTATTCGACTTGCAATTTGTGTATTAATTGTGTTCGTTGATTGCATTGTTGTGGCCCCCAACCCACAGCCACAGCCACAGCTACAGCCACCCACACAAGCAAATCTACTCTCTCTCTGTCTCTCTGTCTCCCTTTATCACTCTTTCTCTTTCCATAAGTCCTGCCACTCTCTCTCCTGCCCATTGCATTGTCTGGCGGCACTGCTGGACTCGCTGGACTCCTCCGCCGACTACTGTGCAACGATTTCGCAGCAATTTCATCGATTTTTAAATTGGCACAAATTAATCTAGTATATCTATCCATTTCGAGTCCGACAATGATGATGCGAATGATATATAATCAAATCAAATCAAAATCAAAGCGCAGTTCTGTCTTTCTAATGTTAGAATTGCATATTTAATGGCGTTACATTGCCTGGGAAATGGATGGCCTGAGTACTAAAATCACAAGCAAAGTTGGCAGGAATTTACTGCGCACAGTCGCAGTGAATAATTCAACGAAAACAGTGATTACCACAGCGGGTTGCTGGGGCTTATAAGTCCAGAAATACACCAGCCTAAGGCAATGACAATACAGATTTTTAGGTGAAGGTTGTGGGTTTTAATAGCAACTAATTATACGTCTTTCTGGGCTCTTGTGATCGGTTTTGATGGGTTTAATACATATAGAGCAAGTGTACCCATAAATATCTCTCACAAGATATATCTATTATGATTTTAATCGAGGTTTCTTCTATCTCTTCTTTGGAGCCCTAAGCAAGATGACAATCTGGTTTTGCCGGATCAAACACGATCTGTTGCCTGTCATCTAAGCGGCACTTTTATGATAAATTCAAGATCAAATTAGACCTTTAATTATGCTCTACCAAATTGTGGAATATCTTATATTTTATATACAAAAACCTACGAATGATCATGCCAGCTGTGAGTGGTTCATTTCCCAATTGGAGCTCTAAGACACGATATGGCAGGTGCTGCAAGTCCTCAAATGGAACGACTAAAACGCCAAAAACAGGCAACAAATGGGGGCTGAGCGAAGATGGCAGAACGTGGCAGTGGTAGTAGATGTAGATGTTACTCATACATATACACATGTACATTCCAATCAATGTAAAATAAAAATCAATTATTTAAATCCAACATTCAGGGAATTCGCTCAGAATTCGATGCCCAGCCAGTGAAAGAGACAAACATACAGGCAGCGATAGAGACAAAAAAACAGACAGACAGCGGGACAGACATGCTGGACTGAAAGAGAGAGATAGAGACAGAGACAGAGACAGAGAGAGTGGGAGTGAGACATTTCTGAGCAGCACTGAGGAAGGATGTTGATGGTTGGTGGTGGTGGAGCAGATTATTATGCAATCAGCAGCAGCAGCAGCAGCAGCAACTACGACAAGTGCACGGTACATGCAATGCATTCAATATCTACACGCTGTACATAATATATGTATATTTAAATACGTATATAACATGTACACATGTATATGCATCGTATGATTGAAAATGCAGCCTCACTCACTCGCTCTTCCTCCTCGCTGTCTGCTGTCTGCCGTCTGCCGTCTGCTGTCTCTTGCACAATCCAAAGCTCTCCTTCTCTCTCTTCCTCTGTCTCTTTGTCTGAGCAGCATTTTGCTGTCATGTAAATGCTCACAGAACTTTCGGCATTGTGCCTCAAGTTTTCAGCCCATCAGAGCTCAACAGCAGAACACAATCATCAGATCTACCTTCGGCCCAATCTCAACCCTTTGCCCAATTTTCAGCCCAATCTTTAGCCCTGATGGGCCATCATTGACAGGTAGTCTAGAGGCATCATTCAGCAGTTTTAATCGGTTTAAATCGGTTTCAGTCGGGCTTAATCGGCTGTAAGCTTGTGCTATGATAAGATCTCTGATGTTCGGTCCAGTCTGCAAGCATATTTGGTTCCATTTGGAAGTGCTTCATTATCAACAGTTCAGAAATGGGGCTCCTTCGGATCGTTTGCACTCATGGTAGGAGCTCAGAAATTCCTATTCAGCCGTTGAACAATTCAAGACTTTTTAAACAGCTCAATTTCTGCACTCTGCCTTCGTCTTGAGTGCAGGCTGCATGGCAACAGACTTAAAGTTTTTCGTTGAGGAGCTGCTATGGGAAATAACGTGGCATCCTGCTCTGCTTGGGAAAATCCCACACAATGAGAGACCCATTTTGGGATTTCCATTCAGCATTCGTTCTGGCTTGGGGGAAATCTTGAGACAAGTTTTTTTCTTTTCAGTTTCCATCTTTCGCGTTGCCTTTTGCGGATTCTGCAAATTAAAACGCGTTTCCAGGGCCACGCCCAGGCCTCGCTGGTTCGCTTTTCTATGGCTGAGAAGTGGATTTCAATTCTATTAGAAAACTTTTTGCCAGGCGAGTTGGCGAGCAAACAAAATTAAGGCTTTCAGCACTCAGAAATTGAATTTCCCAAAGAGTTGTGCTCCCGCCACTCCTCCCTACCGCCTCCTGCTGCTGCTTGTGTGGCCTTTGGCGTCTGCAATTTTCCTTCCTTCCTTCCTTGCTGACGATTTGATTTCCTGAGCCTCTGCCCCCTCCCGTACTCAAGGCTCAGTCTCACCTCCTGTCAAGTGGTTGCCCGCCATTGCATTTACAGTTTTTGCAACTCGCTAAGAATGGAATTCAATTGGGCATCCGATGGGCTCATGGACTAAGCTCTCGTTGAATGGGGAATTATTTTTGGGTGAATTATAGCCTAATTCCCAGTGACATTTTGAATGGCTTTGTATGCGATTGATTGGTTACAAAAAAGGCACACACTTGTTCGGTAATTAAGTTTTGTGTGCTGGCTGGGGGATTCGGGTTTTGGGCTGTCCTTTGGGTGCTTTTCTGAGGCTTCCACGAGCCTTGTGGGCCGTGTCCTTCGCACTGACCACATTCAATTTCGTGGGCCATTTGGCCCAGTCAAAAGTTACAGGAAATTACACCAAAAGTATCCTTTCCTGGGTGTATGTGTGTGTGTGTGTGTGTGTCTGTGTGTCTATGTGTCGGTGGGGTGAAAGTTTTCCTCTGGTATTGCATTTTGGCAAATATGAGGCGGCTTCCCTTTGAAGTTTTTGAGCCGGATGCGGCAATCGGCATCGCTAAAATCAATATGACGCATGCGCTGCGCTTTCAGCATTTATCCCTCTCCTCCCACACCATCCCATCCACTCCTCTTCCCCGCAACTTTCGCATATCAAAAAGTATTGAAATTGGCCAGGAAAAGTCGGAGAAAAGCGAAATGCATTCTCGGCAAAATGGCACAGATTAAATGTGTATGTACAAGGCAAGCCAAGAGCATGATCCATATGGAAGAGCCAGTGCCAGTGCTGGACAATTGAGAAAAGTTTGCGTGTTTATGGCCAAGGCAGTTTATGGAGACGCCCAAAAAAGCGTGAACGAAAATTAAATGTTAGTTGTGCGATTGAAAATTGCTGGAAATTCAACAAAGTGCAGTGTTGTTTCTAACATTCAGTGTTGGTTAAGCTGCAGCCACAAAAGCGTAGAAAGAAAATGTATGTACATATGCGTGGGTACATAAAATGTATGTAAATATTACCAAACCCCTCAAAAGTATGCTAAGGGATAAAGCAAAGTTTATTTGCCATCAGTTTTTTGCTATTCTTTAATTAATGCAATTGAAGTGCACTTTATCCCCCCCGTACTCCTATGCGTAAGCAAAAGTTTCCACCACCGAAAAGGGCACCACCACAAGGACTGCCAGCAGCAGCACCACCACCACCACCAAAGCTGACCAGCGACTGCCTCGCGGCTAGCCAAAGTGCAGCATCAGCAGAGGACGTCGAACCACCACCAGACCACCAAAAAAAATAAATACAGCACAACCACATGGAAATCCATAAGCAAATATTTCAAATCCAGCAAAAAGTTTCGGCCAGCAGAGCTGCTAGCAATGCGCTACGGTGACAGGATGTCCGTGGTGGCCAGAGCAAAGCCTTTTCTTCTTAGACATTTAAGTAGATATTTTAATTAAAAGCAGCAGCAACCAGCAGCAACCTATGGCAGATTAAAGTGTCGTTTTTGCTTGTAATTTTTCACGTAGAGCATTGTCTTGAGCTCTAAATCCGGGACTGATGCTGCTGCTGTTGTTGTTTTTTCTTTGGGATCATCAAAAAATGTACAAACTGACAACAGGCAACAACAGGCCGGTACATAGCGACAAGAGAGTTTTTCTACAATGGTTGTGCAAAATTCAAAATTCAAGCACCACTCCAGAGGGTCTGACGTACGATAATTGAAATGGACAGCATCCGGCTGCAGCCAAAACGGGGTAGGATTACGGCAAAGAGGCGATGGTACGAGGCGCTGCGAGGTTGCAGGACGTACAGACGCTTCGGGAGCCCGAACATACAACAAAAATATAACAAATAAACTGCATCAACTGGGGGGAAGCACAAAGCAAAACATTCCATTTGGAAGCAAGTCCATCCATCCATCAGTGCTTTCCACCATCCAGCAACTCCTGCTCCAGACCCTGCTAGGGACAGCGCCGAATAGGGGGTTCGGCGGGATCAGTGGAAACAAGAAACAAGTTTCCAAAACAGATGAAGTGCCAAGCAATTAATTAGAAAAGTTTACTCTTCGCTCTGTCCGCGCTACGAGTTGAAAACCAATTTTAAAGTTGCCAAGCATCAAGCATCCCCCAATACAAGACGAACAACAAAAAAAAAACTGGTCTTTGGGTTTGAGTCTGAGTTTTTGAGCTTCAGAAAGGGTGGTTCCGGAAAATTCAAAATTCATGTTGAAAAAACAATATATATTTGGCAAGAAGTTTTCCCAAGCACGAGACACCCTGGTGGAACACCCACCCTGCTACTAGAATTTGCCAAGAGATCTAGGTGGAGAAATTGTAGACAGGAGAGTTGCTACTTGCATATGTAAAGGGTATAATCTGTGTCGTGTCCTGACTCGTTATCAGTCTCAATTATGTAAATTAAGCTTTAATTTCGCTTGCTTTTGTTTCATTTCATTTCCAGCCAGGCATCCCCCGACTGGCAGCCCATCCTCTCTCTCTCTCTCTCTCTCTCTCTCTTTGTGTCGTGTCTGTCCTGTGAGCCCCCCACCCAGCCCCTTTCTCTCTTCTCTCTCCACTGATCTACCAGTTAATGTCTGCCTGAACAATTAAATGTGTTTTTTGTTGGCTGATTTTGCAGTGCTGTTCTGAGGCTGTCTACCCATGTTGGTGGTGTCCTTCCGTGTTGTCAGGTATTTTATGTACACACTAATGCCATTTGTTATGGCATGTGAACATACACAATCCCCAAAACACACACACACACACACACACACACACACACATATATCTGTTGTAATTTATGAGAAAATATGAAGATGGCAAAAACAGAAAAAAAAAAGAAGGAAAGAGAATGCCAAGAACCATTTGATGTGCTAACGAAATAACAAAGCAAAAGCAAAAGCCGGTCGTTATGTTTTGGACACACAAGCACACACACACACACACACACACACACACACACACAACCGGCAGGCAGCCATAAAGAAACCTTTCCCTATACCCTGCATAAACGGGGTGCTATAATTTTGATCAAAATCTTTGTAGCCTTTTTCAACTACCCGAACGAGATCAGCCTTCGGGGTGTCAGATCTGATTATGATTATATCTACATAAGTCCCATCAAGATATTACAGAAATAAGAAATGTCTTTACATATGTATGTAATTACATACATCAAGTGATGTACGTACATTAACTACATCCTTAAGGGTATTAGCTCTGGCGACCATCGAGCAAGTTCCACTCTTGTCCCTGTTTTGTTGTTTCATTTCAGAGTCTTTTGCCGCAAATTCAATTTCCGCGCATTGTGCGCAGGACACCGCCACTCCACCTGCCACCTGCCACCCCCCACCCATTAGCAACACATACAGCCACATGCTGCATGCGCAGTAGACAGAGTTTGCTCTCTCACATTTTGAATTTGCTTCCTGCTGTTGGTGTTTTTCTTTTTTGGCTGGAAAATTGCGCAATCTATGAAAATCAAAACAACGCCCCACAAATACAGACACAGAAATAGAGAGAGAGATAGAGAGGGAGAGAGAGAGCGGAGCGCGAGAGAGCGAAAGCTTGGTGTTCCAGGAAGTGGAGACAGACCCCCTCCACCATGTATCCAACTTGGCCACCGGCCGGCAGCTGTGATAGCGCTCTCCCCATGTGGCACATGCGAATTGTACGTGTACATAGCATTGTGTCAGAGTTCAATATCCTACACAGACGCACCCACACCTGCAGTGTGATAGAGAGAGAGAGAGAGAGAGAGAGAGAGAGAGTGAGAGTGAGTAAGAGTGTGGTGTGTAGGTTAGAGAGAGATCTGCAGGTGGCATTAGATATGGTGGCTGCTGGCTGCTGGCTGGTGCTTGTATGATGGGCTCCTGCTGCGCTTTTTTTATCACTTTTTTTTTTTTTTTTGGTCAGGTGACAAAATGCGGTCCAGCGCCATGTAGCACACACACCCACAGACATTCCTCCGAGCATATACAATGTAAATGTATGTACGTGTGTGTAAGTATACATAATAAATCGGATTATGAATGAAAATTCAGTTTATTACGAGCAGATATTAGAATTAATGGGCAAGCTCAAAGCATGCACGAACGAAGAACAGAACAGACATACGATAGAGGGTTGGTTTAACATCTAAAGATGTACGTAATACAGCCATGCATTAATTCATAAATATTCAACTGCTACAAGTCGAACTTAAGGTGCTATATTTTGTTCACCATTATGGGCTTAGAGCAGACACACACCACACATTTATTTCACTCCGTTAGATGCATTAATTAACCAAAAGGCAGGACATTTGTCCAATTATGAGCAGGAGAGCGAGGGAGCCAGAGCCACAGCCAGCGTCACAGTCAGGCCAGTGTGTTGGTAACGTCTCATTTAAGCGGCAACCCTTATGGACATATGTGCATACCTGGCACAGGCCCCGCGCACATGTGGCACGCTAATGACCCCGGGGTGGCCGTTGCTTGGAGTTGCTTGGACCCAACCAGCTAGCCAGCCGGTAATCGTAGCTAAAACTCTACCTGAGGGAGCTGCAATCTGAAGCTGAATCTGAATTCGAATCTGAAGCGCAGTGCGTGGTGCAGGGAGCATTGAACCCATAACGATGCTGATCATCTGTAGCGAATTCGCCTCACGCACCACACTCACAATCGGGGTGCAAATTAATTATCGACAGTGGCATCGTCCCACAGCCCCTTTGCTCAGCACCAGGGTTACATGCAATAATACGGCACACATAGAGGATAAGGCAGGGATTAAGGCATCGAACAGACATATGGAAATGAATGGAGGAGACAAAAGGTGAAACTCTTTTGGGTTAGCGTGAGTGTTTATGAATATGTTTCCAATCAATCTAAAGCAGGGACAACAGACACGAAGTCAAAAACATTTCTAGCTTCTCTTCCGTACTTGACTAACGGATCTTCACTATGCATTTACCTCTCAGAGAGTTGTTCCGAGGGACAGTAAGCGACAGAGAGAGAGAGAGAGAGAGAGAGCTTTCTTCGCCACTTTTGCTCTCTGCTTTTGGGGTGTAGCTGTTGTTGTGCTTTAAATCAGGGATCAGCAGGTAGACACTCGCACGCTAGCAGTGCGTTTGCCTGCACACACAACAGACACGAAGTCCAAATACGCTTCTTGCTGCTCTGCCGCTGCGGTAGCCGAACAATTGTGCATGGGGCCATACGAAGCTGTTTCTCTGCCGCTGCGGCCGTTCTCTATGCACAGGCCGCCGAAGCCACCCGAAGCTTTTAAGCTGTGCGTTTGCCGACTGCGCTGCCTGGGAACTTTTTCAATGCACATAACATACGACGCTGCTGGCCCTCCGATCCCCCCTTGAGACACACCACTGCGCTTCGCTGTGCCGCGCATCACACGATGTGCGAAATTCTAGTCGTGCAAAAATAACTGACAGAGCGTGCTGCGTGTTAATAAGTCGCAAGTCCCATAAATCGAAGCTTAAGATCTCCCCCTGCCAGCCGCATTGGCAGCGACGACAGCTGCAGCTTCTGAGCAGCGATCTTCCAGCGGATCGACAGCGGATTTGGTGGTGGTGGAAAGCTGATATGGTGGTTAGAAAACGACTGAAAAGAGAAATGCAAATTGATTGGTTCTGCCTGTGTTTGTGTTTTTGTTTTTGTTTCTGTTTGCGCTTCTGTTTTTTGCAACGGGAAAAGGGTTAGCTTTCTCTTTGCTGGGAAAACGGGTTCGTCTGGTTTGGGTTTGGGTTTGGTTTTGGGTTTGGGTTTTGGCTGCGGGCGCATGTCGCAAGGTTTTAAAACATTTTGACACATGTCCGAGCGCAGAAAGTGGGGTGGGGGAGCTACATGTAGAGAAATTGAAAATTGTTGTCCAAAAACCTGGAGGACATATGGCCATATTTGTACAATAAAAATAATATGGTAAGGGGTTGTAGATCGCCTGAGGGTTCATTTCGTTAGATCGCTGGAAAAGTTTCATGTGGCAATCCACAGAGCCACGCCCTAAATGCCACCCAACCCACTTGAGCGCTTTTCCCCAGTCAGCAACCGTTTAGCTGCGGCGCGGCACGACACGGCAGGCGGGGCAGCACTCAAAAGAAAAAGAAAAAGAAACAGAAACAGAAACAGGCATTAGCAGCCACAACAGCATCAAATTAAACGAATTGGGTCAAAGGATAAACGGAATTATCTTCAAGAGAGCCCATCGTATGGCATGGTATAAAAAATAAACGAGTAGCAAAGAATGTAAGCGCAAAGAAACCCAAAGAAAAGGAGGAAAACGAAAGGCAGCAAGCGGTTGCCACTCGAGGGGCATGCACATGACGCTCAGCCATCCCCCCAGCATCCACAAGCAGCAGCAGGGGAGTGCTATCCCCTGCCTCTTCCCACCCTCCCCACTCACACCCATGGTGTTGTCAAGCGAAGCGTAGAACTTTCATCATTTATAACACGGAAACTGCCAGTAAGTGACAGAGAGAGAGAGAGAGAGAGAGAGAGAGAGAGCTCAAAAGTGTGTGTGTGTGTGTGTGTGTGCATTCTTGATTAATATTCCTTTCCTGCAAGGTGCTCCTCTCGCAATGCCTGCTCTCGCAGCTTCCCTGCTGATGCGCTCTCTCTCTCCCTTTTTCTCTGCCTCCACCCAAGCCCGTGACAACCGGCTGCCGGCAACTCTCATTCGCGTCTCTCTCTCACATATCTCTATGCCAGAGAAAATGGAAAGCCCAGTAAAAACTTCATTTTTTTCTTCCTTAAAGTTTTCCCCCCAAACATCCATTAATGGCGGAGATTGATGCCAAAAAGAAAAATACTTGAGCGGGAGCAACATATGTTCCGGGGAACATGCAGCTTAAGGATCTGCTTTCAGTGGCTAAAGAGAGAGAGAGAGAGAGAGAGAGGGCTCCTGCTCCCTGGAGTGTCACATTTGCATCATTCGCAAAGAGTCAAGCTCTCGCAGCCCTCCACCTACTTGTCCGCATCTTTCTCTAGCTCCCACTCTCCTTTTGCTCTCTCTCTCTCTCACACAGAAAGACAGACTCTCTCTCGATCCAAAAAGGGTGTGTACTGCCGGCCGGCAGAGTTCTGCATAGATATAGACAGAGAGAGAGAGAGAGAGAGAGAGAGAGAGCGAAAAAGAGGTGGTGGTGGTGGTGGCTGCTCCCTCTGCCTCTCTCTTTCTGTCTGTTTCGTTCTGTCTCTATTGCGCCAGTGCTGAGCTGTGGGGCGCCACGATGAAAGGATGAAGAGAGAAGGCGCCTGCTCTCCGGGTCTGCTCCTGATGGCCTGGCCTGGCCGGCAGGCCGTCCTTCGAGTCCTGGCTGTGGGTCTGCCTTTCAGTCGGTTCAGTCGTACGTGTTCGTTCGTTGCTTTCGTTCGGTTTTGATTCCATTCGGTTGTGTTTCTCGTTCGAGAGCATTCATTTATAATTTTTTGACTCCTCTTGCACCGGTTTTTGTGTTGTTGTATATGTATATACATTCTATACATACACTTATGTACATTCAGTTACGAATTAGTTGTGTTCTCGGTTTTTCATCCAACTAAAACTGCAACTGCAAAAGCAACCAACCAAAAACTAGCAAACTAGCAACCAAGAAACCAAATCCCAACAGCAATATCTGTGTGCAATCTCCTTTCTCCTCCCCCCCCATCCACTCGGAAGTCTAGTTTTTTGTTTGATTCTATTCTGCAATCGTCGTGCAATACTTTGGAACCAAAGATACTTTGATAGCCCCTAGTCAATCCATTAGTTTGAAGGATACTCGTGTAAGCCAACCTTTTTTTTCGTCATTTTTTGTTCGAGTGTGTGAGCTGAAAGTGCGGTCTCGTGAAATTACGCTAATTAAATAGTAAGAAACAATCGAGATACAATAAATCTTTGAAGCATTGGACAAAGGAGCGTGCAAGGGAGACAGACAGGCGCAGTTACACTGACAGAGGCAGAGCGAGAGAGAGAGAGAGAGAGTGCTAGACTTGGAAGAGAACGAGAGAGAGAGAGAGAGAGCCAACGAGTCGACGCGAGACTTTGAGAAAGTTTCTTGTTTCTCTGTGCAATCAATAGAAATTATAGTCCAGAGTCCTTCCTCCCCGCCATCGAGCAGCTGTATGACAGTATTTCCTCCCAACCGGCACCTCGCACCAGCACGTAAGTACGAGTTATAGCCGAATGATCTAATCAACATCCTTCACATCCAAAAGTCATGCTATATGTACATATATATCTGCATACATACATGTGTATGTCCCCATGGTTATGGGCTGTAGGCACAGCTATGCCCAGAGTGGGAGCAGCAGTTGTGGTTGCCCCTCTAGCAATCGATAAAGCAGTTGAAAATTTCCATGACATTTATTTATTTGTTTTTTGTTTGGTTTTCTACTGTTGCAATACTGCTTCATGGGGAATACTTATAGAAACAAGTCGAACACTGCCCAGCCCAGGGAGCTTTCTATCTGATGGCTAGGCTCTATACGATTGATGAACGTTGAGTTATGGGCATGGAACTATCAATAAAAATGACTAAAAATATCCATAAAATAATGCACAATGCACATTTAAATTGTATTTGAGTGGGGAAAAGGCATTCAAGCTCAAACCCTCTCCAGCTCTGTTCCCTACTGTTCCCGCCCTGCTGGTGACCCTCAGGACATGCCCTGACCCACCTCAAGGGCCGCCCCTAAGGCTCTCCAGCACAAGCGACACACATTCCCGAATGAGGTCACAGATATCGGCGTAAAAGTGTCAATTACACATTTCTCGCTCTTGGGTTCTTCCCTACACACACAGCCAGCCAGACACACACAAGCACAAGGGGGTCCTGGAGGGAGCCAGGCCCTGTCTGTATTATGCTGCATCACGCCATGCTGTGCAATTAAACCGTGTTTCCCTTCCTCTTTTCCTGCTCTCTGCCTCTCTCTCTCTCTCTCTGGGTCTGTCTTTGTGGGTGTGATTCCCCTTCATTTTTTGCTGTTTGTTGCTTGTTTTTTTGCACTGCACTTCCTTTTGTGTTGCGGCGCCTTTTGTGGCAAATATTTACCCGTTCATCCTTCCGTTTGGCTGCCAGCTCTCGCACCGCCTGCCTGCATCTTCACCTTTTTGCATGCTGCCTTTTGAGGTTTGTTTGACATTTCAAAGCCTTTCGAGTCGCGCTGCCCTGTTTTCGCAGGGGTTCAATGAACGTGCGCGCGGGTCCTGGCTTTTGAACAGCTGTTGGTGGCAGTTTAGTAACCGCAGCCCAAGCCTCTGGCTATCCAAAAACAAAAAAAAAAACAACACAAAAAATGAGCAAACACTAAAGAGTGGGAAAGTGGAAAAGACACACACAAACATAGACACATGCATACATGCATACATGGGAAAAAACTAGCAAACCCAAAGCCACAGGCACAGGCACAGGCACAGGCACAAATGCAGTCAGAGTTCAACGACCTCAAAGACAGGGCAGGACATGGCCGTGGACTGTGCCTGTGACTGTGACTGGGACTGGGACAGGACTGGCCCGCTCGTTTGTTGTTTGTTTTTCACGTCAGGTTTTTACCCTATTTTCCAGTGCAGAAACACGCGCGCGCTTAGCCAGACAGCCAGGATCTAGCAGGAACTAGGAAGCCCCGGGGCCCACTCTCTCTCTCGCTCTCTTTCTCGGGTTTTCAACCCCCAAAAACCATTCCAGTTGGAAACATTATAGACACTGAATGGGTGGAAAAGTAGTCCTAGACGACTATGACAACGCACTCGCTGCATGGATGGGAAATATTTGCATTGAATCGTCATGGGTTTTCCTTATAAAAAAAAAACCGAACCAAGACTTACAATCGTTGAAGCTATTTTAGCCACAGCTTAGTCCAGGGGGATGGAGAACAATTCCCACAAGCAATACAAACATTTCTTCAAGCTGTTCCACAAAATGTATTCTTGGCAGCAATAAATCCGACGGCATCTTTAGATATCATATCCGCCCCGCCCTATAGTCGCTACATGCACATACTTACATCAATATTTCTTGTGTGTGTGTCCACCTTTATGGCAACACACAAAGAACTCTCCCACACGTCGCAGAAGCGATTTAATTAAATTCCGAACCATTAGGCGAGCGCATTTTGTGCTGACAAAAAAAAAAAAGGAAAAAGATAAAGCGACACAAACAAACTCCCGAATCACATAACCCATACCCCATTTATGTACCATTGTTGTTTGATAAACAGATTTCAGCTTTGACTTACCCTTGTCGTCCTGCCATTATGCAAGAAGAGGGTGGCTGGGGGATGTGGGTATAGGATACTCCTAGGTAATGTCAATGGCATTGCCAGTGGTGGTGGTGACAGCGCGCACTCACTGTCGTCCTCCTGTCTTTGACAGTGCCAGTAAGTGTCAATCGCTCGCTCGCTCTCTCTCTCTCACTCTCTCTCTCTCTCTCTCTGGGTGTGTGAAACTCGCTTAAAATTCGTTTATCACTTGCCCGCTGATTTGAGTCCATGGAGAGCAAAGTTCTTTATTTTCGAGTATTTTTTTAAGACTCTTCCGGACTGCACTTTGAAACGGATGTATCTAAATGGTACTTAAAAAATATCTACCTTTAATTGTACTTTTGCAGATTGAGTAAAAGCAAGAGAGCAATCGAACAGCCATCATTTATCAGGGGGCAAGAAGAACAAGGAAGGACGATACTCGGAAGTAAGAGATTTTTAAAACTGCAGCAAGCAGAAATAATCTGAAAAGAACAGCCAACAGATTGGAACCGGAATAACAGAGGGGAAAGCTAAAACCAAACACCACCAAATAAAACCAACTACTACTAATTTAACAAAAGCAAAAACGAATAATCATATGCAAGGAGGATAGCAGACAAAACAAATACAACTAACCAAATACGATATATGTATCTGTATATTTGAGAACGAAAGCTAAGTTCCAGCAACAACAACCAAGCAGCGCAAATTTAGTAAAAACGTATAAAAATTATAATAAATAATATAATAATTGCTATCTTTTTGCATTTTTGCAATTTTATACAAAAGTAAACAGAAAATCCAAAACCGAAAAGAAAGCCAAAAAAACAAACACTCGGCGAAAGCGAAACATTTAGCAAAATTTACTCTTTTAACTTAAAACTAAAAACATAAACAAACAAAAATATACGAAACGATTCTTTAACTCAAGAAATAAATGCAATTTTAAAGGTTTTAAAGGACACAGAACGCTGTAGAACTTAACCAAAAAACAAACACTAAACAAGGGGAGGACGTGTTTTTTTTTTCGCGATCGTTGTTGATCTAAAAACCCACACAACCGAACTAAAAACAAACCACTTCTGCGGCTAAACAACTTCACGGGACTTGTGCAAAGCGCAGTCGACACTAAACTTAAACAAAAAACAAAACAAAACAAAACAAAACATAAAAATATAAATAGTAATAAAGCAAAGAAGTAAGAACATAATTCGTAAGCGTTAACAACAACCAAGCAGTGAGATTAAATACTAAGCGAACGACAGCAACCATTTAACAAGCAACAAATCAACCAAAATAAACAAAACAAAACAAAACGAAAAAGAAAACCGAAAGCAAAAGCAAAGCAAAATGACCAACGCCATGGATATCGTGAAGAACGGCAGCGCCAACGGGTCCGTGGATGGCAGCAATGATGAGTCGCGCACCAATTTGATCGTCAACTATCTGCCACAGACAATGACGCAAGAGGAGATGCGATCACTCTTCTCGAGCATCGGTGAGCTCGAGAGTTGCAAACTGGTGCGTGATAAAGTCTCAGGTAATTTGGGTAAATATTCAACCAATTATTCTACAATACAAATTAATATTCAATTATTCGTTCTCTCATTGAGTCTATCTGCCACTCCTGTAGATCCCTGAATTACGCATTCCTTTCTTGTAGATTTCTTTGAGTTTATTTGCTAAATTCTTTCCATTTCGTTTCACCCTTTCGCACCTACAGTCTTGCCAGCATCGCTGACAGCGCTCAATCCGGCCCTCCAGCAAGGTAAGGAATCTGAACGAGTACATAAGTACATGAAGTAACTGAAATGAAACAAATGTTTGTGCATTGATTCGTTGTTGTAGGTCAAAGCCTGGGCTATGGCTTTGTCAACTATGTGCGTGCCGAGGATGCTGAGAAGGCTGTGAACACCCTGAACGGTTTGCGTTTGCAGAACAAAGTTATTAAAGTATCATACGCCCGTCCAAGTTCAGAATCAATCAAGGGTGCTAATTTATATGTATCGGGTCTTCCGAAGAATCTATCACAACCAGACTTGGAGGGGATGTTCGCATCGTTCGGCAAGATAATTACATCTCGTATACTCTGTGATAATATTTCCGGTAAGACTAAGTACTTGGGCGTAGTTCGTGGCAATTATTAACTGGATTGTTTATTATCGAAGGTCTATCGAAGGGCGTCGGTTTTATACGCTTCGATCAACGCAACGAAGCCGAACGGGCCATACAAGAGCTGAATGGCAAGACACCCAAGGGCTATGCCGAGCCGATTACCGTCAAGTTTGCCAACAATCCGAGCAACAGCGCCAAGGCACAGATTGCACCGCCCCTGACCGCCTACTTGACGCCACAGGCGGCAGCGGCCACACGACGCCTGGCCGGCGCCCTACCGAACGCTGGTCGCATCAGGTGTGTACCCAGTCCCTGTACTCTATACCCCATACCCCATACCACTCAAATGTATAGCTGAGCCTGCACTTAGAATAGGCCAACAGGATAATAGGGTGTGCTACAGGCAGTGTCTGATTGGCTGCGGGCTTTAACAATTTTCATTTCAAAACCCAAAAACGATTGCCACTTAAATTAATTCTTCTTTTCTATGTTGAGTTTTCGAGTTGAGTTGAAACAAAAGTAACAAAAGACTTTGTTTATATTATATATTCTATTATTATGTTTTATTACCTACCTTATGTGTCATTTCGGTTCAACGTTTCTTTCTTTCTTTCCTCCTTTCTTTCTTTGTCTAATTGGGACAACACATTTTTTGTCATCATTTTTAGCATTGGAAAGTGTCCCATGTTAGCGGTTAACAGGGGCCTAAGAAGGTGAATTATTTATGTATGATCTTCTTCATTTCACACTATCACGCACGCATACATACATGAATATGTAAATATCTCCATGGTGCATTCTTATTGGGATTTTGTTAGCTTAACTAATGGGTGTAACCGAAGAAGATACTTTGTTTTTGTGTTCTATAAGTGTGTTAGCATCAATGCGTTCGTTTGTGTGTATGTGTTATCTGTGTTTAGATGTTTTCTTTATGCTTTCCCGTTTCGCTTTGCTTTCGTTTGCATGCCAGAATATTCCTTGTGCGTATGTTTATAGCTTTCAAAGAACTACTGCAGTGCGCTTTATCCTTATTATTTCAATTTAAAACGCACTGTGGTAGGTCCTATAGGGCCCTACTCCACACATAACCCCAGAATCCTGGTGTTGCAGAGAACTCAATTGTGCAGATAATTGGACGACTCACTCAAAGCCAAATGCATTTCTTGCTTCTGTTCCGCACGTGACTAACGGATCTTTACCATGCATTTACCGCTCAGATAGTTCCAAAGTGGAACAGTATGCGAGGAGAGAGAGAGCTTTTTTTAGGCAGCTTTTCCTTCTGGTTGCGTGGTCCGGCGGCTGCTTAGCTTTGAATCAGGGACAGAAAACAAGCTCGAAGTCGAAAAAGTTTCTTGCTTCTCTGCCGCTGCGCGCAGCCGAGAAATTGTGCATGGGGCCATGTGAAGCTGTTTCTCTGCCGCTGCTGCGGTTCCCTCTGCATAGCCCGCCGAAGCTTTTAAGCTCTGCGTGTGCCGACTGCGCGCGCTGGGATCTACCTCTGCTGCTGGCCTCTGGTTTAGACATTAAGAATTATGCGTAACCTGCGGCCCAGTGGCATGTGCTCTCGAGGCATGTACATATCTAATTTAAAGAATCAAATCCTAACTGAGCCTAGCGCATATTCTAGTTTTATTCGTGGAGGGTTCCCCCGACTTAAGCTAATATTTTTGTACACATAGCCACAAATTCAGATTACTAATCGAACTTTCATCTATTGTTTCCCCATCAAAATCGTTGCGATGAAACTTTAGGTACTCGCCATTGGCCGGTGATCTGTTGGCCAACTCGATATTGCCCGGCAACGCAATGACCGGATCCGGATGGTGCATATTCGTCTACAATTTGGCACCGGAGACCGAGGAGAATGTGCTGTGGCAGCTGTTTGGGCCATTCGGGGCCGTGCAGTCGGTGAAGGTGATCCGGGACCTGCAGACCAGCAAGTGCAAGGGATTCGGCTTCGTCACAATGACCAACTACGACGAGGCTGTGGTGGCCATCCAGTCACTCAATGGCTACACCCTGGGCAACCGTGTGCTCCAGGTCAGCTTTAAGACTAACAAAACTAAAACAACTTAAGCGAAACTGAACTAGTGTCTAGGCCTAAGCATAGCCCTCTCTCTCACCATCAATACTCTATGATTTGACACTACCCGGAGACCCGAGACCCGAGACCCGAGACTTTCCGTAAGATTGAAAGTGTTTGATTTGCCAACGTCGCGACGCGTCGACAAGTTGTAGTCAAAATTCACACATTTACTAAGATAATGATAAAGATAAAAGATAAAGACAAAGGACAGAGCTAAACCATAAATCAAAATCATGATCATGATTGAAGGGAGTGTGAGGAAGAGGAGGAGATTCATCTATGATTTGATTTTGTATGCTAAACGAAATTATTATGATTGTAATTCTAATGAAAAACTTAGTGCAAATTTATTTGATTTTGTGAGTGCGTGTGCGTGTGCGTGTCGAGTGGATACCGATTAAAGTACATGCACTCGAAATACTCGAAACTACGTATATAATTTAATTCGATTAACCAAAGCATAAAACTCAACAACACAAAGAACACAAAAAAACAAAGCTTAAATGAGGCAAGCCGAAACCGAGCAGCAACTAACGAAGAGAGCGTGACAGAACCTTTAGGAAAAGAAAAACAAGACAACAACAAATGTCTATAAATTGACAAAATGAATATGGGAGGCAATGGAGATTGGCAACATTGCATTGAGCAAATAAAGAAAACAAAACAAAATAAAACCACAAAAAAACTACAAAAAAATAAAAGAAAGCAAAAAAAAAAAACGAAAAAAAAATATATGAATCGAGAAAATGATGATCCAAGTCGCAATATATAGAAACTATTCTTTTTTTTACCTTATCGATATGTAATTCAATTTGATTATATTCAATTAAACCGTATATTTAACGAGCTAACCAAATGATTTACTTAATGTCTACTGATTTAAGCGAACTAACAAAAAAAAAACGAAAACAAAAACAAAAACAAAAACATAAACTAAAATCCAAATAACTCACACACACTCTCACTCTCATATTTCTCTCAGCTTACCTAATTACTTATTATACTTATTATAATGGATATGCATAGATATATTATATTGTATTGTATTGTATTTTGCGTTCGTTTTGCCAGGTTTATCTTACGATTAATTCTAGTTCCACCACACGATATGATGTATTCACAAACTTATTCGAATTATTTCGCATTGATTTTGGACACTCGAATCACGAACACGAAACGAACATGAAGCGAAACCAACACGAAGGCCGCGCGAGAGAAAGTCTCCAAACGTAACAAGAACACATCCAATAACACAAACACACACACACACACATTATTATATAGAAGATACATACATAGATACATACATATATCTAGCCAGATTTAAAGACCCTTTTTTCGTCGTCTAAGCGGAGGAGCAAGCAAAGTATATTCAATATTCGTATTCGTCAAGTGCAAATCAAAGTAAACGAAACCAAGAAAACCTATTATATTGTATTCATTATTATATATTATTATGCCTACTTATTATTCCATTTTTATAATTATTATAACTTATTGAATGCCACCAAAGCGAAACCAAAAACGAAAAACAAAAACAAAAACAAAAACGAAACTAAAACAAACAAAACCAACAACAAGAACAAAAAAAACGAAACATAACTAACACAAAACCAAATACAACAAATAAAATGCAAAAATGCAAGGCGAACTACCACTAAAAATATATATTTATTATTGAATAAATGTGTGACTTATTCCAAAAACTATGCAAAAAAATGAAAAAAGCGAAAAAAAAACCACAAAAAACCAAAAACACAACCATTTGTTTTCTTTTTTTCCATCCAAAAACCAAAAACCACAAAATCACACAAAATTGGCAACGCCGCAGGTGACTTGTGATCGGAGTGGCGTAACACTCTGAGAGGTTTTGGCCAACGAAGGCCAAGCGAAATGCGGTAACACATCCACATACAACCATAGAAACAAACAACAAGAAACAACAGCAACAACAGCACTCGCATTTATACAAATGATACTCGAAATACTCGAACTAAGTTTCAACGATCTATAAAAGTATGATTAAGTTTTAACTGCTTTTTATACATCCATCCCACACACACACACACACACACATGCATACATACATACAATCATATACAGTACATGTACATCATAGATAAGTACATACATAAGTGCAATATATTGTATTTATATTCATTGTATATTTGAACAAAGAGAGCCACCCAGTTGCCCTTGCGTAATTCGATTTTCCATTTCTATGTCCTAGTTTTATTCCCCTCTCAGCCCTAATGATCATTCAGTAGTGTCTACTTACAATCAATGTGTGTGTCAGTAGCATAAGTAGAGCAACAGAAACAAACAGAACACAAAACACCAAATCAACAAATCGAAATCGAAATCGAAAACGCAAAAAGATTACAAAAAAAAAAACACACTTTTTGGGTGTACTCGTATCTGGTGCCCAGAAGGCAAGGCCACATCTACATGGCAAGGCGCCCCTAAGGATAAGCATACTTAAACACCTACAAAATAATAAGTCATAAAATAATACTTAGAGTATTTAAGAAGTTGAGGGGAAAAAGAGATAACCAATAACCGCTCCAGCAGAGCAAAATGTGGCGGGAGCTGCGAGCGCAAATTGAAAACACCAAATTTTTAAATATAAACGATGTAACATTTTTTAAACAAAGATTTATAGTAAAATTTATTGAAATATATATATATATATATTGATATATAGATGTGTGTGTATATACATATACACAGTGCGGCAGTTTGGCGAGAAGGACTAACAAAGATTTGCAAAATAGTACGGAATACATGTCAGAGAAATACGCGCAAAAGACAATGTGAAATACATTAAAAAAATACCTTTAGAGAAAGGAGGAAACACACAAAAACCGAACTGCTTCAATGACAAACGAGAAACGGGTAATGAAACCGATAACGAAACCGAAATAAATAGATATCATGAGATGACCAGGAATCGAAATCCCCTAACGCCAAACACAGAGGCTCTAGGCTCAGGGCACAGATCAACGTTCCAGACTTGGTGCAGCTTCGGGGTTACCCCTCGACTAGCCTCCTAATACTAACTACTCAATACTCGGCAGTGTAAGCAACGTGGATTACTCAAGAGATAAGCGCATAAGGGCCATAAGTATACAAAAATACTTACTATTAACCGCCGCATCGCAGCAGCAGTCCCCACCCAAAGGGCTCCTGCGGGTGTGAGTGTGTGTCATTCACAAAAGCAATATTAAAATGTGGCACGTGTCAGATACTGATGTAGCTCGGACCCGGACATGGACGTGAAACATTGAACGTGAACGGAACGGAAGTTGTACAAATCGGAGCTCAGAGACTCGGGTCACATTCATTCACAGAGTTTGCACGCATAAGTGCTTTCTATACCATTTACCTAAACATTTATTAACTATCGAATATTAGTATCGTTTATTGGTTCCATTATAAACACACACACACACACACACACACACACACACATGGATGTTTGTGCTTGACTACAATTACAATAGAGCGAAAAAGAAACGGCAAAAAGTCATACCTAAAACCGAACCCAACAATGAAAATCATCAACTAAGCATGAAATGCATTTAAAAGTTAAATACAACAGATAAATATTTATGAATCTATATGAAAATATACACATACATATTATATATACATACATACTTACCCATGTAAATGTCTACTAATATGGCCAGAGAAATACATAAGCTCCCAGGCAAAACACACAAAGTCCGAGAGTTGGAGAAGCGACAAAATGTCAAAGAATATCAGATACAGAAAAACATCACAATTACCAACGCCTCCCGAGCCCAGGCAAACCATCAACTTCCAACATTTGTATTGATATACACTAAAATCTAGTCACGTAAGGCGATGTCATCGATACAATCTAAAAGTCTAAGCTAAATGGAGCAGAATGCGAAAGTATGTATGTATGTATGTATATTGTTCATTTTGCATGCAGATTAGCGAAAGTAAAAACGTTTAATTTAGTCGATAAGAAATGCGTTAGCTGCGGGGAAACACACAGATCAAATCAAGAGCAAGCGGACAGGCCAAAAGCAAAGCGAAAATACAAAATTCAAAAAGAGAAATAAATGCCCGCCAAAGGCAAAACCACACGGTAAACTGTAGCCAAGCAGTCCAAGCAGCGCACTGCCTGTGCAGTGCGCACAAGCAGTGCAAGCAGTAAATGGTAAATGCACTCCTCGCAAGCAATAGAGCTGCTTACAATGAACAGAATATAAAAATGTTGAACAACTTGCATCGAATTTGAGCATCAAAGTTGAGAAAATAAGAAACAGGAATACAATTAAAAATATACGTAGCCGCCAGTCAACGGAACGCGCCCAAAGAATATATAGATTTAACTTAAACTAACGAACAAAACCAAACCCAGAAGGAAAACAAAATATTTAAATTGGTACCCGTTATACACATATATAGAACATACATATGTACGTGTGTATGCAACAGAAACAGCCACAAAAAAGACAAAAACCAAAAAAAAAAAAACGATGAAAAACCCAAAACAGAACTAAACTTCAACTCTAAATGATTTATTGTCTATTTTATTGTGTATGCTAATTATGATTGTCTATAGCGTATCGCATCGTAACGTACATATACAATATACTTTTGTGCAGATCTGAGGCCAGCACAGATTTATTATACTTACCCAATTAGTTAACCGCATACCGCATATCCGTGTACTTATCCTACTTTACGTATCTATACTTATGCTTCATAGCCATCGAGTAGGACTTGAGACTTATTTGTACATCACCTCCTCCTCCTCCTCCTCCTCCTACATCAGCAATCAACAATCAGCAATCACCAATCAAAATCACATTCAAAACCCCAAACTGGAGCAACAGCTACAGTTCTCACTCATCGTATTTACACATGAAATGTCTAAGGATGTCATGGATATGGTCTGTGGATAGTCACATGCCATAGATACAGCCCACACACACACACACACACACATACACACATACACAATGCGAAGGATGCCGAGGTGACACACAAATTTAGATGCATATTATTATATAACTTATAAATGGCAAAAACCAAATCGAAATCGAAATCGAAATCGATATCGATATCGAAATCGTAAGCAAGGAAGAAGGAACGTAAATTTTACTATACTCGTACTCGTACGTATAAATTATATGAATGTATGTATAATTATTATTCCATTTGTATTTTATTGTACGTCTTAGTTTTTGTTCAAACGCTCTTTTGCTCTTTCATAAACAAACAAACAAAATCCAACAAAAACAAAAAACAAATGAAACAAAAAAAGAAAAACCAAAAAGCCGGCAAGCAATGGTATACAAAATAAAAATATGACAAAACGATAACAAAAAAATGAAATAAAATTGAAGGAAAACAAAACAACAAAAAAAAAAAAAACAAATTACCAAAAAGAGAGTTTTTTTTACGCCCTCCCAAAGGAAATGTTCGCTGCTGGTTAAGTTGGTTTATTCACTACGTTAGAGTGCTGCAAAGTGAATATAATATATCTGGCTGAACTACAGTGACATAACATACATATATATTTATCGTTTATCATTATGATTATGAGATAGAGCAAAAAAAAAACGATATTTTATTCCTTTAGGTACACTCGAGTACGTACATATGTGGGTATTTGAGAGGCCTTCATCCTCGTTGGATCGGTATTATGCATAATTTTGTATGATTTAAAATCGTATTGGTTTCGAGAATGAGACTCATCTTCAGAGACATATTATTGGTCGGGTACTGCTTGCTGCCTTGGTGCGGGCACTGCTTGCTGCCTTGGTGCGGGCACTGCTTGCTGCCTTGGTGCGGGCACTGCTTGCCGCTTGCAGTCGTCAAATACTTCAACTGATAATGCTGCTGGAAGTCGGTTATTTCAATGATTTCCCAGTTATACTCAGGACCAACTAAATGTGAGAGAGTCCTTGGGGTGAAACAATAAATGCAGTTGGAGGATCTCAGAAAGAACTTCAAGGAAAGCGGCAGATCGCTGGATAAATCTCCGTCAAAATCTTTGCTCTGCCATTATGTCCGAGTTGTTCGGCTGGATGCGGACTCTGGGTATGCTGTTGCTGATGCGATACACCTTAGACGCCCAGCTCACGACTGGGCGTGGTTGTGGCCAATTGTCCAGTATTACTCCCTGCCGGCGGTGCAGCCACCAGAGTGGGCACCCATTTGTTGAGAAGCGTCCGCATGGCGAACGTGACATCGTGATTGGCGAAGCAGAACAGAAACGAGACGACAAAGCCCTGCAGGCTGACCAGAACGACAGAGAGCAGCTGATAGAAGCGATCCAGTTGTGTGCCGGCATCGGGGCGATAGGGCAGCAGAAAGTGCTGCAGCCCGAACAGCGGCACCAGAATGATGGTGGCCCGCACGGCCTTGCGTATGGCCAAAGGCGCAGGCTGGGCCGACTGTGGATGCAACTTTCTCACAATCACACGCAACACATTGATGAGAAAGACTGCAAGGATGTTTGGATTGGAATATACAATAGAAATACCCAATTATAACTCTTTTCTACATACTGAAGCTGGCCAGCAGAGAGAGAGTTATGGGCACCGAGAAGATCCACAGGAAGAGGCTGTCATTGATCCAGCAGCTGCAAAGGGGCAAACAGAGATTATGTGAGGCAGGCCTTGTTGGGCAGGGTTGGGTAAGGATACAGAGCTGGAGTGTTCATTGGTTAGGTAAGAGTCACTCACTGTTCATTGTCGGTGCTGCTGTAGTGCCTGGCCGTGCCATAGAGCAGCGCCACATGAAGCGGGCAGAGCCAGCTGATGATTTTGAACCAGCGCATAACAATGGTGTCCTTGACAAAGACCTGGCAAAGAAACAAGACACAGAGAGGGAGAGCAGTTTGCTTGCAGTTGCGACTTGCTGTTCACACAAATTAAGGACAAAACAAGCTGCAGGCAGCAGCAAATCACATTTAACATTCACTGCAAATGCTCATGAAGTATGCAAAACTTGCTGGAAATTATGGTGATTTGCATGTGAATGCACAAGGAAGGAAGCACAGAGGAGGAGAGAAGCAAGGTTGACTCACCACAACGAGAACCAAGTGCAGATGCAAACCCTCACAGAACATCCAGAAGTAGTTGACCAGCATGAAGTAATGCACCACAAGATGGAGACCGATGCACCAGAGCTGAAAGGAAAGTGATTTGACTGGATGGTCGGAGTGGTCGGAGTGGTCGGAGTCTCTGTGGCTGGAACTTACCGGACTCTCGGCTATGAGCTCGGGCCGTTCCACAACCAGGCGATACCAGAGGATCCAGGACACACAAGTGCAGGCCAGCGAGGCAAAGAGATGGACATGAATGCGAATGCGAGTGCAGCGCAGGGATCTGCAAGGGACAGTCAGTCACTCAATTGTCCGCGGCAAAGGCAGCGGCCAGACTTGACTTACTTGAAGCCCAGAAATATGATAATGGAGATGAGCAGAGCCAGCAGGGAGAGTGCGTAACCATTCACATACAACTCATTGATGAACTGACGAAACTGCAATTGGCAATTGGCAATTGGCAATTGGCCAGCGTTAATGCTGCTCCTGCTAGCTGGGCGGACAACTCACCTCCAAGTCCTCGTAGTCCACACAGTTGGTGTAATTGGACCAGGTGAGGTTGCTAACCGGATGCCGAAACCAAGTGCCGTTCTCCAGGCAGCTGTGAATCGATCGAAAGTATATTTAACACTCGAATAACCGATCGATGGCTCAGCAAAGTGGAAGTGGGCATATTTTGTTGGGCATTTAACTCACGTCTTGTGGGCCAGAAACTTGCTATTGAAACCCTCCACGAAATCGGGACAATATTGACTCAGAACGGTGCCTGCTGGGGTTCGGGGCCAGCACAGATATCCATCGAAGTTCAGTGGACAAAAGAGGCTGCTGCCGCTGGCCCTGCTGAGATTTGCCAGCTTCTGTTCCTGCTGTCCCTGCTGCTGCTCCTCCTCCAGATGCGCGGACATTGTGGCAGTCAGGATGGTGGCATAGAGTTCATTATTAGCTGCCGATGCCTCGTTCACACTCTGCATATCAATGCTGCCCTCATTGAGGACGGCATTCTCCAGATATCGCGGCACAGGACTAAAGTTCTGCGGCACCTCCACCTCATAGTCTGCGGCATGAAAGGATGATTGTTGATTTGAGTTGAGTCGAGTCGAGTCGAGGCGACTTGGGAATATGCTGCCATGGGGAATCACGTACATCACTCGTACTGGGTGTACGAGTGTGTGTGTGTGTGTGTGTGTGTGTGTGTGTCTAACCTGTTGCCAGTCCCGCTGGGTCCTCGTCCCCATCCTCGAATGTGTCGTTCTGGTAGCGATAGACGCACTCGGCATACAAATGCTTTAAAAATACTCGCAGATTATCCTGGGACTGGGGCTGCGGCTGCTGCTGGGGCTCTGGAAGGTGCTGCCCTGCTGTCGCTGCGGGGGAAGCTGCTGCTGCCTCCAGCTGGGAAACTGTCGTCATATCTCAAAGAGGGAGATGGCTCCGAGCTGGCTACTGGCTGCCCGTTCGTGTGTGCCGTGGTAATTTGGTTAAGCTTCAAAGAGTTGAGCCACAGATACTGAAACCGAAACAGATGTACATATAAGCTGAGAGTGTGGAAATTCTGTGTGTGTGTGTCCCGACCACAGATGACCCCCCAGCGAAAGACCATCGAAGTGTTAGAGCAGCAACCTTGAATGGAGCTTTGATTGCATCGTCCTCAGAGCACTCCCATGCCCCTCCATGTGTGCTGTAAATCAGTTTATTGTCTAATTAATGCCAGCGTTTAAAGGAGCTTAATTGCATTTAGTCACAAAGCAAATGCCACAGGGCAAAACACATTTGAAAGTGCACTGCACATCGCTCGGTAAAAGTTGTCGCGGGAATGCCGTGGGGGGGGAGAGAGATGCACACACATACCTACATGGAGATACACTTGTGTGTGTGTGTGTGTGTGTGGGATGAGCTACGCTGCAAAGTTCTGGCCTAACTCGGTTATATTTTTAATCAAAACTCATTTCGCTTGATTGAGTTTTAACAGAAGACTCAGCAACAGCAACAGCAACGGGAAAAGCAAAAGCAAACCCATCCACGATTCAGCTTCAGCTTCAGTTGGTGCTCCTGGTCCCGAATGTGGCAAACAAAAGAAAAACTTGAATTTGAGGACTTCATTCATTACAGCTTGTTGGACAGTTTTCAGGCGCAAGCCCAAGAGGAACAGGAGGCAAGTTGACATGTTGCAAGTGTCAGTGTTTATGGGCAGCAACAGCAATTAGCGCTGGTCGGCGGGCAATGGCAGCCATTGTGGCTGCAAATACCTGTGTGAGGGTCCTGCCTTAATGAGCATTCATTGCGTTCCGTAGCCGCAAGCCTTTCGCCATGTGTCCTCTGTGTCCTCTGTGCCCCAAGTTAAATAGAAATCATTGCATTTGTCAGGTCCAGGGCAGCGGCTTTGAGCTGACTTCTTCATAATTGGGTCTTATATTGCCATGGCGCACAATTCGGAGCTTATGCAAGGAAATTGCACAGCAAATACTGTAGAAGAATCTTACTTATTTCCATATAAATTTGCTATATTTAAAATAAATCTCTTAAGCATGAAATTGCGCTGAGAACTCAGTTGAATGTTTGCTGGAATCCATATTGGTAAGGTCTGTTCTTGGCTCCTTTGCCAATAATTGAGGAACTTCTCACTCTCTCTCTCTCTCTGGAGACGCACATTAGCAGGTCTCATAGTTGCTTTTGCGAAGCCTTCGATGAAAGACAATAATTGGAAACGTTTGCCGGCATAAATTATGCATGGAAATGGAAATTTATTGTCAACAACAGGGCCAGTACGCCAAGAGTACAGCTGTAAAGGAGCAAAGAACAGGCTCAGCAGCCTCTTCCCCTGCCGCCTGAAACTGATACAAAATGGCCAACAGTCGATGGCAGTGGCAGTGGCAGTGGCAGTGGCAGTGGCATTGGGGGCTGAAGCAATAATTATGTGTACACATGCTGAATATTGATGATGAATTGTGTTTTGTCTATCATCAATGAGGTTAATGATGCCGACTCCACTCCCCCACCGGAGTGTGCAGTCGGAAACGGAAATGCCAGCAGGCAGCCAAACAGACGGCTCCTAGTGGAGCATTGACTAATATTTTATTATGTTTTGTATGGCAGCCCCAAATGCAATTATTTAAGCTCGCTGGCCTCCGATCTGTGCGGATTTGACGCTGATTTGACGCTGCTGTCCGCAAAAGTTGCCAACCTTGCAAATAATTGCACTCATTTCCCGCGCCATCACCGTGTGTGTGTTTGTGCTCCAGGGAGAACTTTTCCGACTGGGAAAATGCCAAACAATTATTTATTTGTTTACAGCAGGAAAGGAATCATTTTGGAATATGTTTTTGGATATGAAAGTCCGTCTCCTGCTGCGAATTATGAGCTGGCGAATTCTACAAATATTTCCTTGGCAATTACCCCACAAAAAGCAAAAATCTAAGTTCATTTTCACTTCATCACAATTAACAGATAGAGAGGATGGATGGACAGAGGTGTGCTGAGAGATCACTTACATGACGGTTTCGTCTATGGCAACGTCGGAGCCATTTGAATAATATTTCCACTCGATCTGCGGCCACCTGCTGGCTTCATTTAATCAAACAAAACTTTAGTGCCCCGTCTATCGCACGTAACGTACAAACAAGAAACCACAAAAAACTTTTGAATAAATAAAACGGAAGAAAAAGCCGCACAAATAAGATAAATGCGATGCCGCTCCGCTCTTACCAGATGCCGACCGTGCGGCAGGGCGTTCTAGTGGCAAGTGGCCAAGCAAGAGGCACGGTACGGCACGGCAAGGCAAGCATCCCGCGAGGAGCGGCGACATGACCCGACACGAGTCGACATAAACCCGACACGGCCCACCCGGCCCCGGCCCCGACCCCTACCAGGCAGGCACTGGCGTATCTGTCGTGCGCCTACACTGCGGATGTGTGCTCTTGGCAGATGAAATCTTCTTGGATGCCATAATATTTGTCCACTGCTTTGCACGATGAGTACTGCTTGCAGGGAGAGCCTCAAGCTGTGGAGGAGATCTGGTTCGAAATCCTCCACGCCGAGCAGCGCTTCATGGTCTATGATTGCAGTAGCTAGATCCGAGCTAAATGTAACCATTATGTATGCACTTTCGTGGTTATGTGTGTTCATGGCAGCACTCTCGATGGAGCGTTGGCTGGCACTGCTTCTTTTCTCTCTGTGTTGCCCGCTCTCCCGCTCTCACACTGCTTGGTGCGCAAGGCCAAGCAGTGGCTGTGGGTTTGATGGGCACGACTCCAAGCAACAAGTTGGCATTCGCCTGCTGGCCAGGCAGCGCACTTCCTTGCTGCGACACCAAATTGCTCGGCAATATGTCTGCTGTGGGCGTCTAGCAGTTGGAAGTACGCCAAACAGGGCGTGGACAGTTGCGGTGAGCTGTGGAGCTGTGGAGCTGTGACAAACAAATTGCCACTCGTGCTGGGAGCGAAGGGCAGCGTTTACTTAAGGCATTTCAACGGAAAGGTACGGTACGAGTATGATGATTTGTCGTGCATCTCACATCTCACATTGATGCGTTCACATTCAGCTGGAGCCACTTATGCGATTTAGATGTTCATTTATGCCGCAGTTTGTTTTGGCGAACGTTGCCGTGTGCCCATTAAATATTTCATCCCTTATGCCATGGGTTTTGGGCATATCACGTATAAATTATGAATAGTTCTTTGTTACATTATCTTATCTAAAATGCATTTCCAATTAGCAGCTGGACGGCCGAGTGTTTATGTAGTTTTTCCGTATGTAAATCCTTTGCCTGGCCCTTTTTGTCATTCGTTTGGCAGCCCTTAGTTGAATGTACAAACAAGTAAATTACATAGTAACATATTGCTGGAACTCCGGACGGAACAACTCGACACAAGGCATAAGTAATATTATTTGAGCAACAAATGAAGACAATAGCAAAAATGCAAAAAAAACTTTCGATGCTGCTTGGCCGTCGTCTGCCGACTGTAAGGCGCTGCCGACCACAGCCACTCGATGAGGAGCAGTCGGTGGCCAGTTCATTGCTGAAAAAACTCGACATGATTGGCAGCCAGCTGGTTCAGGACATATTGAGCGGCGTGCACCAGCAGGCTGGCGGCCTGACCACTGCCACAATTATGGGCCGAGCTCTTATAGATGAAAGCAATGAATACATATCGAGGGGCGCCGATCCCAAGCAAATTCGTGTCGGCCTCATGGCAGCCGTGGACGAGGTCATTCGTCAACTCAATGCCATGGCACGACCCATCCATGTACCATCCATGCAGCTGCTTCGCGTGGCCATCACATCGGCGCAGGGGGATCGGGCCATTGGTGGCCTCATCTACCAGGCCATCAAAAGAGCTGGACTGGAGGGAGACATCTCCATAAAGACCACGAACACGGCCGACGTGGAGTTGCGTTTTTCGTACATGGACGCTGATGCTGCAGAGCCTGCACCATCGCGCATCTGCCATCTCGACAGATGGGTGACCATCCCCGCAGTGGACACTCTGCTGTCGCAGGTCTATGCCGTTGTCTTCTTGGTCGGCGGTTCGAGCGAGGCGGACAAACATCAGAAGAAGAAACTCATCACTGACGCCGTCATGCGAACGCGCGCTGCCGTCGAGGGAGGCCTCGTGCCGGGCGGCGGCACTGCCCTGATCCGGTGCATGAAGCCTCTCGATAGCTTGATGGTCGATAATAAAGATCAGGTAAGCTGGCCACGACTGCTTCTGTTACTCTGCCACAACTCATGTCAACTGTCTGCGGCTTCCCAGCGACTAGGCGTGAGGGCCGTGCGCCGAGCACTACGCATGCCCTGCTGGACCATTGCACAGAATTGTAACATCGATGGCAGCCAGGTTGCACGTGTTATGGAGGAATACCGCATGTGCGAGGACTTGGGCTTCGATGTGGTGTCCGGAAGGTGTTGCAGCATGTCCGTGCAGGGCATAATGGATCCCACCAAGGTGGTGCGCTCGGCTGTCACGAATGCCGCCGGCATGGCCTCGCTGCTGATCACCGACCACGAATTTGTCTCTGAATCTGATAACTAGTTGCGCTTGTGCCTTCCAACAGACTTATTATATTTTTACCACAAGCAAAACAGTTTTATGTTTTATATGTTCAAATCTTGGCGCCAAAGTAAAGCAGTGAAAGCAGTAAGGACAGCGCGAAGCAAAGTACATTTGAAAGCAGTTCAATCTGCAAACAAACACAAGACAAGCAGTGCTACAGTTATCATAACGGTGTTGCAGCTCAGACGATCGGCGCTTAAAATGCGAGTGCGAGTGCGAAAGAAAAAAAAACTAAGCAAGCAGCGAAGTTTTTGTGTGCGGTAACTGGGCAGAGTGTCGCACTCTCTGGGCGCACGTTTCGTGGCGATAAGTGCGGGATGGTAGTTGGAGAGTTAAGCGGCGGAAGGTGATGTAAAGAGCATAATCATGGTCCGGGGTCCGGGGCTGACAAGGCAGGCACGTAGCGCCGTCCCAGCAACAGTCCGGGCAACTATCGGGCACTGGCTTTGGGTTGGATTGAGTTTGGGTTTGGGTTTGGCTTTGGCTTTGGCCATAAAAGGCATAAGCGCTGCCAGCATAGACATCAGTTCTCTCCCAAACACCATGTTCCACTCCAAGCTCCAGCTGTTGCTCAGCGCGACAAGTGTCCTCGTGGCCGTGGCCGTGGCCCAGGTCCAGGCCCAGTACGATCTCTATGGGGATCTGTCGTATGGCGGGGGCTCGGCGGAGACGCAGCTGGACTATGTGTTCACGGATAGCGACTACGATGCCATCTGTCCGCCCGGCGGCAGTCCCGTGTGCGCCACGGATGGCCGCCAGTACCAGCGCTTCTCCAGCAAGTGCCGCCTGGACTCGCACAACCTCAAGCTGCTCTTCGCCGGCAGTCCCGGTGAGTCCTGCACGTGCGGCTCTCAGCCCGAACCCATCTCACTCTCTCACTCTCTCTCTCTCTCTCAGAACTGACGCAAACGGAGCTCATCTACTGCTCCTCGTACGCTGCTCTTGCCCCGTCCCCCTACTATCTGCGTGGTGGTGCTCCTTCGCAGCCCGCCAGCCACTACTCGGGTGCCGGCTCGGGCTCCCAATCGTACGCCTATGCGGCGGCCCATGGCCCCTATGGCGCCAAGGCCAGCGCTGAGGCGCCCGGCCCGTACCTCATTCCTTCCCCTCCCCGTCCAGCGTACAAGCCCTATGGCGGTGCGTATTCTGCAACGACTGCGGCACCGGCTGGCGGCGCCACAACGACCAAGGCAGCCCCCAAATATCCCCCTAGGTATCCGCCCAGATATCCGCCCAAGTATCCCACTGTAGCCACAACTTCAGCGGCGCCAACGTCCGTCTCGACGGCGGCACCTACGGATTCCACCACTGCAGCATCCACAGAAGTAACCACAACCTCTGTTGCCACAGATGCAACCACAACCACGGAGTCAACCACGGGTTCAACCACCGATTCAACAACCGATTCAACCACGGACTCAACCACGGACTCAACTACCGATTCAACCACGGACTCAACCACCGATTCAAGCTCCTCTTCAACCTCTGCTGCCACCACGGAATCCACCACCGCTGCTCCATCCGTAAGTGTCAAAGTCTGACTCCACACTGACATTTTCCCGAAGCTTCCCTAACGCTTGCACCGCTTTCAGGGTGATATTGTGATAACGGAGGTCAATGGCGGAGTTACCACCACCACCACCGTGACGCCTGGCACCATCGACACCTGTCCCGATGCCTTTACCAGCCTGACCGTGCTCCTCAATGGAGTGACGACCACTTTGAGTGGCTGCAAGACTGTCACAACCAGCTGAGGAGTGCAGCAGAGCGCAGCAATCAAATTATAGATCCCAAAGTACCTTCAAATAATTCCAAATCCGATCCGATCCGATTCAATTTTTGTGTAATAAAACTATCTATCAACAGTAACAAAAACCCATAAACAAATCGGGAAAAACGGCAGCGGGAGAGTGCGTGCCAATTGAAAGGGAAATTCGGTTTGGTGGAGTTCCATCAACGCACATCTTCCCCCACATTTTCCAGCCTTCCTCCCCACACACCCAGAGAGCAGGTGTGTTCGCTCTGCCGCTGCTTTTTTTAAGCAGTTTGCTCGCTTTTGTGTCCGCTTATCTTTTCACAATAAAACGGCATTAAAAGCTTAGAGCAACAGCAACAAAAAATCAGGCAAAATGCGCGCAAACAATGGCAGCGGCGTCGGCAGCGGCGTCCTTTGTGTGTCCTACTAGAGCGTGTCCTACATGCCCGTTCCGAGCGGAAGCGGAAATTAACAAATGCCCCGGGCAACACTTTGCATCTGCAAACAGCAGTGACAACAAAAGCAAACAACAACAGCCACGCCCCCCCCTTGGGCACCGCCGCCAAAATAGCCATTTATATTCAAATTGTTTTAGCCCGGCTCCGATTTTTGGCCTACAGAAACATCCGGGGGTTTTTTTTCCCCTGGTTCTTTTATTGTTTGCTTTTTGTTGTTTCGCTTCAAGTGGAACAAAGTTTAATGTGGAAATCTGCTTAATTAAATAATAAACATTTAATTTGAGGTGCAATTTCGGGAAACATTCGGGAAAAAAAACCCAAAGGCCCACCAAAGGGCCGCACATTTTGAGTTCTCTTTGGGTGAATTTCGGTGAATTTATTAAAGGAATTGAGGCATGAATTCTGACTAAATTTTGGCTGGAGTTTCATCCATGCTCTGGCCATGTTTCAACGAGGATATGGATGATCCAACTGCTGCCGAAAGTGCCAACAATTCGGGAGTTATCTTCCCTATACAATATATATCCAAGAACTGGGCTCAAATTTCTCTGCTTGCCACGTTCTAGAATGCCAAAACTTTTGCATATTTGTTTTACATTTTGCTGATTTCGCCAAAAGAGTGGCCGAACAATTGAATGAACACTTTGTTCGTGCCCAGTCCGGTCTGGCGCGATTCTCTTGCACTTCTTCCCACTACCCCCGGCAATGCTGGTGTAAACAATGAATGGAGCGGGGCATAAAAAAGAGCAACAAGTGGAGCATGCTGAACGGTGCGATTTCGGGCAAGTTTTCTCCAAGAACTTTAACTACGCTGTCCATCTGTTGTTCTGCCTCTTGCTTACATAATTTATGAAATAAATAAATATTCTTTGTAGTGTTTGTTCAGTCCAGCATACCCCTTGTTGTTGCACCTTCTCGTAAACAGAATGCGAGACGCTGAAACGTGAAAGACAGCTGCAGCCCCGGGCGATAGCTGACACCAGATGGTAGATGGTAGATGGTAGATGGTCGTCGCAGTCAGATGCCAGTCTGTGGCTCAACTTTCTGAGCCAATTATTGACACGCTGTGGCAGCTCGAATAAATCAAAATCGAGGCTAAACCGCTGGCGAAGCTGAAAATGGACCCGGGAGCAGGAGCAGGAGCAGGAGCAGGAGCAGGACACGGGTCGCCCTGTCTGTCTTGAGTTACGCTGATTTTTAATAAATTTCAAGTGGAACAAGATTTGTGGCGGCTTAGATCTGTGCAAATATTTTGCCTGGGCGCCACGCCCACATAAATCAAATGCCCGAACACCGCCTGCGCCACTCGAGTGAGATTTGGGATGCCTTTGATTATTTTGAAGGCTTTTTTTGTTGCGGCCCCTACGCCTGTCCCTGTGGCTGTGTGGCCCGAATTGATATTTATGGCCGTGAAATCGGCTTATAACATTAGCCATTCCTCTCGACTACCCACTTGCCGCACTCCACGCACTTACTCGTATATTTATATTATTTTTTCTATATATATCCATTGGGATTGACTGTTTACCATTTATACCGCGAAATCCAAATCGCATTCAACGGACAAGAACAATGTGTTGTGTGGCGTTATTTTTATTTGGATTTATTCATGCTCGTTTCGCACCTGAACCTGAACTTGGCCGCGAAAGTGTTCCACGGCGAAGAGCTGCCTGAACGGAGGCCACAACGGGAAACGGGCAATCCAATTAGCCGTAGAGCAATCGAATAGTCGAATAATCGAATCGAATGATTAACTGCCTTCAATTTGAGTGGGCATTCGGGTTTCGGTGTCTGCACACACACAAATTATGTCAAATTAATTGCAAAAAGTCGAACGAGCCTCCATATTCATGAGTTTCAATTAGCGGGGAAACCTTATCACCTAAAGAGGCTTATTCATTGGCACAGGGAGGATCAGGTGGAAACTTAGCACAGTCTTTGGCCCTCTGCACTGCCCCAATGGACATGTTTACAAAGTCATAAAGACTGCACTTTATGAATCTCTTCGTTAGTTTTGCTCTATTGGGCTATATTGGGCGTATTTATTTTCTTAGTTTTCGTTTGGGTTTTTAATTCAAAAATGTTTGTTTTTCCAGCGCCATGATGTATGGGATGTGGACGTGTGATTATTATTTATAATAAGTTGAGGAGCAATAAGTAACAAAAAACTTGCTCTTGGCTCTCAATCAATTATCAGTGCTTATGGCCATGAATATGGCCATCAATTTGGAGTGCTTTCAGTGTGGGAATTATCATAAAAAATATTATAGAGCGAGAGCGAGAGCGAGAGTGGGTCCCGTAAACATGTTTGCAAAATTAATCAAACGTCTCGCTGACAGCTGAGGGAGCGTCGCTGGCAAAATAAATTAAAAATACATAAAGCGCTCAATTACGAATATTCTCTGTCTCTCTCTCTCTCTCTCTGTACATATATTTAATTCGTGCCGGCGACCAGCAAAGGACACTCGAACAGCACAAAGGAGAAGCATCAGCAATGGCAACACTGGCAGACCGACGGACCCCACAGTGTGGGAACATCGGAGGGTGCACCCAAATGGAATCCAATTTCCATGTAATTTTTGTGTGTGTGTGTGTGTTTTTTTTTTTCGGTTGCCCTCTTCCTATTTTCTGTTTCGTTGCTTTCCGAAATTTTGATGTTTTTTCTGCGGGTCGGGCATAAAAATTTAATATGCTCCCAAAAGTCGGATACAATAAAATGCGCAGCTCCATGTCAGCACGAACATGTTTTAGTGGCTGGTGGGACAAGTAACTTCAATTTGAATCATAAAGCCAGCCACGGCTCCTCCAAATTATGCCGTAAAAGTGGCGGAAAACAACAAGCAAACTACGACACTTGAGACACGATTTTGTGGCCGCCCCCCCGACAAAACAGAGGCACGGACAGTTGCCTCATTAGTTTCACGCACTTGGCGGACACTTGGAGTGAAGACAGCGGACAGCGGACAGCGGACAAGAGATAATAGAAAACTTTAAGAGCTGTTCCATGAAATGGCATGAGATTCCAGATTCTCCTAAAGATATTCAGCAAAGGGTTTCGGACATAAACTGTTAAACGGAAGGATCATAAAGAATATTTCCCGAAATTTAAGAGCTGCACAGGCTATAAATCAAGGAGCGTGTCTCTTCCACAATAAACATAATCCTCGACTAGGAGTAACTGAGCCTAAAGCCATATGTCAGTCTGTGTTTTAGTTCAAATTCGAAGGAAAAGCTGACGCTAGTTGAGCGTTGTGTTTAGGTAAATTCTAATTTGGCAAATGTACGAGAAGGATGAGTGAAATATTCTGGAGAAAGCCACTTTCAGCAACAGATTAAAGATAAACGGCAACACGTTTCGAGCTATGCTCTTTGGCTCTGGGGTTAAATTCGAAATGCCTGTCGGGGTGGAGGCGGAGACACCAAAGTTGGGTGCACTTTTTGGGGAGGGGCGGCGGAGAGCACAAGTGTAAGCCCTTTGATGAAGCGCTTGTCATCAATGTATTTGCGGTGGAACTGTCACATATCAGGGGGGGAGACTCTTTTACTGTCACTTGTCATGTACATATGTATCAAATATGTGATATATGTGGCCAAAGTTGCCTAAGGAGTGCCTAAAGACCACCGACTAATGAGCAATGTTGCTGTTCCAGCTGTCAGAAGAGCTGCCGAAATGACTGGCTTGTACGTGTATGCCCGCTGCCCCATAATGTGTGCCATGGGGTGGGAACAGTCGAAGCTTTCTTATAAATCAGCTGGCAATGGCATGTGCATAATTTATGGCCCGCTTTGGGGCGGAGTGGCTGCCGTTGCAGTTTCCTCACAGTCATTGTCTGGGCTGGGGCGTTGCCTTCCTTCTAACGTGTGTCTGGCTGTAGCTTTGCTGGCTGGCCTGTTCCTACGCTTACGCTGAATCCATACCACACGCCAGCAAAAGCCGGAGGCAGCTGCTAATTGAAACACAAACCGCAGTCTTAAATGAACAAACAACAGCAGCAGCAGTAAGCAGAAGTAAGCAGACGCAAGCAGGAGCGAGACAAGCAGTGGCCACAGAAGCAAGCAGTGGAGTTGCGGTAGTTGGTGCCGCGGGTATGCCACAAAGGGAAATGGTAAGCGCAGCAAAGGGAATGGCAGATGCCGCGGATGTGACAAATTCTGAGAATGTCCAAAATATATATATAATATATAAAAGCATAGAATATAAAAGAATACAACAACCATGATGCTGCTTATACGAAAGAAAGAACTGGCAAATGCCGCAAAGCGCAAAAAGGGAAAGGAAAACAGATTAATGTAAACATTTTTGAGAGACTGCAGAGCTTTGGGACAGCAGAGCTGACCAGATTGATAAATCCTCTCCTTTTAGATGGGTAAATACAGACATGCAGGGAAATACTTAAGGGCGGGCATTAAAAAAAAGGCACACGCTCGCATTTATGGGTTGCCTGAATAAATCATATCCAATGCATCGACGATTTGTGTACATTGAAGCCCAAAAAGTAAACACAAATTAAATGTGAGTCTGTGTGTCAGACGTCTGTGTGTGACAATCCGCATTTGGCATCGGATCCACTCGATGCCGCCTGGAGTGTTTGACAGCGAAGAGTCTCATCTCTCAGTCTCATCTCAGAACAAGCGAAATAACACGAAAAAAACACGCGACAGACGGCAAAGAAGGCAACATTGATTCAATGACGTTCGCAATTAAATATAAATCACTATTTACTGAAATCTGTTTACCTCAGATCCGGGGGGCCATGTGCATGTGTCCGCGTCTGCTTCCCGATTTACGATGCCTCCCGAATTTGGCGCGCCAAAACTAAAACTCACAAAAATAGCAAACGAGAAAGAGATGCGCTCGCATTGGCGACCGTGCGGTCCAGCAACCAGCTGGGAAGTGAAGCCCCCAGAAGGATGCCGGGGGCTCCTTTCCATATTGTCAGCATTGTCAGCTGTACACTGCTTTCCGTTATGTTCACTGCTTGTGAACTCTCAGCGTGTGGGAACTGCTTACTGCTTGCTGCTTGCGCCCATTGCAACAGAATACCGCAAAAGTTGACTGCTTTAAACGCAGTGCTTGCGCAGTGCTTCTAGAACTGTAAAAGTTCTCCTATTGCCAGCTCTGTTATTTGGTGGCGTGTGAAAATGAAAACTTCAAGCAGCTTTTCGAGCACTTCTTCTTGGGGCTTTGCACTGCTTCATTTCCGAAGCTCAAGAAAGCTCTCCGAAGCGGAACAAACAAAAAAAGAAACACAAGCAGTCACATTTTTGCTTTTGCTTTCCACAAAAAAAAGTATCTATAATCATGAACTCTTTTTTGCGTACGCAAATTTCCTGTTTTGATCTGTGTTGGGACGCACCTGGCTGTATCTGAGTGACTGACAGGGAAACCGAGACTGGAGACTGGAGAACCGGCGAATCGGAGACGAGACTTAGGCTTGTGGCGCTAAGTTTACAATTGAAAGCGCATTTTGGGCACGTATGTTTGCCGATAGCCGGCCGCTGTCTGCTGCCGTTGCTGCTGTGGCTGTAAAAAAAAGAAGATTCGGACCGAGTGGTAAAGAAGCTGGCGGTATAAATAGTCGGCGGAGTGTCGGTTGACCGCATCAGTGACAAACAGAACATTCACAATGATGTCTGCCATTGCCTTTGCCTGCTTTGCCTTGGTGCTTCCAGCTCTGACCCTCTCGCAGGGCTACTCGGTGGGTTACTTTCCGGGAAGGCATCAACAGTACGATCACCAGCCGACGGCCAGCCGGCAGTATGACTACGGACACTGCGGCGGCCGTGTGTGCGCCTCTAATGGGTATCGGTACGCCAGCTTCGCCAATATCTGCCGCCTAAACGACTACAATCTTAGACTTGTCTTTGCTGGCCATGCAGGTAAGTCCTTGAATGCCAAATCCTCCGCAAGTGAGTGAACATCTGTCCTTTCTTGCACAGAATTTGTCGAAGTGGACTCGATCTACTGCCAGCAACCCCCCAGAGATGTGGACTACTACTACAGACCGCAACCAGCACCAGAGACACACCGTCCAGGCTATTCGCCGCACGTTCCCTGCATTCCAATGACCCGGCCCCAAATCGGAGCCCAAGCCATCGCTCAGTCTGGGAATGCTTTTGCTTTCAGTGGATATTCTTCGCCAGCTTTGCCATACTGGCTTTTCAAGCCTCCCACCTCTCCTACCGGGCCCCTTTCTGACAGCAAAATCTATTCCTATCCGGCGCCCCACACGAGCAAGCGACCTGTGACCTACTACTACCCAACAACAACCACTAAAGCTCCCACTACGACCACTGAAGCTTCTACAACGAGTACCACCAATGATCCTTCAACAACCACCCTAGCTCCTACGACAAGTACAACTAATGATCCTTCAACGACAACAACTACCGAAGCTGCTACGACAACAACTACGGAAGCTCCTACGACGAGTACAACTAATGATCCCTCAAGTACCACTGCTGATCTTTCTACAACAACAACTACCGAAGCTTCGACAACAAGTACTACCAATGATCCTTCAACAACAACAACAACCGAAGCTTCTACAACAAGTACTACCAATGATCCTTCAACAACAACAACAAGTACCGAAGCTACCACGACGACTACCACCATTGTTCCTTCAACAACAACAACTGCAGAAGCTTCAACAACGAGTACAACTAATGATCCTTCAAAAACAACAACTACTGAAGCTCCTGCATCGAGTACCACGAACGACGCCTCAACAACAACAACTACCGAAGCTTCGACAACAAGTGCTACCAATAATCCTTCAACCACAACAACCACCGAAACTTCCACGACGACAACAGCTAATGATCTTTCAACAACAACTACCGAAGCTTCGACAACTAGTACCACCGATGATCCTTCAACAACAACAACTACAGAAGCTTCTACGACGACCACAACTAATGATCCTTCAACAACAACAACTGCAGATGTTTCCACGACGACCACAACTAATGATCCTTCAACAACAACAGCTGCAGATGTTTCCACGACGACCACAACTAATGATCCTTCAACAACAACAACTGCAGAAGCTCCTACGACGAGTACAGCTAGTAATCCTTCAGCAACAACAACACCAGAAGCTTCCACGACGTCTACCACCAATGAGCCCTCTACGACAACAACAACCGAAGCTCCTACGACGTCCACAACTAATGATCCTTCAACAACAACAACCACCGAAGCTTCTACGACGAGTACCACCACAGAACCCGACTCTGCCGTAAGTTCAGCGATACAGTTGACCCCAAAATATCCCGCAATTTAATGCAATTTATTCCATAGGTGGATCCAGTGATCATTCAGATTACAGGCCCCAACGGGAGAGTCCTGCGCTTGGTCCTCTCCGACCTGGCAGCTGCAGGAAGCACTTGCACTGAATCGTACACCCTGGACGTAACCAGGGGATCAACGGTGCTATTTCAGCTTACTGGTTGCGCGGATGCTGAGAGCACAACCACGGCTGGAGTCGCCAATGCACTTTTAAGCGCGTCAGCCACAACCCCCAGAACCAA
Source organism: Drosophila guanche (assembly GCF_900245975.1). Classification (NCBI taxonomy): domain Eukaryota; kingdom Metazoa; phylum Arthropoda; class Insecta; order Diptera; family Drosophilidae; genus Drosophila; species Drosophila guanche. The sequence continues at coordinate 194,149 of NW_022995763.1, forward strand.
TCCCCCGGCCTACTTTATGTATCATACATCCACCAGAGTTATTCAAACCCGATGAAATTCACGAACAAACATACCCAACAATCTATAGCCGAACAATACATTTATTCTACACTTGCAAGCAAATAATGATTATGAATTTGTGAATTCCTGCTTTGGGCGTGTGTCACGTTTCCACAGAAGCCTGTGACACAGTGCGAAGGGTGAAAAAACACAGCTACTACATGAAACTGATTTAGTATCGTGTTAACGTGATATTTTGGCAATTAAAAAGCCAAGCACGTGAAGTGCAAGTTGGGAATGCATTTGCGTATCTACTTTGGTTGCAGTTCAAGTTCTCGAGCAGCTCCGAGATACGCTCCCCAGACAGCTGTTGAGTTTTGGCACTGCTTACTCATAATCCCAACTCACCACAGCGCATCTTTGCTCACCTCGCCCGCACCACTTAAGTGCTTGCATTGAAGTCGGTTTTGATTCACAGAAAAGTTCACACAAATTTTCACATGACTCAAGGCCACACCACAGCACCGATAACCCAACTGCAATTTCATAATGAATTAACCAGAAGAAGAATAGCCAACAAAGAGAGTGAGAGAGGCAGCGAGAGGGAAAGAGAATGAATGCTAGAAGAGCCATGAGCCAGCAGTCTGGCCATTGATATGCATAATGTAGCGCAATAATAATTATGAGTAGCTGCAAAGTTTAGCTCTATAATAGCCCCCAAATAGAGCCAGTGACACGTAGACATTGCAATGGTATGAGGGCATTGATGACGCTCTGCCCGATCGGGCTTCGGGCTTCGGGCTTCGGGGATGGTGCTTGTGGTGGCTGGTATAAAAGCTCAGGCTGGGCAAGGTCACAGCATAGTCAACAGTAAATCGTTCGCAAAATGACAACAGCCTTGAGTCGTTTCGGTCTGGGTCTGGGCCTGGGCCTGTGCCTGCTCGCCACCATCGCCCGTGGATGGGACTACGCGGCGCCCTACTCCGACTACGCGGCGCCCTACTACGCGGCACCCTATTACTTTGCCCCGCCGCGCTACGACATTACGCCCTGTCCACCCACCGGAGAGGAGAGTGTGGTCTGTGCCGTGGCCCCGGGCGCCCAGCCAGCGACCTTCCCCAGCCCCTGCGAAGTGGATCGCTTCAGCCGCCAGACGGGCGTTGCATGGCAGATCATCTACGAGGATAGGTGCGACGAGATGGAGGACTGTCCGGAGATCTGCAACGAGGAATACAGTCCAGTCTGCGCCACATTCCGCTCCTCCAGGCGCACCTTCAGGAACTACTGCGAGCTGCTGCTGGTCACCTGCCGAACAGACCATCGTAAGTACTCGGGCCCCTGAGGCTGGGAATTATAATCATTTGTGTCTTCCATGCAGGATGGAAGATGATGCATCCCGGCACTTGTGACAGCAGACTGCCGGGTCTGTACTCGCCACGCGCTCGGACCTATAATCCCTACGCCATGCACGCCATCCAGCCATCGTCGCCCTATTACGGATCCTACGGCTCCTATCGACCACAGAGATTGAGGAGGCCACAAACGTCGATTGTCTCCCCGCCACCGCCTTACAAGGCGGCAGCGTACGAGCCATACGAGATTTCATGGGACAACCTGCCCACCGAGTACGAAATGAAGCAGACCTCCACAAAGGCCTATGCAACGACTACCCAAGCGCCAGAGACAACCCAGGTTACCCAGGAAGCGGTAACCACTGAGGCGACAACCGGGTCTCCGACTGCCACACAAAGATCTGCGAGAGTTTTAAGCGTAAATGCCGTGGCCATAGACAATGAAACGACTCCGGAGACTACAGAAACATCAACGGAAACCAGTTCCACAGCCACCCCGACACGGTATCAGCCATATCCATATTACAGTCCGACCTCCACAACAGAAGGAGCATCCACCACTGTCAAGCCCCAGGGACGGTCTATAAATATCAATGCCCTTGCAATAGAGAATGAATCGTCAGCAGAGCCCACCTCTACAGCATCCTCAACGACCCAAGAGACATATCCAGCCTATCCCATCTACAACACTACTGCAACTCCAGAGCACGCTACAACAACTGCAAGACCTTCGACACAATCTACCCCGACTGCTACTGAGACAACAGAGGAAGCCTCCACAACGGTCAAGACTGCTTTGAAATCCCTAAGCGTAAATGCTGTGGCAGAGACTGAAGATGTTACCGGAACCACAGAGAATACAACAACGGCAGAAAGCTCGACAGCTGCACCTTCAACATATGAGGCTTATCCATCCTATTCAGCCTCCAAGTCCTACACCGACTCTTCAGCATATCCCTCCTATAGCCCCACAGCTACTGAGACCACAGAAGAGGCATCCACTACTGGCAAGACAGCACTCAAATCTCTAAGTGTAAATGCAGTGGCTCAAACTGAAGAGGATGTTGCAGAGACCACCCCGGATCCAACAACTGAAGCCAGCTCTACAAAGGCACCTTCTAGCTATCAGACTTATCCATCCTATTCGCCTTCTCCATTATATCCATCATATCCATCCTATTCACCTTCCTATAGCCCGACTGTTACCACAGAAGAGGCATCCACAACTGTCAAGACAGCTTTGAAATCCCTAAGCGTGAATGCTGTGGCAGAGACTGAAGAGGATGTTGCAGAAACCACACCGAATCCAACAACGGAAGAAAGCTCGACTGTTTCGCCTTCCACATATGAGACTTATCCGTCCTACTCGGCTTCTAAGTCATATACCGACTCTTCAGCTTATCCCTCCTATAGCCCGACTGTTACCACAGAAGAGGCATCCACTACTGTCAAGACAGCTTTGAATTCTCTACGCGTGAATGCTGTGGCAGAGACTGAAGAGGATGTTGCAGAAACTACTCCGAATCAAACTACGGAAGAAAACTCTACAGCTGCACCTTCAACCTATGAGACTTATCCGTCCTATTCAGCCTCCAAGTCCTATACCGACTCTTCAGCTTATCCCTCTTATAGCCCGACTGCTACTGAGACAACAGAGGAAGCCTCCACTACTGTCAAGACAGCTTTGAATTCTCTACGCGTGAATGCTGTGGCAGAGACTGAAGAGGATGTTGCAGAAACTACTCCGAATCAAACTACGGAAGAAAACTCTACAGCTGCACCTTCAACCTATGAGACTTATCCGTCCTATTCAGCCTCCAAGTCCTATACCGACTCTTCAGCTTATCCCTCTTATAGCCCGACTGGTACTGAGACAACAGAGGAAGCCTCCACGACTGTCAAGACAGTTCTCAAATCTCTAAGCGTGAATGCTGTGGCAGAGACTGAAGAGGATGTTGCAGAAACCACACCGAATCCAACAACGGAAGAAAGTTCGACTGTTGCGCCTTCCACATATGAGACTTATCCGTCCTACTCGGCCTCTAAGTCATATACCGACTCTTCAGCTTATCCCTCCTATAGCCCGACTGTTACCACAGAAGAGGCATCCACTACTGTCAAGACAGCTTTGAATTCTCTACGCGTGAATGCTGTGGCAGAGACTGAAGAGGATGTTGCAGAAACTACTCCGAATCAAACTACGGAAGAAAACTCTACAGCTGCACCTTCAACCTATGAGACTTATCCGTCCTATTCAGCCTCCAAGTCCTATACCGACTCTTCAGCTTATCCCTCTTATAGCCCGACTGCTACTGAAACAACAGAGGAAGCCTCCACGACTGTCAAGACAGTTCTCAAATCTCTAAGCGTGAATGCTGTGGCAGAGACTGAAGAGGATGTTGCAGTGACGGAAGCCACATCTGTGGAGCCCAGCTCCACTGTTTCTACGCCAAAGAACCAGTCCTATCCATCTTATACAGCTACTCCAAGTAACAGAACTACCGATGCTCCGAAGACAACCGATGCCTCAGTGTTTAGGGTAAATGCGGTGGATGTAGATGATGGCCAGAACCCTTCGGCGGCAACGGGGCTGTCAGTGTCATCAGGAAAGGCTCCGAATAATACCATCGTGGATTATGTGTCTGGAAAAGATGGCGAAAACAAGCAGCACATTCGGGTGTTCAACACTGGGAGCCAAGGCAATGTGATTATATTTAACATAAATAACAACTAATCGAGTGCTTTGAATAGCCTCAAAGAACTGAATTAGATAATCCGTTTTATTAGTTTATTGATTATACATTTTGTAACAACAATAATACATTTGTCGTCGTGTTCCCTAACCAAAGTGCTATTCTATATAAGATCTGTTGGGGGTTTAACTCTTCCACCGAGTGTTGTTGTTATCAAATTATGTCTTTGATAATATTAGTGGGAGCACCGGGAGCTAATAATTAAAGTTAGGATAGAAGAATCCATTTGTTGCGTTCTCGGTCGGAGTCAGGGAGTTGCTCCTGTGGCCATTGGGGCATGTTGAGGAACTCTTGCTCTATGTAGGTCAGGTACGGCGAGTGCCATTGGATGGAGGAGGGAGGGCCCTTCTCGCGGATATCTGAGGATATATGGCCGACAAATCGTATGGCGTCTGACGGGTGCAACGAAGCACTGAGTTGTTCAGCGACATGCACAATCAAATAATCAACGGGCCGATTGTTGAAGTACAGAACGCAAGCCAATTCCAGTAATTTCTCGAGCAACTGCTCTTCATACATGATTTCCATATTATTGAGATGGATATTCCACTTCAGTTCCCTTAACATATTGGCACGATGAAGCAGATGGCGGCGCCTGCGCCATGTGAGGGTCCACATATCGTTGGAGTCTGTCAGTCCATACTCTTCATCTTTCAGATTTGCAGCGTAATATGTGTGGCAAGTGAACAATTCCTCGATATAACACTTGTCCATATTCACGACAGCCAAGCACCGGAAGTGTACAGAGGCAGAGGCCGACGATGTTGCTACACCAGCGAGTAGCATCAAAAGAAATCCAAAGACGAAAGCGTGCTAGGGGGGCCAAGACATAAGCAGATTGTTTACAGCAGATACTCAAAGTTCGTAATGCTCACCATTTTGATATATTTTTGAATCGTCAGGTTTGTTGGAACTCGCTGCGAAAATTGTGTTGGGAAGTTGTTACGTTCCGTGTGATGCTGAAAATATCTTTACTTCGGAATGATATCTAGGCAGTGTTGAGGTTATTTCCAGCGCATGCTATGCCACTGAATAGCATAAATGAAAATGTTTGTCATTCAATGACATTTACAGCACGTGGCAACTCTTTCAGGGTTTTCAGCGTTTTCAGGGTTTCAGGGTTGCTATAGATCGAACTTCCGATCCAATTTCCGTTTGCTGACAGCCGAATTGAATGCAAGCAAATGATTTTTTTGAGCAATTCTTATTCTTATTCCAAATAAATATTAAATGTAAAAGTCAATCAGTTTTCTCAGCTCTCAAAGTGGCTCTGTTCTATCCATTGCAGATATATCGGTGGTTGAGTCGTCACCCGGGCTAGCGGCAGTCTCTGTGGTTGCAGCTGGGCTGCTGCTTTCGGTACTCATCCATGGCAACTCTGTGGATGTGGAGGTGGTGGTGCTGCTGCTGCTGCTGCTGCTGCTGCTGCTGCTCGTCCAGACCATTGGGGCAGCTGTCGTAGTGCTGATTATTGGAATTTGCATGGGCTTTAGAGTTCCTGTCTTTGGTGTTGTGGTCGTCGTTGTGGTAGTGGGATATGCATCGGTCACACGGCCCACGCCGGGCACAAACATTGAGAGCGTCGAGTCGGTGATCTCGCCATAGTCGTGTCCCACATCGTCTATGTTGTAGACACTGTAGGCATCCATGGCTCGCGATACGGACACCATCTGATTTCCGGAGCTCACCATCTGACGGAATCGAAGTGGAGATGCCGTGCTGCTGCCGATCGGCATCATCTGTGGCGTCTCCGTCGTCGTCGTGGTCGTCGTGGTGCTTGTCCTTGACGATGGCTCGGACAGCATTACATACACTTTGGGACGACCTGTGCTGCCTGTTGCGTGTGCGGGTGCGGGTGTGGATGCGGTAGCGGCTGATGGCCGCTTGCCCTTGTTGCGGCGCGACTTCTTCTTGCGCCTGCCCTTGGTTGCGGGTGCAGGGCAGGGTCCGGCGTGCAGGATACGCATTGCTATGGATGGCACATGGGTGAAACATTAGTCTAAGTCTTTGATATCTTTTGCTGCCACCCACCTTGTCTGCTCTGGCACTCGTGCTGTCGCACCTCGCACTCGTTGGGGAAAGTTGTGGGTGCTCCCATCTCGGCCACGGCACAGACGGGCCGCTGGACCTTCGTGCACTTCATGCTCCTGCATGTGGGCTGGCATCGCTCCAGCTCCGTGGGCTCCAGCTCTGTGCCGTACTGGAACAGCATCTTCATGTTGTGCGCCTCCAAGCGGCAGTCGTTCTCGAAGTAGAAGTGATCCGTGCCATTCGTGGCGCAGACGGGCACACCGCCCGAAGCGCACTGCGGCTGGTAGTCGACATACTGGATCTGAAGCGAACCCACACCACCCTCACCCGCTCTCGCACCCTTCCCTGTGGGATCCTGGTCGTGGCCAATGCCGGAATCCGCCAATATCTTCGCATACTGGGCACTGGAGTAGTGCAGATCATTAAAGCGCCAGTTGGCAAGTGAAAAGGGCCTGCTCGCCGCCACAGCCTTGAGGTTTAGGGCCAGCAGCAGGATGCCCAAGGCCATAATTCGATGAAAGGCTTCACGCTGCTGATGTTGCTGCATCTCGGATCGATCGACTGTGCACTTTCTCTGACGCTTCAATGGCTTTATAGCAGAGCTCCCGAGCAGCGCAGTCGGCACGCGCAGAGCGTAAAAGCTTCGTGTGGCTTCGGCGGCCTATGCGCTGAGAAGCGTCGCAGCGGCAGAGAAACAACTTCGTGTGGCTCCATTCACAATTGCTCGTCCGCGCGCAGCGGCAGAGAAGCACGAAACGTTTTTTGGCTTCGTGTCTGTTTGTCTGTGCAAAGCTCTGCTCTAAAGCTCTCGCGGCTATCGGCTATCGGCCACGTGCTTCTGCATTTTTTTCTGCATTTTTCCACCGTCGCCGCACGTATCGCAGCTGAGGTGCATTTTTGCTGCGGCCGCTGCCTCCACCCACGCGGCCAGCGATAAGAGACCACAGGTGGGGGCAGCAGCTCTCATCTCAACGAGCACTTTCTTCTCAATGTATGCATAATCTTCCAATAATCTGTGGAGCGCTGACTCTTATACATATGTAACTGCTCGAAATCACTTAGCTTATCTCCTCGAGAACATGCTCGAACTTGTTGCTGCGACTGCTGCCTAAAAGCCTAACTTTGGTTCTGAAAATAGGTCAAGGACCTAAGGAAATCCCTAGAAAGCCTTCACGACTCCAAAGCCCTGAGCTTGAAGCTTGATCCTGTCAGCTTTATTGAACTTTGAAGCTGTTCATGTCACCGATGAAGGGCGCTGGAAAGCTACTCTGTGGTGAGAAGCTGCCCATTTATGGTTTTTCCATTATTTGTATTCCTTCAACGCTGCAATAATTATGGATTCGCTTGCTTTTTATCAATATTCGAGCACAAGTACAAGTGTACACAAAAGTATTTTACACTATTTTATCCCTGCCAATCAGTCGGGATGAGAAAACCAACAACTTCCGACAGGTTGTATCACATTTATAATTGAGTCAGCTGCAATTTAGTTTGCTTTAAGTTTGAGTCTAGCCAATTCTGCTCATGGATATTTGCACATTCCCGCAAATGTTTAACTAATTTCAATCACTTGTCTTGCGGCTCTTGAGGCCTGTGGCCACAGGCATAATGAACGTGTCAGGCAGGAGGGAAGGTGGGAAGGGCAGTCTTTTGTTTAAACTTAAGGTCTTATTGAGGCTGGGTAGCCAACTGCGGCCCAGGCAATTGATTGAAGTCTTCCAACTCAATTATTTCATTTATATGTATGCTTATTATCAAAAATGAATGCTGAAAGAGTGAAATATGAATGGAATGAATAAATTCCATGCATTCCAAATGCATCATAAGCTGACAATTATGACAAACAGCAGAGGCAGAGGGATTGATGTCCTCGCCATCGATGGCTTCATCGTTCAGGAGTCGCAAAGGATAGCCGAGAGGAGCCGCCAGCTAGGCTTTCCCCATTTCACTCGCTTTTCACTGTCTTTTCTGTATTGAAAGCCCACACAAATGCGGTGCGCGCAGAACACGAATTTTAAAGCCATTCCACACATACTTTATGGCACATGTATGTACATATGTTTATGTGTCTAGTATATAGTGGGTAATGTTCATTGTTCATTGTTCGTCGCTTGTCGCTTGTCGCTTGTCGCTTTCTGTGGTCTTCCTTTGCCGTTAGCCTGAAAACCGCACATCATATTAATAATCATGTCCTTGGCGCACAACAGACGGCATTGTTTGAACAACCCCCAAAAGGAAAAGCAGGTAATCGATCATCATTGCGGTTGGCACCCACCCACCAGCAGCACACCCCCTTCCGCGACTCACCACCCCGCAGCAGCAGCAGCAGCAGCAGCAGCAATTGGTTTGAATTATTTAAATATTGATTTATTAGTGGAAAATTTAACATCTAATTTAGCAGGGGAGAAGTTTATTATTATCCCGAGCCCCTTAGATTGGAAATTAAATGCAAATCCATCTCCGGTTTCCGTCCTGGAACCTTCTGTGCCAACCCGTTTTGGTTCATATTTTAGCCTCAGTTCCAGCACCAGGACTTTGCGAGACTGCAAAGATCAGCGTTAATGGACATCTAATGACCATATCAAACGATTCATTGCTGGCAAAAATATCCATTCAGGTACTTCCATTGCCACATAAATTGCATAAATATCAACAAAATCGGATGACTATCTGTAGCTGCCCTGGAAGCTGGCTTTTATTTCTTTTTTTGTTTTTTTTTTTGCTGCTGTTTATCATTGCTGTTGATGTTGTGAAGGAAAGCAGGATAATGCACATATGTACATAACATATTTATAAACTGTATCTATATTTTCTGTGTGTGTGTGTGTGTGTGTGTGTGTGTTGTGTGCTGTTTGTTTTGTTCTGTGTGAGTGAGGCCGTTACTCAAAGCAAAATTGTTCACTCGATGTCCAGCCTGCTCAGGGCCAACCTGGGGGGCGGCTTTACTTTAACACGCCCACACACACACAGACACACTCTGGGAAAGAGGTGTGGGTGTGGGTGTGGGGGGTGGTGAGGAAAGGACACACATGTGGAGGATGTCACATTCAAAGTTTATCCAGCGCCCGTTTTGCACATTAATTTACTGACCTTTTTGCACTTTTTCCATAGTTTTGCAACCGCACCTCTGCTGCTGCTGCTGCTGTTGCTACTGTTGGATGTGGGCGTGGGCAGTGGTGGGCGTACTCGTCCAGCTTCCAACAGTGGCAAGGACAGAGACCAACTTTGACCCGATGCTGGAGCTCAACTCTGCTCTGCTTCTGTCTCTATGTGGACACAACAATATGCGGCTTGCCATGGCCAATGCGCGAGATTTTCCCTGCTCCCAGTCCCAGTCCCAGTCCCTGATAGCATTTTTGCTCTACCATTTCCTGTCCCTGGACCTGAACCTCGTCCACACTCAGAGGTAGACCCAGCCCTGACCACTGGCTGGCTGGCTGGCTGGCTGGCTGGCTGGGAGCAGGTCTGGTCCATATCCACTCACCATATAACGTATGATGAATGTGTGACATTTTTGCAGCTTGTTTGTTTACTTATTGTTTGTTCTGTGTGCCTTACCCACTTTTCCTTTGAGAGCGACTGCCAGCCTGCCAGCCCCAAGAGAGAGTAAAAATGAATGCGGAAAAGCAAACAGGAAAGAGTAAGCCAACGAATAAGCAGATGCTCTTTCCCATTGCCGGGAACTTTCTTTCTTTCCTTATTTGATTTGATTAAATGCGAATTAATGTGAAACCGACTTTTTGCCAAGGTGTTTTGTTGCGCGACTTCTTTTTAATTTGTTTTGCCAGACGACACTCGGAAAATGCATAAGTACTCGCTGAATGGAGAACCAACAACCAAGCTCTGCCCAAGGTGTTTTCCATCATTTTCATTAGCTGTTGCCTTCTGGGTGAGTGATTTTTGCACAGTGTATTCGGCGCTTATTCGGTGTGCACGTCCACGTCCATGGGAGGGCGGCGTGCCGCCATATCTTCGACCTTTTTCAGTATTGTTTTCCATTGAGTGTTGTGCCCAGGTCCAAGGGGAGTTTATGGGGAGCATTTTTGATGTTTTTTCTAATTTTTTCACACTTTTCGTTTAATTAATTTTGAAGTCCATTTCATTTGCTTTGTTCTGACAGCAACTCGGCGACCTTTGAGTCTGCTCTAACTTCATTGTGCTGAAGGAGGCACGGTGGCACCTGCAACACGATTAACCCGTCTGCCTCGAAAGGGTATGGGAAAACTTTTGTTTGTTTGTGCGTCGCCCATTTTTAGCTACCGCCACCTTGTCTGTGCCGCCGTTCTCTATCGTTGTTTGCACCAAGCCATGCATAAGTGTATGTATATGGGTGTGTGTGTGTGTGAAGAGAGTTTAATAAATTGTATGCTCGGGTCCACACATATGTACTTACATGTATGCAGATTACTTTCTACGAACGTGTGCGCTGAGAGTTTGGCAAAAAGGGCCGGACTCTCTGCTCTGTTCATTTTCAATAACGGCAAAGCAATAAACTTGGCCCGAAAATAGCCTCGCTTTTTGTTGACATTCGAAAACTTTGCCACATGTGAAACTGTGCGGCCCTGGCAACCCCGGCTCCCTGGCCGAGGGCAGCTTTCATATGTACATATGTCTCTGTGTGCATGTAGATATTTTGGATGAGCAGCAACTTCTTCAATGGGAAAGCTACCACCATTCCATATTTCAGGATGTTCATGCCTTTGTGGTGGAATTAAGCTCATACTTACCGACAGAACTTAAACAAGAATTTAATGTTTTAAATAATTCCTTACTTAGTGCACTAGTGCCCCAATGTTGTTTGTGGCTTTCGTCAGTTGTCAGCTTTTAATTGAAGCGCCGCCGGGAAAAGTGCTAGCAAAGAGAAAACAGAACTTTTAATTGATTGGAATGTGGAAACAGAAATATATATATGTACACTTGCCAACAGATTTTCTGCCTGTCGATGTGATTGTCGCGTTTGCCAGCTCGATATTTAGTAGTAAAATGTTTATATTACAGCCAAGCGTCAATTTTTACTTCTTATCGTTCGCTACTTGCACTGCTCACCGTACATATGTACATACGTACGTGCATACATATCTATGTACATATGTAAAGCATATGCTTCAGCGCTGCAGCGGGCGCTCTTTCGTCTATCTATCCCACCTTCTTCGTTCTGGCACTCGCGCTCTCGCTCTCGCCAACGTTCGTGCTCCACTTGGCAGCAGACTCGAGCTGCTCCAACGCTCTCTTTGCATCTCCTGTCTCGCTTGCCATGCCTTTGGCAGGTAGCAGAAGCGAGCGAGAGAGCGCCACTGAAAGAGAGTCTTGCGCTGATCTTCATTCAACCCCAAAATCGCGCCGCGCATTTCGCTAGCTTACAATAAATACATTGTACAGTAAATAGAACCGTTGGAGTAGAGATTCATGAGCTCCGCTTTAGTCGCTGCCAATCCATCAAGTGCAGCGTTTGTGTGTTTTTGTATTCATTTGCGTAGCAAATGCAAGTCAAAGCAAGTTTCTAATGGTCTTCTAATGAAAACTTCATCGTTTTGTCAAACTCAAGACTCAGACTAAGCAATTTGCATAGGGCAACAGTCGGAGAGCGCAGCCAGAGTCAGCATCGTGCCGCACCAGACACGGACCAGCACTAGGACCCGGAATAGGCAGGCAGGCTGGCTGTCAAGAGGGGCAGCCAGGCGGCAGGCTTGGCAAACAGCCATAAATCATTTCTCACTGAGACCCTTGCAGGCTCCACCCACCACTCCAGACTGTGCAACTCCTGCCAGTGTCTTTCTGTCTCGACATCCTGCTGCCTGGCCGGCTGTCTGGCTGCCAGTTCCTGTCCCTCTCCCTCTCCCTCGCCCTCTCCCTTTCCCTGTCCATGTCCAGCTGGAAAGCTGCCTTTATTGTGCTTTTAATTCCAATTTTAATTTCACACCAAAACTTTGGCCAAGCCTGAGACTCCTTGGTCCTTAGTCCATGACTATCCTGCCCTGGCCCGGCCTTAACCGTTTACTGCTGCTGCTGCTGCCTCTGCTTGCTGTTTCCATTTTCTTTTGAAAGTTTTCCCTTGTCCATGTCGTGTTGTGTCGTGTCGCTAGGATTGTGGTAAATGATAATGAACGCCACTGGCCTTTTGTTTGTCTGGCTATACTCGTACCATTTCGATTCGTTTCGAATCTGCCGCTAACCCTGGCCGTTTCTCATGCTCCCGCTCCTGCTGCTGCTGCTGCTGCTGCTGCTGCTGCGGTCACCTCTTCTAATGGGGGCCTGTTGCCCAAGCAAACACCAAATACCTTTGTAACCCCGAACCCTTTTCATTGCTCTAAACACCAGATCCAATTAAAGAGCCCTAAATAACCGAGCGTCGAGTAAATAACAGTGCTTTGGGATGCCAACAGCGCTCTCTCTCTCTCTCTCTCTCTCTCTCTCTCTCTCTTGTGCATATATGTATGTACCGCTAAAACTTGCATGTGTGTGTGTGTGTGTGCCGTGCATGGTGTTCGCGCGAGATTCAATTCATTTCACAATTAATCCAATTGCGGTCACCGCACAATTGTCTTCACTAAGCTCATCCATTATTTAGTGCTACGAACTGCAATCCATCTATGGATAGATAATATTTATGCACGTCACGGGCATTGCATTGATTCTACAAATTGATTTTGTTGTGGGGGCAGAACTGAGTGCAGCAGCAGTCTGAAGCTCGCATATTCCAGGCACTCATTTATATAAAATATAAAATGCTCAAAGAAGACTCTCAACAGACTTCAACTTCGTTCAACAGCTTTTCCCTTGAATATTTTTCCTTTCTGCATTAGACATTTGGCATCAGGCAAAGTCACAGCTGCGTTTTGGGCAATTAAATGTAAGACAAAAGCGTATTTGTTTAGTGTAATTTAATGTGTGTGCTCCTCCTCCACTTGCATTGGTCTCTGTCAACACTTTGTTTGGCATTCAGCGCTGCCTTTGCGCGGGCATTATAATCTATATATATAATGCCAGTAAATTCGCACACCCACACAGAATAAAGAGGAACACGCAGAGCCAGAGCCAGAGGCAGAGAGAGAGCGGGAGAGCGGGAGAGCGGGAGAGGTGAAGCCTGGCTGGCTGCCTGCCTTTCTGCTGTTCCAGTTGCTTTGCCAGCCATCTTGGCGTCTGTCTTATAACGGTAACCAAGTCAACTCTGCATGTGTGCCCCATGCTCCATGCCCCATGCCCCATGAAATACAACAAACAACAACCACAACGAACCGGAAGTGCGGCATATTTTCCGCTTAAAATGCCACAATCTGTGTCGGTCCTGTGTCGTGTGTGTGCGCTTCAGCCTTCAAGTTTGGCTTCAGCGACACCGAGGACTAACAATTTATTCACATATTCGTTTCTTTTTTATTATATTTTTCTTTTCCTTATTGTCGCGTCCTTTATTGTTGCATAAGACTCATGTGAGCATTGCCACACCTCAGCGTAAGTCGCGGCAAATGCTTTAAATGTGTGTTTAAGAATAAGAAGATCTCCCTGGAAAGATCTCATCCGTTGCGTTCGTCTGCAATGTAAGTTCGTGGAAAAATCTCAATTTTAGTGTTGAATCTGTCTTGCTGATGGCACTTTACAGCTGCGACAGTCATCGATTGTTGACTTAATCAAACAAATATTTGAATAGACTATTCTGGCCTTGAGTATTATTAGTGCAACTTTCTCTCTGGTAATTCGCATCGCAGACATATGCTGGAATAACACACACAAATAAGAAGACAGAAGAAAGTAGCTGCCACTCTGTGGCAACTGTTTAAGACTCTGTAAGTTGTGGCTTGTGGCTTGCCTTTGTGGCGGCTCCACCTTGACCCGGCATCTGTGCAACCCAGCTGCGGGCCACTGGCCGCTCCCTGGACACCGCGATTAGCTCGGCCTCCAAGTCGCTGCCTCTCTTTATGATTTCATCCATTTAACATTTCTACATTTTGCTTTTGTGTTGTGGAGAGTGACAGGTGCGAGAGTGACAAGAGCATCCGCTGCCCACCAGAGTCGACAATCTGCTGTGAGTAGTTTGCCAACAGATAAAGCTGTTGCCTCGCTAATGGGGGGGAGTAATTCCCACCCCCAAACCCTCTCTGGCTGCATGCTGCTCTTGTAGGCGTTGTGCAGCAAAGTGAAATGCGAGAACTTACGCAGCTGCAACAAGGGAGCTGAGTGCTGGGGTTCATTATGCTGGAAGCACACACACTCCCCCCACTGCCTGCTCACAGCAAATCCCCAGGTGGTCGCTTGCCAACACTGAGGACAGTGGCAGGTAAAAAACGAAATGAAAAATAATATGGAAAAAGGCCCGAAAGGATCTGCTGGGAGTCCCCTTTTCAATTCGTTTGCATTGGCAAATGATTGCACCATGAATGCTCCGGCTCAAACCAATTAAAATGTGCGCCTTGGGCCCGGGCTTAAGTGTCATTTGTTGCAAGCAATTTGCGACTTATTGACATTAATATGCGCACGGGGCAGAAGGTGTTCGCGTCAGAGTGTGTGTGTGGGCCACCAAACACAAAAACACCCCCCCCCGCCGGCCCCCCCCCCCCCCCCCCCCCCCCCACCTGGCACTGCACAAACGAGTGCGAAAGAATTATCTGACTGAGAGATATTTCCTCTGGTTTGCATGTCAGCAAATACTTGCCACAATCCCTGCTCAATCCAGCTGGTCAGCTTCTTTTTGTGCCAACATTAGCATTAGTTTTTCGTGTGTTTACAAAACAATTTCCAGCTCAATGCATCCATTGTCCTGGCTGTCCTGGCTGTCCTGGCTGTCCTGTCAGTCTGTTTGCTGTGTTTTCCTGTGTGTCCTGTTTCGTCCGGCTCGGCTCGGTGCTCTCTTTCTGATAAAGTTTTTGCAGCAAACTAAGTTAGTTTAGCCTGAAAATGAAACTGTACAAATTGTTTGCCAAATCCAATTAATTATGACCATCAACGTGGTTCTGCTTCTGCTGTTCTCTGCTGCTGCCTCTCGTCCTGGCCAAAGAGTGTCCAATTAGGGCCTTCTGATGAAGCGCTGACCGTGGTTTGCTCTCTGCTCCCACCACCCACCGAGGCCCATACGTAGGTGTGCCTCTTTTGTGTGTGTTTTTCTTTCTTCAATAGATTCACACACACTCTCTGCTCTGCCCACACGGCTGGCCGGACTCTGACTCTCTGAGCTGCCATTAAGCTCCATTCAAAAGCTGCCACAAGTGAGAGGCTTAAGCGTAAATATTTGAATATTTGAAGAATGCTTGCAGCAACAGCCCACAGGACACCGCCTGCATGTCTGCCACCCGCTCCAAACTCCGGGAGAGGCTTTTGTTATGCTCTTTTAAACCAGTATCCCACTATGGCAAGAGTTAATTATTTGTAGCCTGATGCAACAGTCCCAGATCTCTGTCCTCACTGCTCTGGCTGTTGCAACTGTCCATGGTTCATGGTTCATTTCCAACTGATATTGAACACCAGCAGTGCCCTCCTGCTGCCGTCTTTCGTGCTCCTTCCCTGAGCAAAGGAATTCAGCCAGGGAGTGGCAGATGGTAAATAATATTTAATGTGATTTGGATATGCAAATGGGAGGGAGGCACACGGCAAAAGCCCATGCGTGTCGCGGGCAATCAGTAATATATTTTGCATTGTGAAACGCAAAACCCAGAGAATACGCCATTAATTAATAAAAACAACAAAACGGAAATCAATGAGAGGTCGCATTTTTGACGCAAATTTAGTTTGAGTTTTAATTAAATTGCAAATGGAAAATTGCATTTAAATATTGAAAACTGAAATGAAATTCTTCAGCGACGCGGTTTAGGGACAGTCCATCAAGGCTCCAAGCTTTTGATGCCTGTCCATCGGACGTGCTGTAAGCAGTTTTTAGGCTAAAGCCCCCACCAATTTGCTCATTTATGTGCAAACACACAAGGACACACACAGGACACGCACCGTGTCGAGAATCCCCCAAGAGCGAGAGTGGAATTTGGTTTGTAGTTTGTACGAAACTTTTCCCTGTTGGCTTGTGGCAAATTGTGGTGTTTTAACAACGCATTTCGCTTCATGTTTTTGCAGCATAAAAGACGAGCCACTTCGCTGCAACGCTGCAACGCTGCAACGCTGCCACCGTGCCGCCGCACTCGCACGTACTGCAGATAAAAACGCTTTGTTCGTACCCGTTCTGGTCACAATATGTGCAAAAAGAGAACATAAATATGTTGTGGAAACGGTTGAAAAATGAACTACATCTGCATCTGGTGCCATTCGATGGAAGGCAGCGTACACCGAGCCCACGAGTGTGCATCTGTGTGGAGTGTTGTGGCACGATGACAGCACCAATTAGGCCTACTGATGCCAGCATTTAGATCTGCCAGAGAGCTCCAAAACAAGAGATAATTTAGATATAAATATGGCAAGTGAAGGGCAACCAGGAGCTTATTAAATTTGTTACTTAAGTTGCTTTTATTTTAAACTGAGAGCAACAGATTTTGCTGGATTTTGCTGCTGTCCTTCCTTTAGTTTCTTCTGTTGCTCTTCCCTTCACTTTGTGCCTCCACCAAGTTGTTTAATTGGTGGCTGGAATTCGAGGTTGCTTACGCCTAATTGAAAGGCATTGCAGCACGAGATAATATTCCGTGCAATGTGTGTTGGAGTCGTGCAAAGGTAACGTATACGCACCCATAGCCAGTGCCCAGTGCCCAGTGCCCAGTGGCCAGTGGCCAGTGGCCTTTGCCATGAGGTAATTTATGACTTCTGCTGCGCGAGAGTGTGCGGCAGGATGAGCTGGCATTATGTTAAATTTGATGTGCTTTCGCCATGGCAACAGGCATCGGATGGCCGGCACAGCATGAAAGTTATTAAAAAGCGTAAAAACTTTGCCATGGCAGCACATCCAAAAAGTGCTGGTAGCAGCTGCGGGATTGCTGGAGCACACGTGTGGCAGCTGGCATTGGTTGTCAATCGACTCCTAATTGGCTCACGATAAAGGATTCAACTTAAACTTCATTCGGGCTTGGGATCGCTGCAGATGGCGCATTGTAGCAGCAGCAGCAACGGGAGGAGCAGCAAGGTGCAGCAGCTGTAGCAGCCACTTCCCCACGGCTGGGGCCAACCCACGCGAACCGCAAAACGCTGAATGCGTCGGGCCAATCCCCGTCGGAGCTGATGCTTCTCCTCAGCCACTGGACGCCTTGCCGTCTGGGGCATGCGCTGAATGTGCCCCAAGTGCGAGCGGGATGGCCGCATGCTGCGGCTCACCTGTTGGCCCCATATTGCGCATACGCCGCGTACGAGCAGCGCCAGCGCACGTGACAGCTACGACGCCAGCGACAGCGCCAGCGCCAGAGTCGGCGCCACCACACGGCAGGTAAGCCACTGGCGTAGGCGTTGCACATGCAGCGGCAGAGCTGCATACCCATTCCCATTCCCATTCACATTCCCATTGCCGTCAAAATTAATACATACAAATCGCTTTTCATTGGACCTTGGCCAATGGCAGGACACTCGGCTTGACATCTCTGGCCCCCAGAACCATTAATTAGGCCTCTCATTGGAGCTGCAGATGGATCTTCCAGCAGATGGAAGGCGAAGGAGTGCAGTTGAGATGGCTGCCATGAAAGGACATGTTCATGGCCAGGGCCAAGGCCAGCGCCCTGTTTGAGTCTGCCATGTGCCAGCGCACATATCATTGCAGACTGCAGCAAAGGAAGGAGTCCTGAGCGACTCCAATAGATTATCCTTCCTCCTCTTTGCTGGCATCAAATTATTTCAATAAAATTCTCTCGAGCTCAAAGTGGTTCCAATTTCTGATAACTAATGGAATATCTGGTAAGTCAGCATACCTCTACCTATGGGCTAGAAATGTGAAGAAAAAAGGCGTAAAAACCGGCACAAAGGAATGCCCGGCTGCAGGTGCACTTAATGCCCAGAGCAAAAGCAGCTTTGGGCAGATAATCTGCTCCTTTCTTGAGTGAAAGGAGTCCATTGAAATGCAGGCAAATCATTTGATTCCACTTAATTGGTGGGGCTAGTGGGAGGGAGGCCACACCTCCAGGTTCATTATGAGATTCCATTCATTGGCTAGACAGCAACAAGAATCAGCATAGAGTTCGTGCAACAGCAGTGGCAATGCCGCCTGCCCCTGCTCAGCAGGTGCTGACAGTTCTACCCCTGAGCAGCCCTGAGCCAACACACACACACAAACACACAGACACAGGCTCCAAAAAGGATATATATAGATGTAGCTCGTGAATGTATTTATTTGCTACCCCGTCGAATCACCTGGCCTGCCCGTACATAAGCCTGTTGCTGCTGTCCCTGTTGCTGTGGCTGCTGCCACTCTGCCGCAGCTGGCGTCGTCGTCGTCGTCGTCGTCGTCGTCATGGTCGTTGTTACAGTTACACACTTTCCACTTGTTGTTTCGGGAACGAACGAGGACGAGCAGCGCAAAAGCAGAGCAGAGCAGAGCAGAGCAGCGCAGCCGAAGAGGTGACAGACACGAGGCTGCCTCGTTAGTTGGCCACGGAGCTAAGCAACAGATGCTGTTCAACATCCAAGCCCGAAGGTTGTGTGGCACGCAACAGCAGCAGCAGCAGCAGCAGCGACAGGAAACGGAAGAGAACAGAAGCAGACAGCAGACAGCAACAGGACAGGAAATTGTTGGAACAGGCGCAACAGTCGGCAGCGGCTGCCACCCGAGCATCCCAGCAAGGAAGAAAGCAGGAGTCACAGGAGGAGGAGCAGCGGGCGGAGGAGACCCCATCCCCCCAAATCCACTTTCCGGCCCATACCCGCTTCCATAATCCAACGCCACTTGCCATACGTGCCACACGAGAGCGTGCAACAAGTCAGCGTACTGTTTTTTTTTTTTTCAAAGTGTTTAACCCAAAAAGTGTCCAGTGATCGATAGTTCAAGTTTGCTCCTTGCTCCGTCTTTTTTTTTGTTGTTGTTGTTTGTTTGTGCCTCTGGCGTGGTGCACAGATCATTGCAAACTAGTTCGACGAACCCCAACGATTACCTGAAACTCAAACCTGAATCTGCACCCGAAGTACAACAGCCGAGAGAGCCCTGAAACACTACAAAAAGTAAACACACAAAAAGATAGCTTATACCATATACAACCCAGCGATACGTAGATCTGTGCAGATATTTACACGCGAATACCTCTAGCAGACACTAGGAGACTCAGAGAATATACCAGACATATCAGCGATAACGAGAGAGCAGCCGATGATAATCCACTGCAGGAATCGGTGGCAGCTAAGAACCAAGAACCGAAACCAAACGGAACCCAAGCCAACTGTGAGTATTCCCTAATATCTATTATTATCACTCAATCGGGGAGTAATTCGACCGCAAACGGACATCGAGATCCGGCCATTGTTCGTGGCAATTAAACTGCAATTGTTAGGCAAATTCGAAGCAAAGAGCTGACCAATCTGTGCATTTGCTATTAAATAATAATATCTACGGAATGGCTACATGGCAGCAAATAGGCACAGGGGCAGCAAATTGTAAACCATTTTGCAATTAGCCAAACGACACATTGCCAGATTCAGTTCCCAAAAGCCCAAAAGTGTTTGATGTCCGATTGATGAAAGAGATTGAGCCAGTCAAAAGACAAATAAAACAAACTCATAGGACAGCCAGCTCACCATCAATATTACAGATTACTTATTTATTCCCCCCTAAGTGCCTATTCCCAGGCACACAAAACTAGACTCCCATGGTGGCTTTTGCTTCGCTTGAGACCAAAGGAGAACTTCGATTCGAAGTGTGGAAAGGACCACGAGAGCATGCGCCTAATTCACACAGAATATGTGTGTCTAGGCAAAATTCGAAATAATTGTTGGTTGAGTTTGAAGAGATCCTTTACGGATTCCGCGTCCCTTTTGAGTTTTGAGCACACTTTGACTTTTGCCTGGGCTTTGACACAGTTGAAAAAGTCAGCCACTAATCGGTAGCCTCCGATAGTTCTGAATTTGTTTATAAAGTTTGCCTGGCCCCTGGCCCCTGGCTTGTCCCACAATGTTCCACCTGCAGAAACAGGTAAGTACCCAAAGCCCATCGAATAGTTCAAATTTGCCTTCAAGTTCAAGTTGCGACAAGTTCCAGACACGGACAGCTGGCACAGTGCCTCTCAGAGCTATAAGCGAGAATATTACCATGGGACCAGGGACTTCTCCTTTCTGTTTATAAAATATAAATTGAGGTTTTCTTAGCCCAACATTTTGTTTCTAGAATTTAAGACCATTTAAGCAACAATTCCCCATCTGAAATTAGGTCCAACTGAGAGATAATTCCATGCATTTCAAGCACTTCTTGCACTCTCCTCTCTCGCAATGTCTGATGACTTGTGAAACGCACTGTACTTGGATGTGGCCATTGCCTACTTTTGGGCGCCACAGCCATAGCTGAAAACTTCACCAAGCGAACCCAAGCCCACACATCCCAAATGAGCAGCTATTTTTAGCAACTGTTCACACCCACACACAGCGAGGAGTGTGGCAGCTAAGCGCTCAAAATGATTGAATCGACTGTGATTGTGTGTGAGTGTGTGGGTACAGTCTCGCGTGTGCTGGGTCTGGGTATGCGCCTCGACAATCATTTGTAAAATCAGAGGCATTAGTCTGCTTGGTGCCGGCTGCTGGCCGTTGACTCCCGCTGGCCCGAAGCTCCAGCTCCAGCTCCAGCTCGAATCTAAAGCCCAACCAGAACCAGCATCGGCCGCAGCCCCGCTCCTCTTACGCTCATTAGTAGCACATTTACCGAGTACGTGATTTAGCTGCAAATGTGCAAAGGAGCTTGAGGGGCACGGGGGCTTCGGGCTTCGGGCTTCGGGCTTCGAGCTTAAGGATAACTGTTGCTTGTACGTGTACGTGCGTTGGCCAGACATTGGGGAATTTATTCCTTAGCAACATTTGCATTTCGGACCCATGGTCCAGGGGCAGCCGCCTGTGGGGGCATGGGTGTCCACACATTTCCACACATGTCTGCACCGCTCGGCATTTCTTGGTTCGGACCAACTTCAGGGCAGAGTCCTTACACTTTCAGTTTCACTTTCGCTTCGTCCCCGTCCTTGTTTGCTTGTCAACTTTCATCGATAAGTGGCAAGACTCTCCAGCAGGATGGCTTAGACACTCCACACACACACACACACACACACACACACACACACAAACTGATCAATGGCTGTCACATTTCCGGTACATGGAGGAGCTTCCGACAGCGACAGCAAGGGACGAGGAGCGGACGCGACAAGTTGATTTACACAGTCCCTTCCTTCCGCTCCAGCGATGCGTGCCATTGCCCGAAGCTCCCTCTCCCTATCCGTTACACCTGTGTGTGTGTGTGTGTGTGTGTGTGTGTGTGTGTGTGTGTGGAGCTACCTACAGACCTGCACTTATGGTTCAATGAAAATGTTCACTCAATTACGCTTTAAGACTTAATTCAGCCAAATTGAGGCGAATATCGTTAGGCCAGCAGAGGCGCAGAGCCAAGCCGGAGGAACACACGCACACACACATACACACATACACACATACAGTATGCTGCCTCAGTGGCCTGGGTTCCCCTGGGTTCCACATGGACTTTAACATGGCTTCCGAATGCGATCAGCTGCCGCCGCGGCTGCACTGCTTCGCCCACCTGCTGCACTGCTTTCCCCACTGCTGCAACTGCTTGCTCTGCGCACTACCCCAGTGCATGCCAAAGTGTATTTTTGTGGACGTGCAGCTTGTTTGTGGGTTTTTCCATGGAATCAGCAGAGACATCGCAGGCGGTGCAAGACTGAATGAATGGCAAAAACAATTATGGTTAATTGTGGCTTAGTTTTCCACTGACTTTGCACTCCTGCGGCTTTGCCAGTTCCAGGAAAGGAAATTCTGTTCTGTTTCCTGTGGTGCAGCGCAGCGGCATTTGTGGCCGCTTATGGCCCCAAGGAGCACGCCCTTGTGGCAGCACAATGCTTGCTCTTCTTGCTTTCTTTCTTCGAACGAGAGTGAAGCATTATTTGTGCCTGTATGTATACAAAATACTCTCTGAGAAGCAGCCATAAGCGATCAATCTATAGCCCAAAGCCCAAGGCTCTGCTTCGATGCGACACAAAAATATTGATAGCTGATCCCAATCCCCCGCCGAGCAGGCTGGCTGGCTGCCTGCTTGGGTGGGCATATAAATAAATGGGGCAACGAGCCGGGGCGCACAAAACAAGCTTAAAAATGCACTCAAGCGTTAGAACTCAATCGATTTGATGCTGAAAATAAACGCCATGGGAAAGCAAAGGACAGGGGAGGGGAGAGTCGGGTGTGGAGTGTGGAGTGTGGAGTGGGGAGCGTGTGTGTCCTGTTCGTACGTTAAGTTATTCCATTCCAGTGTTTGTGGGGGGGAGGGCTGAACGGATGCCAACGGATTGCAGCTGGCAGTGAGAAATATTTGGATGTATGGGTGAGCCTGTGTGTGTGTGTACTTTGGGCAATCCTCTGGCCAAAGCCACAACCACAGAAATTAACACAATTCGAGAGTCGAACTGGCTGCAACCTCACAGCACAAAAGGCCAAAGGCGCGCCACACCTGCTGTGGCATGCCCATGCCACCTTGGCTGCACACAAACGGTGTATTCAAGTGTGCGCCATAGAATTTCCATCCTGAATGCATGTCAAGAATTGTAAAGGATCTCGGCACACACGCGTCACACCTGCACACACAATGGGCGAGCCCCTTTGCTCGCCGGCAAGGTCAGCACCAATCGCTGCGACACTTCACGACTGGCCTCTGCGCCGAGTCCAATGAGCACCGGGCAAAAGCTGCAGCTAGCAGCGAGAGAGAGAGTAGCCACAGATGCTCGCAGTTGCCCCATAAACAACGACAGGCAAAACTTGAAAAAAAAACACACTTGGAATATAAACATCAGTCCCCAGCATGTCCTGCTGATAGCACCCATCCATTAGCACATGGATGCCATTCATGGGTGGCCTGCAAGTTTTCTGACAATATTGCATTAGTATCCGTGTGGGGCGTCTGCTATTGTGTGTGTGTGTGCTCCCATGTGTGTGTGATGTTTGAATGGTAATTTGGTTGTGTTGCCTTCGCTGTGGTTGGCACTTGAGATAATTACAAAATGGAGTTCAAAACAGCTGCGACACGAGCAGGCAGCAGGCAGGCATCACCCAACAGGGTCACATGTCAAAGGCAAATAGCGGAGCTGGCGCTGCACCTGTCCACGAAATGAATGGGCCACGAGGCAGCTGCTTGCACTGAGCACAACAAAATGCTCAGAATGCCATGAAATAATTTGTGTTGCGTTTCTCTCAGTGAAGTTTGTGATTGGAATTTGTACTGCTGCATGAATAGGATCCCATGCTGACCGATCCAATGGAAGGAGATGGCATCAGAAATCAGAATCAGCTGGAATTCCAAACAAAATGGGTTGCCTGCCGGATGCCGGACTCGATTTCAATCTGGACAACGGACAACGGACAACGGACAACAAGGACACAACGGCAGGGGGGCAACGGACAAAGCTGGACATGTGTGGGCTCGAGTGATAAGTAAATGCCACAGGATGGGGCCATTGACAGTGGCAGCTCAATGCGAGCCACATTTTTGTTCAACTTCACAGATCGTCGGACCCAGTCGCTCTTACATCTCCATAAAAAATGCTCCAAAATATTTTCAATATTTTGTTAATGCAAAATGTTGCCTCCCCGCTGAAATATGTCAAGCATTTCATTGTCAGTGGAGCGCGGAAGGAGGTGGGACTGGGACTGGGACTGGGACTTGGCCTGGGGTAAATCGATGCTCTGCCTACACACATTTTTCTTTGTTATGAATTCGTGGCATGCAACTCCACTCGGTGGCTCGCTACATGCCAGCCATCGCTGACATATATATTCCATGCCTCGACTCTTCTGACAAAATATTTAGGCGTTTTGTGGCTCTTTTTCAAGCCACGGCTGGTTGGGCGGCAGCAGCATTAAAGCTTTGATCACAGAGACCGAGACCTTTGAACTGAACAAGTGTCTCCTGTTGCAAGTTATCTTGTTACTGTTGCTTGTTGCTGCTGCTGCTGCTGCTGCTGCTGTTGCCTGGGAGCAGACCACTTTATTTATCGTTATCGAGCGACCCCCTTGCACCCGACCCTTCATATTGCTGTCACAACTTTTGCCATTGCCTGGAAATGTTATGCAAATACCAGAAGAGCACTGACACTGACAGCAAAACACACACACACACACAGCAAGCTCAAATGTAAAACTGAAACTGTAGCTCACATTTTTTGCCTTTGTATTCATCAATTTTCATAACCCAATCCCATCCCCAACCCGCACCTCCACGTGCCTGTACATTGTGCAGTCCGGAATGAAATCCACAAAAATGTGTCAAAGCAGCGAATTGCAAATAGTTTTAGCTGCAGCCAACAACTAATATGATTCCCATGGCACACCAGCACCAATATTAAACTCGCAGCTTAAACACACTTTTGTGCATTCGCATTAGAAGGAATTTCATTTGGAAACTGCACACAGCAGCAGGGAGCGTTCTTTTGTGCTGTGTAATGCCATGCATGAAGTTCTTCAATACAGAGAGTCCTTTACCCCTGGACAGACAAAACTCATTGCATTCCAACTGCCAATACTTGGAGCTTATTTGTTGTTTGATTTTTGCAATTTGACAAACGTTTGCCTGCTGATTGTTTGCTTTGTGTGAGCAGGGAGTGTGCGGCACCACTCTGAGGCTGAATGCAGTTCCTGTTGCTCCTCTTTTTGGGCTGTGTGTCAGCTTAGCCTGTGGCTGAAAAGGCAGTTTTTGGGTTCGCTAATTAAAAGGTCAACACACAAGTGACAGAGTGTGTGGGTGGGTGGCACTTTGTTGAGGAGAGCCGAGCTGTGGACACGCTGAAGGCCGCACACACACCCAAAAATGGCACTCAGGAGCCATGGGGGCAGTGGCAGCATTAAAAGAAGAAAGCAGAAGAGTCTCGAAGATTCGGATACCCTTCAATGTGTGTGCACACAGCCAGTCCATGGTCAGTCCATTGGGAAGCAGCAGACAGGCCGAGAGAATCGATGAATGAAGACAGGGAAGTGCTTTCCCCTACGCAGGGAGAGGTATGTTCAAAAAGCCATGCAGCGAGTGTATCGCTGGGGCTGTGCCACAGCTGTGGGTGCTGTCAGACGAGAGGCAAATTGTAATGCAAACATCGACAGGTAAGCGGCATATGTGTGTGTGTGTGTGTGTGTGTGTGTGTGTGTGTGTGTGTGTGTGTGTGTGGGGGACAAGGCAACCAAGCGTATAAGCCAGGCAGCAAGCAGGACGAGAGGCAGCAGCGGAAAGGAGGAGCAGCGGCAGAGCCATGACACTGTATCCAGGCACTCAGCCATGGAGCCAATTGTGTGTGTGTGTCTGTGCCATTATTGGCAGCTTAGGCAGCACACACACACTGCAGACAAAAGGTATGGAACATGCAAAAAAAAAACATATCGAAAAAATATTAACAACTTATTTTTCTCTTTTCATTTTTTTTGTTTTGGGCCCAGAATTCATGGCCTTTGTTGTGCCAGTGTGTGTGTGTGTGTGTGTAAAGCCTCAACTTAACTCTTTTCTAGGCTGCTCCTTTTACATTTGAAAAGGCTTGAAATGGCTGGAACCGAGGCTGGCTAATGGGATCCCCTAGATCCCCCTAGCTTTTCGCAGCAGGGGCATAGCGAAGGGAGCATGCAGATGGCTCCAGAGCTGCGTAAATGAATTCGATTACTTTATTTGATGCCATCAATCGATGGGCAAAAATTTCAACGGCTGCAACCTTTTGGTAACTCGATAATCAATTCAATTTTTGCTATATTTAGGTTTTTATTTTATTGCCCGTCATTATGCACTGTCCTGCTGCTATCCGCATGCCTCATCGTTCCACTCCCTCTCTCTCTCTCTCTCTCATCCAGTCGCTGGCTCCGTGTGATGCCCGCTCGCATTTCACGCCCTGCGCCGTGTTAATGGCTCCATACATACACTTATGGCGCGCTGCTGCCGTGGCTGCTCTTATGAAAACGATGAGGAGGAGGATGCTGGGAGGTTGGTCGGGGAGGTAGCAACAACAAGCAATCGCGCATCAAAATTAATGATATTTTAATGTAAAAACAATACCAGCCACTTAAGCCGTATTCATATCAATGCCACCCCACTGTAACCCCCCTGTATGTGAGTGTTGCTTAGATATGTGTGTGTGTGTGTGAGAGCTTTTCAATTTCCCGGGAAATCGAGTGAGACTGGGGACTGCGACTGAGCCGTGGATGTAGCCCTAAGCCCAAAGCTGATGAGCAACCCCCAAAAAGAAACCCATGCCAACCCCCACAGCAACGCTCCCTTCACTGCCATCGACACACCATTATCCACATCCTCCCACACCCAAATTGTTCTTTCCCTTTCTCTCTGTGTGTGATATTAAATTTGCAATAGTTTTTGCATCAATGCCGCAAAAAAATGCAAAAACAAAATTTTTTGTTTAGTTTCTTCTTTCGAAAAGCCAAACAAAACAAAGAGAAATGAAAAAAAAGAGAGACCAAAGCATTTAATACCCTCTTAAATGCAATTTTGAATGGGAGCTACTAGACAGATGTGTATTATGTATGTACATTGGTTGTACATACATATGCACACATGTATTTATGTAACAGGGCAATCAGAGCACCAGGGATAGATAACACATACATATATCGGCAAAAAGTGTAGCACATTTTTATTGGGAGCAATTGTGTGTATATATATCTAAACTTGTATACATACATACGTACATACATACATAAGTATAGATGTTACTTGAATTTATAATGTATGTAAAAGCCCAAACACCCAATGATACATAAATGTGTATGGCTGAGTAGTCATCACTCCACAGAAATACATTTCAAGGCTGTAATTGTTTGTGCTCCCACTGTATCGCTCTTTCTCTCTCTGTTGTCTCTCTTTCTTCTCCCTATCTCTCTGTGTCTCTGTGTCTCTGTGTCTCACACAGTCTGTTGGCGTTGGCTGGATGTTGCTTTGTTTGCCTGTCAGGGGCTTTTGTTGTCTGAAATTGAAGTTGAAGCTTTGTGTTGCATTATCAGAGAGCCTGGCCGCCGGAGGTGGAACCTTTATGCAACAGGAGAACCAGCAAGAAATCAAGCGATACTGAGAGAAGCAACAGAATCAGAAACAGAAACAGAAACAGAGACAGACTGAGTTAGGAGTGGGGGCAGCAAGAGTGCGATGGGGAGGATGCCCTATTATACGCACCGATGACAAAACCAAATGGTTTGCCAAATGTCAAAAAGAAATAATGAAAATGAGTCATGGAAATGGAAATGGAAATTACAAAATATACAACGTACACCCACAGAAATGTTCTAGAAATATATTCAATGCTTTGGCTTTCGGGAGACATGAGATTCTCTATTAATTTACCATGGATTTTCGTTGCTTACTGGAAATATTTGTGCATTTATTGCACATAATCAATATTCTATCATTATAATTTATGCAAACGCAGCCCGAGCCGCACTGGCAAATGCAAATAAACATCATTAATACATACATACATATGTACATATGCACTTGTGGAGCGGCTAATCCGCTATTCTGCTTCTCCCATGCAAGCCACGCAAGCTCTCTCCCGAGTCTCAAAGGGTCAACAGTTGTTTGTGTAATTTACGTTGCAATTCTACCTGCGCTGATCTGCCCCTGCGCTTTCTTCCTCTGCTTCTCCCACGCATGTTCGCTCTTGCCGCGAAGGGTCTGAAGTTGTTTGTGTAATTTACGTTGCAATTCTACCTGCGCTGATCTGCCCCTGCGCTTTCTTCCTCTGCTTCTCCCACGCATGTTCGCTCTTGCCGCGAAGGGTCTGAAGTTGTTTGTGTAATTTACGTTGCAATTCTACCTGCGCTGATCTGCCCCTGCGCTTTCTGGGTCTGCCATAAAAATAAGCACAGGCAGCACAGACGGCTATTCCTCTGCTTCTCCCGCGCAAGCTGTGCAAGTTCGTTCATGTCTCGAAGGGTCCGAAATGTTGTTTTCTACCTGCTCGTAGACACAATGCATAGGCACGCGTCTATGGCTCCACATACGAATTGGGTGGGTGATTTACACGCTTGAACAAATCAACTAAAGAACTTTACAATTTATGTATAAGAATTCCTGCGCTGTGAGCTAATACGATGTTTGGGATCCATCCAACAGCGCTGAAACGAAAACATTTTCATACTTGCTCGTCTATGTTTGCGTCTCCCGATTGAGTTGTGAGCATTTCCTCACGTGAGTTGCTTTTAATGCACAGATAAATTCCAAACTTTTTCCCAACTTGTCTGTCACCTGCGAGCTGGAAAAAGTTTCCTTCTTTTGTTGGCAAGAACATACTTTTGGCAGTACAGCAGACGACTTGACTGCCGTACAAAACTTGGCCCATAAGCATAAGTGTAATTAAATTTACGCCTGCCCCGTGGCCCTGCCTGCTCTTATCCCTGGGCTCCACTTGCCCCTGCCCCCGTCCCACAGTTGTCACTCCGACACTGAAGAGCGCTCCAAAGCTTTGGATGGGCTTTGATTTTCGCACGACGATAAAATCAAAGCAAAAAACACACAAAATCTTGTTGGAAGAGAGTGATAGAGGGGGAGGGAGAGGGAGAGGGAGAGGCAGAGAGAGTCGTGTGGGTAAAGAGAGTCTGTCAATATCGATGTGGGTCTGGCAGTTGTCGGCTCTCCGGGGACTCCACGCTAATTCAGTCGAGCGCTTCGAACACAATTAATTGCTGACATTTCGGCCAGTGTACACCTCAGCGCCATGTGTGACATTGATTTGGTCTCATATTTATTTTACTACGAGTAGCTCTCTGTTCAAATATGCACATAAATTACGAACGGAATCGGCACAGCAGACTCCGTGCTGTGGGGCTGTGGGCTCCTTCCAGCTGCTTGACTGCCCAACGATTCAATTAAATGGCCACAGAACCTAATCAGGCGCAAAACAACAACAAAATGTCTCGATTAACCGCCAGTTGGTAGTCCATTTTCGGGCGGTCTAAGGACATCACCTCGACCACAAAGATGCTTGGCCGCTGTTTAGCGTACACCTGGAGAGGGATCAGCACTTGGGATTCCCGCTTCGCATCTTCACATTTTCGTGTCGCTTCCTTGTTTTGCCTCCCACAAACTGCGGCGGCTTTGAACTTCAACTTGCTCCCGCCTGACATTGACAGGCGGCAGGGCAGGGCAGGGCAGGGCAGGGCAGGGCAAAGCAGAGCAGAGCAGCTCACCAGGCAGTGGGGGGAGTGAGGCTGAGGTGTGTACTTGGGCGTAAAAGTTTCGGGAACACAACCATAAAACCATTCACTTTGTAATTGCTCTGCGGACATGTCAAAACCATTTGCCAATTTACCATTTGCCAGGGCCAGGGCCAGGGCCAGGGAATGCTCGAGAAATAGAGAAAAAGGTGAACGTAAGTGTAATTGTATTGGAGTTGTAATTCCAATTGTGATTAATTTGCCAGCAAAGTATGTACAGTGCCGCACAAAATGGTAAGCTTCACTGAAAGGTTCCCGCTTAGTGGCTCATTTAACACTCAGTTGAGA
The DNA here is from genome assembly GCF_900245975.1 of Drosophila guanche. NCBI lineage: Eukaryota > Metazoa > Arthropoda > Insecta > Diptera > Drosophilidae > Drosophila > Drosophila guanche. The sequence goes on from NW_022995763.1 coordinate 223,859, forward strand.
GGCCAACAAGTTGCCATCGAAATTTCCATATTTTATTCCATTAGTTGTGAGGAAAAGTCAAAGAGAAAGTCTTAGAAATCCTGTTCGTGGATATGCTTGCGGCCCTTCCACTCCTGATAGGGCACCAGAGTGGCCTTGCTGGGCACCACCACAATCACGGGCAGCATATTCTTGCACTTGTCCAGCATCGACTTGAGGCGTTTGTGTGTGGGAAAGTCGAGTATGAGGATGCCAAGGTTGTGCATTCGGTACAGTTGCTCGAAGAACGTCTCTAACTCCTCCAGGGGCATGTCTGGGAAGAGAAGAGCGGAATGTGGGGTAGGGGAAAGGGAAAGGGAAAGGGACTTTGACTCTACCCACCATCATCCGTCATTAGGTAATTGCAGTTATTGTCCCGATGAAAGCCAATGCCGGCGAGCAGAAATCCCAGCGTTACCTCCTGTCGGAGGGAAGGAGCAGAGTGAAAATGATTGCGCAAAATGATTGTTCCTACGGTATCTGCCATGATGCCAATGGTAAGCACACTCGGATCATCAATCGGACGTGCCGGTGGTTTGCCCAAATCGAATGCACTGCCATCGTCCGAGAGCATATCCGGGGAGTCCATGCCCTCCAGATGGCCCTTGCCATGCGATCGTCCCTTAGGCGGCATCTCTCACTCTCTCTCTCTCTCTCTGTCTCTCTTCTGACAATATTCCAAAAACTCTCCCAGCTAACGTCTACAATTTTGATTGAGTAATCAAGGCCAAGGAGTTGAATCTGAATAGGAATTCGAAAACGAATCAGATTCTGATGAGTTTTTAAGCAGCTGCCGGGGGGCTGGGAACTGTTTTATTTTTACAACTTTTTAATGAGTTTTCAATAAGAGTTTCCCCGTGCAGACACCTCCCCCCTGGCTTAGGCCATAAGCTGGCAGCTCTCTCCCTTCTGTGCTCCTGCCCACACACATTGTTCGTCTCCATTCGGGCGACAAAATTAGTTTTTTATTTCGCATTTCATTTTAATTATTCTCAGCCGTTGGCCTCGGGCGCGGCTTTGAGTACCAAAATGAAAATTCAATTATGACATGAGTTTACATATTTTGTGTGTGTGGTGTGTTTTTGGGCAACTTATTAACTTTGACTTTAAGAGATTTTGAGACTGCCTCTTTGGCTTTGTCCTCGCGCTAAAAATATGACAAGCAAAAGTCTTAGTCTTGGCTTCACTTCACTTAAATTCACCATAAATGATGCTCAATAAGGTTGAAGCTATAAATAATGGAAAATGAATTGACTCAAATTTAGAACTGAATGCCAGGACACTCTCAAGTGGCGGACAGATGGATGATAGTCTTATGGCAAATGCCGCAGTTTTTGCTTTGCAAACAGTCGTGGCCACATGGGCCATGCATTCCATGGGGCTGCCAGTACAGAAATTAAAGCAAATTTAAACGGAATTGATTTGTACACGTAGCTGCCATATCTGCTGCTTCATTTGTGACATTTTTGCAAATATTATTTCATGACCAAAATGATTTCTTTTGTTTCTGCAGCAATTCTTTTGTCTCAGAGCCAAGGCGCACCTCCGATGCCCACATGATGGCCGAAAGAACAATTAACTGGGCCATGGATGGCGATCTGGGCATGATTAAGCTCAAGTAAGTAGATGCCAGTAAACATTGTAACAGATTATCAAATATTAGAGTACTCTTAGACGCATACTAAATATAAAATAAATAAATTGCAGTAGTGGAACTATTTTTGTATGATTTTGCATGCTTATCAGTTAGTTGTTTAGTGATTTTGCAAAAATTATGCAACACTGGAAATGGAATATGTATGCAGATATTCTACGATTCCCCATACAAAATTCCATTCATTAAATACTATTTTGATTTGGTGTTTCAATCATTGTCAGCAATAACCCATAGCCATAGCCCACAGCCTTTCCACTAGGAGTCTAATTTGTGTTCTGGCAGCACATTATTTCGATTTGTGTCAGGATGGTCAGGATATACTCCGTGCAGCCCCTTGCAGGCTCATCACCCACTGCCAAGTGCAATGATTGCAGCTGAAAATCGAACCAAATATCACTCACTCGCAGCAGCGGCCAAACAGTGGGAAAAATATTAATTATAAACTTGTTGGCTGCGGCCAGGACTCCGATTCGCTTCGCTTCGTTGCGTTGCCAAAGTATTTTGCGCGTGCAGTTCGCATTCAAAGGGAAAAGTTTGCTTGTGTGTTGCAGCAGCCTTTGCATTCGTCATATGCTGCCGCGCTGCCGTGGGGAGCTCATCCTTTCAGCGGCGGTGGAAGTGCACAACATCGTGTAAGCCGCCCAAAAAATCATTAATAACTTTTGTGCACCTGCAGCAGCAGCAAGTCTGTCTGTCTGTCTTTCTCTGCACGGCACACGACGCGTATACTTGATATGTCTGCTTGACTGTGTCAGATGTTTGCTCTGGTTTCACTCAGCTCCCACTCCGCCTGCTGCTGCTGCTCCTTCTCCTCCTTATTTGCCGTTTCCGCATCCATTTCGGTTTCGGTTTCGATTTCGAAGCTGTCCTGTGATGTGTGTGCTCTACGTTTTAATTATTGATTCCCGCCATTGAAGTGATTAATATTTGGGGGGCCAAAGTGCTGTTAGTGGTGGCGGGTATCCAGGGGCTACCCACAAGCGCTTGCCATTGATTGCTTTCCATTTTACTTTTTTGCTTTGTTTTCTTTTTTGTTGCTGTGGTTGTTGTTGTTGTTGTTATTGTTGCTGTGTGCGCCATAATTGCATTTCCTTGTTACGCACATTGTGTGTCCCCTGTGCACAGTTTGGTGGCAACATTCGCACTGATTAAAAGAACATTTAACAACAGCAACAGCAACAGCAAAAACAAAAGGAAAAGGAAAGTAGGCAGGGATGTGTGGGAGTGCGACATAACGACTAGAAGATGCCCTGTGGTTGTGGCAGAAGAAGGGCCATCATTGTGGCATGGCTCTGGCCTAGGACAGACTGGACAATCCAACTTGGGCATCCTGTAGATTTCGATTAGGATTAGGACGTTTTGCACACAGTTTGTGGGATGAATCGCTTAATTACTGTGCCCAGGTGCTGGCCATGGATGTGTATCCATCATGTGGCGGGGCAGGCGGTGCTCCAAAAAGTATGCAACAATTTGCTAAACTCAAATGACAGTAGGCAGGCCAGCCCTGAGGCAGGAGTGGGTACATGTAATGCAGATACACGCGTGTGATTGTGTGTGTGTGTGTGTGGGTTGTGTGCGTGTGGCATTCAATTTGGGGCAGAGCCAAAGGCATCAATCTTCCTCCATCATTGTCAGTGGCCGATGACGATGGCGAAACAAGAGCAGCTTCCCTTTTCGAATTTCTCATTTCCGCAGCAGCCGCAGCCGCAGCCGCAGTCGCAGTCCCACCCATGCCCTTGGGCCAGGCAATACAAAGTAAATGAAATATCATCGCCTGGCTGTCACTTCATAATTTTTTTGAAAGCAAACTGAAGCCTCTTCTGGCACACACACCCACACACTTCCAACTCTACACTTATAATATTTGTAATCATTTTAATGTTTTTGTTGCTGTTCCTTCCTGTTTCGGTGGCCACCAGGCCACCAGGCCACCAGGTAATAAATTAATTATTTATCCATCGCCATCAACATCAATATCCCGAATTTCCTTGCCAGCACAGAAACAAAAAGTGACGAGAAAGATGGAAATTTGGGGGATAATCATTTATCAAAATTTACAGCAGGAGCCCCTGAATATTTCAAACATTATTTGACCAACGTTCACAGATGGAGATGGAAACGAAAGTGTACATGGGAGGGGAGGTGGAGTGGGGGGGGGGGGATACACTCATAATTCTAATGCAATAATTCACTCATCTCTATGCTGGGGATGCATAAACAAATTGAAAAACTTTCAGACGGGTCCAACTTTCTGGCTGGCCTGCCATTTCTTTTCACCTGCTCTTGCCCAAGTGCCCAAGGCGACCACAGACACAGATGAGATGCCTCTACTACACACACACACACACACACACACACACATGCGAGAGACATGACATGTCGCCGTCAGATTGAAAGTCTGTTTGGCCAACAGAAACCACAAAAAAAAAAACAGAATAAAAAACGAGAAAACAAAAACAAGAAACAACAAGAAAAAAAAACAAATCAGGGAATGGCAGATGAGATGCCAGCGTTGGCAGAGAGATAGAACCAAACTGAATATTCAGAAAATACAAGACGAGGTCTAATCCCAGGCAGTTGAAGATTTCATTGGGGTTTCCGTTTGTTTTGTTGTGTTTTCCGTGCGGTCTGTGCCGGATGAATTTCGCCTGCGAACCATATGCTGCTGCTCACAGTGTTGGTAAACCCCGTGCTTAACTGTAAGTTGAGCGATAAAAATGTTGGGCAAACTTTGCCGAGGGTTAACCTCAACTGAGTAGAAACTAACGTTGAATTTTTCGGGATATCTTTTACCTGGCAAAGGGAGAAGCCAACGGAGAACAAACAACGCAAAATTCACTCACTCAACATCGCTCCCTCTCTCTCTCTCTCCACTTTACTCTTCAAGCCACCACACACCACTTCAATTTCCACTTTAGTATTGGTAAACATTTGCGGATGGAACTTTTTGGAACCCTCTCTTCGCCCTGCACCACAAAAACCCTCTAAAATTATTCCAAACTTTGAGAATCACTTTCGCTTTGTTTGGCTGAAGTTTGTGCGAGTGAAAGTGAGTTCGGGCAATGCGTACAGTGTGCTGGCGCATGGCAGTGTTGCACAACGTTGGAGTGCCAAGTGAATTTCACTTACGTGTTGGTCAACGACGATAAGTAGCAGTGCGCACGGCATTTGCATTACATTTTGCTGATTCTTCTTCTCTTGCTAATTTACACCGCAAAGCATTTCCAAACGAAATGTGGTCTTAAGCCACTGCACCCTCCCCTTCAGTCCGCTCCACCAGGTGGCTCCTGGCGGGACACCTCTACCCACGCTCTACTGGCGAAAAGTTCGTCTTAGTTAACTACTAACGTGAAACTACTTAAGCTAAGCCCTGCCACAAAATTCTAATCCTAATGGAGTCTGTCCACGCTCCGCAGCCCCGACAGTGTCTCGCAATGAACTGCACCCAAAATATACACACATTTAAATGTATATACAAATAAATATGTAATTAAGTCTGAAATTAAAATGCAACTCACAGTGCTGGGCGGCTAATTGAATTGTTTGCCAACAAAATTTCACATGGGGAATGGGTCCATGAATTTTTAAAGCTGCCACACACTCGGCGGGTGTCCATGCCGGACCGTAGCTATGGGTTTCGGTTTAGGGCAGAGCTCTCTGCCTCTCCACATCCACCTCTACCTCTGCTCACCTGACACGCAGCATTTTTGGTATACAATTTGAAATTTTTGTTTACGCTCGAGCTTAGGGCACACGCTGTACAAACACAGGGCTGAGCGAGAGCCTGCAGGGTGCTTTCAGCGACCCTCCCCACACACCCCCTAAATATTTCTATCAAATTTCAATTTGTTTCACAATTTTTGCAGCATTTGTTTGGGGGATGATGATGATGGTGATGGTGATGGTGATGGTGCCACGGGAATGATGATGATGATGATGATGATGATGGGGAGACATAATTAAGCCGCGTCTCAAACAACTTCTGGCGAAAGCCCACAAAAGCCCCGGCCAAGGGGCTGTCGTAATTAGAAATCTGCAAAGGCAGGACGAAGAGAAGGGAACAAAAATGGAAAAATTATTCAAGTAAAAGCAAATACGGCAGGCTGGCGGGCAGGCAGGCGGCAGTATTGGTTTTTGGGTTTGAGTTGTTGAGCTTTCAGATTTTGCGTCGTTTTTAATTGCCGTGCGCCAAAAAGTATGCAAAAGAATATTTTTATACATAATTAATTGCCTCAACCGGATGATGGTTACGCACAGGGACAGGCAGAGGCAGAGGCAGAGGCAGGGGGACAGGCGGATGGACTGCGGCCTCAATGTGGCTTAAATGGCATTTAAATGTGTGCCTTAGCTAGCCGCACCCCGCCCCACGACTCGCCTTTAGCCCATCTCTGGAGGTCTACTAATTACGAAACGGAATAGGATCGGGAAGTGGGTGTGCCTGTGGCTGTGGCAGTGCCAGTTACAGTGGGTGTGGATGTGGTATGATAAGCGGAAAGTTATGCGGCAAACACTTAAGCCGCTTCAAGTACGGATTTCGTTTACATTTATGCCTTTTCCCATTCTGTTGAAATTCAAATGACGGAATAAAATATCTTAAGCAACTAATTGATTAAGGCAAATCGTACCGTGATGGGAATCTTGAGAAAGGAATAGCTCTTGTGCTGCTGATTGCTTCACCCTTTTCAATACATCAGCAATCCTATATGTACCTAGCCATGCATGTATTTAGGTGCTTAATTTTGCGTTACACTTTTCGTTGCCTACTTATTGGGGCGGGGAGTGAATTGCTTGAGTGGCGGCGCTCTGCTCGCCGAAGCATTAATTTATTTATGAGCATTACGAGGCAGCTACTTCATTATTGATTGCTGCCCCCTTCCCACCATGCATATACATATTTTTGAATTGTGCGGCATATATTTTTGAGTTCCAAGCAAGAGAGAGAGAGAGAGAGAGAGAGAGAGTGAGTCCTTGACAATGACATGTTCGTGGCTGCGTTTTCCTGCCTACCCGCTAACCGCATTTCTTTTGTGGCACACCGCCCTGACAGCCTCTAACTTTATTACATCGTCCTTGTCTGTGCGTCGAGTGGCTTGCCATCTGTTCATCCCATCACCACCAGCCGCTCCTCCCCCCAGCATTTCCCTAGCTCTCCGGCGCTGTGGCTCGTTCTGTTGCCGTTTCTGTTGGAGCAACAGGCAAAATGTGTGTGCGGCATTGCGGCAAAATGTTCAATTTATGTGTAGTAACAAAATGTAATACCGCACAAAAAAGGCAGCAAGTGGGGCAGCGGGGGATTCGGGGATTCGTTGGGGAAATGTAGAGTGGGCGGAAGAGCAAACATCGTTGGCAACTTGACGCCTGTAGGGCTGGGCAGGGAGCTGGGACTGGCATTGGGACTGGCACTGGGACTGGGACTGCTGCCGGGAAACGGACATAGTTTCATGGGGGAAATTTCCCCAACAGAAATTAACATTAAAGAGGCAGCGAATGTGGAAATAAAATTTGATATCATCAAGCAAACGAGAGAGAGAGAGAGAGAGGGGGGAGAGAGAGGGCAAATGCGAGAAGCAGCAAAGTCTCATGTGGAAAATCTGAAATGAAATTTAGTTTGGATTTTGTTAGCGAGAAATTCCAAACAGAGAGAGAGAGAGAGAGAGAAGGAGAGAGCGAAAAGCATAGCAAAAGAAACAGCGAAAGAAGCAAAAGCAGAATCGAATGGCAAAGCGAAAGCGAAAGCGAAAGCGAAAAAGCAGTGCAAATGGCCGAGTTAATAAGCTGGAAAATGTGCCCCAACAGACCAACATTAACATTAATGGCGTTAAGTTGAAATAAAGGTCACCCCAAAGCATGGGGTGAAAATGTTTTCCAGCCCCAGTTCCCAAACGAAACGACAATCGAGTGTGTGGCCAGGGAAGCCTTTAATTTGCGACTAATTGATAAACGCATTTGTGTGGCACAAGAAACGGACAAACGGACAAACGGAGAGACGAGCGGACAGACAGACGGACAGGCATTTGTGGCCCATCAATTGTAAACATTTGGCGAATTAATTAAACAGACATTCGCACAGCAATATAAATCATATAAACATAAAAACAAAAGGTGGCATTCGAATTGCTTTCTGCCTAAAATACTCGCACATAAAACCCACTGTTGGGCCACTGTTAATTGCTCCAACGGAACAGGACACCGCTGTGTTGGGGCACGTGAGTGTTTGAGTGCGAACATAAAATTTGATGAGTCCGCTGACTGCCAACTGCCAACTGCCAACTGCTGACTGCTGGAGACGCACGTTATTAAAAACTGAACCAGAAATACAGCAAAGCAAAGAGGCAGAAGCAGAAGGAGAAACANNNCAGAAGCATAAACAATACGCGCCAGAGACGAACACAAGGACATCGTCACGGACGCGGACTAAAAATACAAAATAAAAACTGTTGCCAACAACCATTAAACGGGGCAACGAATGGCCAATGCTCTGCGCAGTCAAATCATTCCGAGACTCTTTACTCGCTCCAAGTCGAATCTCGTTACGAGAAATAATTGTTAAAGCATTTTAATTAATGTCTTGACTGAGGCAAAATGCACCTCAAAACCCCGACAAATTGTAGCTGAATATTTTGAATGTCCTTTTTAATGTTTCCAAAACGTTTGGCCCGAAATTGCACAATATTTTATGCCGCTGTATGGTGCACTCTCAGACGAGTTCTTTCGGCACATTTCAGGGCATAGTTCCCAATACTTTGGGACTTTCGCTTTGAGCCCATTGGGGACATAACCGTCTCGGGCAGATCCTTTGGCCAGGGAGAGTGTGTGAGAGAAGCCGCAGCTACTGGCGGCAGCGGCAATAATATTTAATATTTCCACAGCTTGTCAGCAAAACGGGATTTTCATATCGTTTAAGAATTTCCTTCCGTTTCGACTGATTTTTTCATTTGGCCGCTTCCTGTTTGTTTGTTGTTTTCTTTGCCACCCTCTCTCTCTCTCTCTCTCTCTCCCTCTCTCTTTCTCTCTCCCTATCTGCGCTTCCATTTCCCGTTGTGCTCTTCATAATTGTTGTTGTTTACTCGGCATTTTCCTGCCATGGCGACGACGCTGCTGCTGCTTAAAAGGGACCCTTTAAGCAGGGCAGGAAACTGCCTTTAATTGGCCAGCGTCCTGGTCGCAGCTTGGTTGTGGCATCTAAAATGCCTCTGAGCGTGCCACATCGAAGCGCTTTTGCCAGGATGCCAGTGCCTCGAAAGGCATGTCCAGTCGATAAATGCTTTTGAAAAGGAGAATGCCAGTTTCCAGTTGGCAACGAGAGTAGGAAATACCGTAGGGGCATGCCCCTAAAGAGAGCTTAACCTGATGCTGCTGCTACATTTGGGATGGCAAATGCCAGCAGAGGAAGAGCATATCGAATGGGGCAGTGCTCCAGCGGTTTTCCCTCTTTTCTGCTGCACTTTTTCAAGGATTTAGTGGTCCTAATTGACTGGTTCCGGCAGCACTCCGCACTCCCACACCTCCCACACCTCCCACACCTGACTCGTTAATGTTGTTCGATATGAAAGCAATCCATTTAGTAATCAATTTTCTACGCCACTGCCCCCAGCTGCATGGAATTACTTAATTGAATATTGGTTTTATTCCCTAACTAAATTGAAGCTGCAACTCTAGCATATCGATCCCTGATTTCCACTCAACTTCGTGGTGAAAAATAAGCACAAACGTTTTCAACCACTTTTCGTTTCCTCGCTTTAAATGGATTGCTCAGCGGGGGGGGGGGGGGGGGGGGGGGGGGGGGGGGCTCCCATAGTTCCCCGTTCAATGGCACTGGCGGGGGGTAATCCCTGCCCCGCACTAATGGCACAGCCACCCACCGCGAACACGTTTAAGATGACAGAGAGAGAGAGAGAGACGATTTGAATGGCGATTCTCGGTGAAGTGGCAGCCAAGTGCGTGCCCCACTGGCCATTTCACAGAGTCCCTGAAGAGCGGCGGCGGCAGAGAGACAAAAAAGAAGAGAGAACAGAGAAGAAGATTTGCCAGTTGACAGCTGTCAAACAATGGAGAACCCATGCGGATCGCATATGAATGCATTTTAATGGCGCTGTTGCCGAGATGGTGCTGCTGCTAGTCTGGTGGACAACTTTTAGTCTCCGCTCCACCTCCTTTGGTTGCTGTGCAGATGCAGATAAGCCCACCGCTTGATGGGTAGAGAGGTAGGGAGATGGAATGGAATGGAATGGAAAACAGAGAACTGCTCGTAAAAGAAAATGTTGCCCTTAGCGTGGACGGACATTAAAAAAGCGCTGTTGCTGCTGAATGCTGGGCATGGTGCTTCCTGCTTTACGAGCGCTCAAATTGCATTCATTGTGCACGCAGAGGAAGCACAGGCACACACCGACAGTGAAGCGCAAAATCAGCGAAAGTGCGAAACGTAACAAAGTAGCGCCGCTCCAACATGATCCCTCTAAATTTTGCATATCCCCCTTTTTGCCGAGCGTCGCAATAATCCATGTTAATGTATCCACCACACAGAGAACGGGCAAACTTGGCACAAAAACTATTACGCGACTGCCACAAGACAGAGGACGAGGCAGCGCCAGTAGGTACATACATATGTAAATGAGTAGCAGCAGGCACCGTGGGAAATGTGTCATTATATATTCATCAGCTACAAAAGAAGTTGATTGAAGATGTACATGGTACATATGTGTACATACTTATACGCATAACTGTATAAAAACTTTCTGCTTAGTTGCGAGTGAATCAGATCAATCAAACCCGAATGAATAAATCTGAGGATACATAACAAAAACTAAAACTTAATTAAATTTTAAACGTGGCACATGGGTGGAGAGGTGTGAATGAGTAAATTGTAGCCACTGTGCACAGTTGGCACTTGCTTACGCGCGTCAGCGGCCGTTCTTTCGTCTCTCTATCCCGCCTTCTTCGTGCATGCACCTCTCTCGCTCTCGCTCTCGCTGGCTTAAAAGCGCAGCAAAGCAACAGCCGCGCCCTTCTCCGGCGCTCTCTTTCAATCGCGCTCTCTCTCTCTCTCTCTCGCTCACTTCTGCTACCTGCAGGTGGCCGGCCTGATGCTGATCGTCGCTCGTTTACCGTTCCAACTAAATTGTACCCAGGGTGACCCACGAGCCAATTCTTCAAACAATTTAATAAACCTGTAAATCGTTGAATCGCAAAATTTGTTCAACTACCGAAGCCACTTAATACTAATATGCCATGCTAGGAATTCCGAGAATTGCTTGCAAAATAATCATTTTCCTTGGCAGCTTTCAATTATATTTTGGAATGTTTCCATGTAATTGCACTCAAAATAAAATAACTAAATACTTGAGCCAAGCCTCAGAAATTCATCAACAAATATCTACTTGACTACTGCGATTCCTTTGTGAGAAATGTCCATGGTAAATTCCATGTTCATGTGCAACGCCAGGCTAAGTTATTTTCTTTGATTTTCTTTGCCCCATAACGGCCATTCAGGAATAATTTTGATCCCATAATGTGTTCGTTCTCCTTGTAAGTCAAAGCTTTGGCTTCTCTGCCACATAAATATTTATCGTAAAATTCTATGGATTGCCAGTTCTTGGTTCTCTTGGACTCATAATTATCCCAGCTTCAGCTACAGACTCCCCGAATGCCATTAGCAGCCAAACTGTGGCCAGTGGCAGTGATGATGGCTGGTGGCTGGTGTTTTGCTGGTGTTTCGGCTGCGGTTGCCACGTAGCAACGAAAGTATTTTATTTTCCCCAGCACACCGCTGATGGGCCGCAGATTTATTTGCCTCTAACAAGCAGTCACCTCCGCTCCATCGCGATGGCAGCTGATGGATGGACATGCGCCAGGCCAACCACAGTATAGATATCGGTGTCCCAAATGAGCTTCGGGCTCCAGTCCCAGTCCCTGCCGCATTACAATTAGCCATAGATTTTAATTATCATAATGATAATTTCCTTATGGTGAGTGCTGTCGCAGTTGGTTTAGTTTTTGCGCCTCTTTAATATTTGATCGCTCCGTCAGGCGTCTCTGGCTCTGCCCCTGGGCTCGGGTGTCCTTTGATGTTGTCCTACCCGCTAATTGGATTGCATCTTTATTAATTAGCCAGTGCGGTGTCGGTGTCGGTGTCGGTGTCAGGGCATAGCTAGATGGATGTCTTCGGGTCTTCGGAATGGATCAGCTCGGAGCATGCTGAAAGCTCAGTTCCATGCAAATCGAGTTGAGCTGGGAATATAATTATAATATGTTGCCAAAGACAAACAAAACAAAACAAAAGCCAACAAAGCCACACCCGCACCCGCACCCGCAGCCGCATAAAAGAAACCAAATTGAAACTGAGCCACGCACAGAAAATTGATAAATATGCAAATTTAATAGACTCGCAAATCAATTTGCATAAATCTTCGCAGCTAAAAATAAATAAATAAAATTGCAATGCAAAAAGAAAAAGGGGAAAGGCAAAGAAAGAAGAGTCAGAACCCAGAACCCAGAACCCAAGCACCCAAGCATCCAAGGACCCAAGTCGACTGCCAAAGTCACTTTAAACCTTAAGCTCCCAACGACCGAGGGGATTAATTAGCTGAAAGTCAATTACAATGGCAGCAAGTGGATAAACGGGGCCATGAATCGCATTAGTAATAAATATAACGAGATGAGGCAAGGGAACAGTCCAGTGTGCAGCAAATGCAGAGAAAATGCTCAGTCCTAGGAGCAATATTTCGTAACTGAATTGCTCCAATCAGTTCGACTCTGATAAGTCCCGATATGCATATACCCCGTTTACTCTGCCACGAAGCGGAATTTCAATGTGGAAGGCAAAGCAAAACAAAACAAAAGCAAAGCAGCAAGAGCAGCAGCAAAAAGTACGCGAATAAAACGGAATAAAATAAAATAAACAGTTGCAAGGGGTGTGGGGAGGGGGGGCGGGGAGGGAGAACGACAAACAGCAGAAACAGCTTGAACATCGCGCGGGGTAACTGTAACTGCCAATTGAGTGTGAACAGTTCTGCATATAAATTGGTGTTGGATGAGGGGAGGGTCTCCCCACAATACATGGATGGAGATCAAGATTTGTTTCGTTTCCATTTCCGTGACCATTTGCCAGAATTTTCTCTCTCTCTCTCTCTCTCTCTCTCTCTCTCTGCGGTGCGTGTTTATCTGCCTGTTTTGTACATTATTTGTACACACGATTGCCTTGCGCATATTACAGACGAATTCATAATAAATATGAAGGAAATGAAATCCTTTCTTCTGCTCATATCTCGAGCAGCCTCAATCCCAATTCCCTAACGAGGGGAGGAGCAGCAGGAGCAGGGAGCAGCTCTCCAAATGTTGCCTCAAGACCATCTGCAGTTTGTAACTGTAAGTGTAACCGACTTAGACCCATTCAAGGAAAAGCAGCAGCAGGCAAATCTTGAAAATTTCACCAGAATCAATGGAGCATCCATTTGCAGACATGATTGAATGCAATTTAATTGCAGCGCTACACTGAAAACCACTGTCCGCACGGTCAAAACACGTTTCCGCATTCCAACGCTGCCCAACACTGCAAGGTTTTATGCAGCACTGGCGTAAGGGAAGTTCATCAGAGGAAAACCGAGGTAGGCAAGCCACAAATTCATTAGCCCCGTCCTGCCTGAGAGGTTCATCAATCGATGAAATTCCAGCACAAGCCCGCGTTGCCCAACACTGCGAGCAATTCAGGGAATTGGGAGAGCGTTAAGCAACGAGGTCATCGAGACCCAGTCGATTGTGTCCACGTGCCACAGAGAAGGAGGAGGAGGAGGAGCAAGAGACGAACCACAAAATGCTCAACGCACTTCAGTGCCCATTTACGCCTCGCCGGACAGTCAAAGCCCAGGGAATTCCCGAGGCAAGAGGGCAGAGCAGCCAGCAAATATGGCTTTAATCTCATTCATATTCGTATTTGCATGTATCGGTGTATCGGTGTGTGCCTCGAGGCACTCAGTTACACGACATGTTGACAGGATGCCATTGAGTTGCGCTGCTTGTTGCAGATGAAGCGAAGAGACACCGCCACCAGCCCAGCACGGGGGTGAGCACCATGGTCCAAATATTGTGGTGCTCATGCTGGTCCACTGGAACATATGGAACAGGTCGCAGCACGTCCTCCAGCCACTGTGGCTGCACTTTAGACAGAGTCTAACCTTCATCTTTGATCAACTGTTTCTCCTTCTGATCCTGATCCTGATCCTGTTCCAAATGCTGCGACTGGTGAATGGTGCCGGATAACAAATGAATGGACTGCAGTTTCTTCCCAGTTTTGGCAGCCAAATGGCAGAGTAGCGTACACCTATGTACACATGCATAGCTACATATATGTATGTTTTTATTTGTGTACATTTATCCGGGTGTGGCACAATTCTCGCCGGACTTGCAGCCAACTAATTCTGCAGCGCCAAGGCCCAGCCGGGCCGTTCAATTACGAAAGTTTTGCCCAGCAAAGTTAATAACATTTATCGCTGCCCATAAAACATATCCTGTGCGCCATGTCCGCTTTGCTCTAGCGAAAAGTTGTTGCAACAAGTTGAACCTTTTACTTTTTTCTTGCTCCCCTGTCCTTGCCGGTCCCAGCCCAACATTGACTTGTTTCCCATACCAATTGTGTGTGTGTGTGTCTGCTGCTGCTGTGCTCCCTGCTTGGGGCCCTACTTTGCTTAATAGTTGAGCAATTCTTGTAAGCACTTCAGCATCAGGCGACCACCCAGGAGGAGCCACACGCTGGGCGAGTGCTGGGTGCCACCACTGCAGATGCATTTGCACATCCGATTTGGCCATTAGATAATTGACTAACCGCCTAGATCTCTCTCTCTCTCTCTCTCTCTCTGTCGGTTTGAGATCTGAGCTCTTCTTGAACGAATTTGATCAGCCCCCATGGACAGATGTATCCACATGCCAAGGTTCCAGCTTGGGTCGGGCGTGTGGCTGAGTTGTTTACATTGCTCATACGCCACAGAGCACCGGAAGGTAACCCACAACAACGGGAGGGAAAAACATCAACAGCAGCAGCATCAAAATCAAAATCAAAATCATCCATGGCCCGCGGCTAGCCGGCATGGGAAACCTTAACTCAGGCAGCAGAAAATCCAGGGGGAAACATGAAAAGTTTACCCAGAAAAAGTCTCAGTTCCAGGAACATTTCCCATGCCCCAAACCCACCCTCCCCGTGGCAGTTCAAGTAAAGGTCCCACCCCGGGGAAGGGACAAGCAGCTCCAGCTCCAACTTGTTGTGATTTTTACCTTCTTCAAATGCAAAATCTAATGAAATTTTCACATTTTCCACTTCGTTGTTGCTGCCTGTCGGCGTGTGTGTGTGTGTGTGTGTGTGTGTGTGTGCTTGGCTTTGCCGATTCTCACGTATTGTGTGGAGTTTCGTGCCGTCGATCAATACGAGATTTGATGGTTGGAAAATTGATGGGGGATGCCAAAATGCCCCATGCCCCATGCCCCTCCACTTGCGCTGTGCTCTGTGGCTGAAAACGATTGCAATGACAGATGCGGACTATTAAAGGTGAGGCACACACACACACACATACACACACACACACACCCTCATCCGAGACAAATTGTGGATGTGTGCAGTGAGCCATTTTATGTTAACAACTTTGTTGGCCCAAAGCGTTTCTCATCAGCTGAAGCAGCGGCAGGAGCACCAGGAATCCGGAATACGGCTTCGGTGTGTGCCGTTCCGCTCCCTTTTGTCATCATTATGTTCATCATTAACAACTCGTCAGCGTGATGATGATGTTGATTACATTGAAGTGAGTGCCATATGTTATCCACACACACACACACACACAAGAAGGAGGCAGCCAGAGCCCGAGAGACAGCCACATTTTGGTGGCAACAAATGGCAGAAATCAGCAAGCAGCAAACTGGCGGCTGGAAGCGGGAAGAGCACGCGGCACGGCAAACAACATCAAACGATGAAGGCAAAAAACAAATCAGTTTTTTATTCAGCGTCGTTGGCCGCCCCATAAAAAAAAGGGCCAAAAGCACTCACCAAAGGAGCGAAAGTTTATGAACCATAAAACAGAATGGAACGTTGCATAGGCATGCGATTTGCCTTTCTCCTTTCTCCTTTCCTTTTTTGCTTACCTGACGAATCGGGGCACCCCCTGGCCACCTTTGCATATCATTCACTGCTCTTTAAAATCCCGTTCCCGGGCCATTTTTCAAGCGCGTTTCTTGAAGATTTACAAGCGTCATAAAAAATATTGCAACCCCACAAGGGGCCGACATGCGTTGGCTTTCTGCTGCCAGGAGATTCCTGCTCCACATTTGACTCGGAACATCAATGCCCCCAGATTTTGTACAAATTTGTAAAACTTTAAACATCGCATTCATCAGGAAAGATCTAACCAATTGAGTAGCGAGTTTAATGCGGCTTTTGCTTAGCTTTATTTGCCATTTGAATTGCAGAAAAATGTGCAGACAAATTGTTTAATTTTGAGCCTGAGGCTCGGGCGTTTCCAACCACCCAATCTGCTATAATAAAGGGAAACATCAACAGAAATCCTCGAATGCAAAGTCGCCAAATAATTCCTCTTAAGCGATAATTGCGATTTCGGGACAGGGTCAGAGAGGACTCCCAAGAACATGCCATCAATTTTTATTTATGTTATGCGCCACTCCCCGGCCCACAATTCCTCTCCTTCGCTTCAACTTTCTCCACTTGCTCTCCCCCTCTGCCTTTTCCGTTTCCTTTCCCTTTCTGACTTTCACTTTCTGTGCAGCTCCACCGCAGTCTCGCTTTTGTTTGCTGAGCAAATTTTGTTGTACATAAAATGTAAACAAAAGCCGCACCGAGCGCTGCCTCTGCCTCTGCCTCTGCCTCTATCTTGTTGTGCTCTCTGCGGCTTCTGCACATTTGTTTTTTGGGCATGCTCAATGTTCACGCAGCGAACATCCTGGGCCATGTTTTAGGCCACTCCGCAAGAGCGGGCAGCCCCGGCAACCTGTCCCAACTACCAGTCCCCCTTTTGGCTCGAAGACTTTCTCTCAGTGTAGTAAGCAACAGCTTGTTGCTGCTCGTCCTCCTGCTGCTGCATCATTTGCTTAATCTTTTCGGGCGATAGTGGACTTGCCATTTATCAAAGGCTCCCACGCACCGCCACACCGGAAAAAGAGAGCGGGAGAGATACGCAGGCAGGCAGCCCTTGTGGGTCATGGAAACTGTGCGTAACTATAATTAATTTCATTTTAGACTTGTTGGCAAATAAACGAGCAAACGATGCGGTTCGTTCCGGGTTGTTAGGGGGATGTCTCACCCCTTTGGAACGTTCGCCCAACCCGGAACCCCGAACCCAGAAGCTCTTTGCTGTTGGCTTTGCACTTTGCCAGCACTTGACTGGACCCCTGGACCAAGTGTGTACTCAAACCATGTCCTTGTGCCGCACTTGGCAACTGTTGCTCATGCTGCAGGAAGCTCCCGCCACTCCCAGTGGAGACTTCAAGGAGCCTTTGAAGGACCCACCCACCCGACCCGACCGAAACCCTTATCAAAAATTCAACAAAATGATTTTCATATCCCCAGAAACTATTGATTCAACTTGAATGCTGAATCACTTGCCCAAAAATGTATCCAGGCTTAGTCGCCTGGAACTCATTAACTTTCAGTTGTTGTGGCAAATACTTCATTGAATTTTGTTGAGCTCGCAAATTGATTTGAAGGCAAGGAGTTGGCAGCGCTGCTCAACACTGGAATCGATTAGATATCGGGGCTGGGAGCAATCCAAGCAGCCAGGGCAACAAATTTCTCAATTGTCACTGCAAACGTCTGACAACGAGTCTTGAATAATTGAAATAAAACCGAAAAATGAGGCTCTTGCTGGTGATGGTAAGTGACAGGATCCAATGGCTGTGCAGACACCTCTTGGGACCGTGGCCCTAAATACTCTCCCCCCCCAGCTGGCTTGCATTTTCGCGCACTTTCTACTGTTGCTAACTGGCGGTGCCTACAACTGCGTCGAGTGCCAGTGCCTGGCTAATGCCACACTGGCGGATCGGTGCTACGTAGAAGAGAACGATGTCTACACCGAAGTGGAGCAGCCCCTGTGCAAGTACATCAATTCGACTGCGTTGCAGCGAAAAATAATCATCAGGCTGTCAAACGCCTGGCTCAATTATCTCACGCGACTGCGGGCATTGATCGCGGCCAATGTCAAGAGGATAATCAAGCAGCAGAGAAGCAGCACGAAGGCGCTCGACGAATTGCGTGGACCACAGACTATGAAGAGCCAACAGCGTCCACGTCGGTCTCTGCCACACATTCCAGATGCGCGTTCGATTGTCATGGGGGGGAGCGGCAACGTGAGGCAAAACAAATCGCAGGCTCCACACTACGCTAATTATCCCACTTTTCCCTTTTAAGTTGTTGGATTTTGTGTTGCATTTTGAATTGTTTTATCTCTAATTTGCCACAAAATGACTTCAAAGAGTTGCAAGTGGAATGAAAGGAAATCCAATCCACCAAAATGTGCTCTCAATGAGACACCTTTGAGGCTCGATCTGAAGCTGCTCCTCGGTTTAGGGCTGGGGGGATAAGTCATTAAATATGCATGGCCCATCATCAGGCATCAGGTCTGGTCTGTACTCTGCGCTGTTTTGCTTCGCTGTCCATTTGAATTATGCATGCCTAGACGAGACGAAAAAGTTGTGGGTACTATGGATGGTTGCCGATACGGGGCAGGGACAGGGCAAAGGAGACTTCTTCATTGTCAACATCGTGGCAAGGCGAGGAAATTAGATTAGATTTCCTTCGCTCGCCAACAATGCCAGCCACTGGCACACACCCCCCCCCCCCTCTCTCTCTCCGCTCCTTCTTTCTGTGTCTGTGCGTGTGTGCTTTGAGCCAGCTGGGCAAAACGGCTTAAGTGTTTTGCCAGCACCTTTTCGCTCGCATTTGTACGCTGAAAAGTATGCTACAACTTTGCATCAAACGCCGAACGCCGGCGCGCCGGAACCTCAACGACTTCAGCTACGGAAATGATGCTCATTGTATGTGTGTGTGTGTTCGATCTCCTGTGTGTGGAAAAATGGAACTTTAATTATTTATTTATTCAAATGCTTTGGTCTGGCTTCTAAGCCGCCAGCCAACAACCTTTCGGTGCGTTCGAGCCACTTCAGAATGAAAGAAGGCAAAGGAAAAGCCGAAAGGAAAAGCAAAGGGGCAACGCGACACAAAAGCAGAAATGCTTGGCCAACTTTCGCACACACACACACACACACACACACACACACACACACATACACAGAGAGAAATTGAAAGTGGCACGCGCAAATTACTTAATCCGACTTTCCAAGTACTTTCCTGTGACACAGACACACGAGAGAGAGAGAGAGAGAGAGAGAGAGAGAGAGTGAGAGAGTGAGGGAGGGTGGCAGCAGCAGCAGCAGCAGCCACGAAGGACCTGCGTCTGGGTTCGGTTGGGGTGGGTAAATGCCGGCACGTACTTTCTGGTCCTTTGATCTAATTTACCAAGCATTTTCAGGTATTCCAACTTTGAATGCCAAAACGAAACCCAAGATGACAACAACAACAACAAAAGCAAAAGAAAACGTAAACGAAAATGAAAATGAAAATGTTAAATGAAAATAGCCCCAAGAGGCGTCCAGTCAGCGCTGAGCCGCCCGGTGTGCCCATCCGCCTGCCTGTCTGTCTGTTCGCCTGTCTTCCTGCTTCGTCTCCAGTGAGCCTTGGCAGTTAATCAATGAATAGCCGCACCCACAATAGCAGCTGGCCCAGCAACCGCCCCCTGGCATGCCCAGCCGAACGGTTGTGGCACGGCAATTACATCAAAAGGAAACTGTTGGTAATATTTCAGCGGGGGCTGGAGACAGGCGCCCTAAAAATTAACTAAATAGCAGGCCAGGCCAGGACAACACAGCAGCAGCAGCTCCAGCTCCAGCTCGCCATTCACAACATGAAAAGTCACTTAAGAGTACAAGGACGACAATTGGAGACATCAGGAGAGCCCCAAGCGAGGGGCCGCAAGGCGTGACTAGAGCACCAAGAGGAGTCTGTCTGTCCGGCAGGTGCAAACTGCCCAAAAATTGCTCTGGCTTCATCTGTTTCTGTTTCTGTTTCTGTTGCTGTTGCTGCTACGCATATTTTTTATTATAACAAATTGCATTTTATTGCCAAGAGCAGAGCCAGAACCACAAAACGTTGAGCGTTTAACTAAATTGTTTCATTTTGCGGTGGAACAACAAGGCAAGAAACAATTTCTCTAGCAATCGAGCTGCCACCTCTCGCGGCTGGGCATTATCTTCTAATGCAGATGAATGGAGCTGATGGAATTCATGTCATCAAAGATTTGATTATGTCGTTTAAATGCAAGTCAGCAAGTTGGCAGCTCCCCTCGAGTGGAAGCTTCAGTGTCAGAGCTAAATTCTATTAGTTGCTGCAGTTGATAAATGAAATCAAGAAATGGCTGTGCAAATATCTATCCAATAAGCGCAAACTTTACACAAGAGTTGGCAGCTCTTCCGAGACGCTCTCTGGCCCGCTCCCATTGTGGAGCAACAAATTTCAATGCAAACAATTGCATTGAGCTGTGCCATGGAAGTGCCAGTGTTGGGCAACACATTGTGCGGGATGGTAAGTGCTGAGAGGGGGCCAGGCTTGGCTTCCCCTGTTTCTGTTTCTGATTCTGTTTCAGTCCATGTCCATGTGCAGCTGCTACAGCTTAGCCACAGAAGCTGGACGGAAAAGCCAGCAGCAACAAAAAAGCACAGAAGATAGGACTAGAAAAGTGGGAAAATTGAGTTGAAAATTGTTCATGGCACACACTTCACAGGCAACGCAAATTGACAGCTGTCAATCAACTGCTCGGCGCTCGCCCACTCGAGCTCAACCGAAGAGTCTGGTGCCAGGTGCCCGACAATGATAATGATGATGATGATGATGCTGCTGCTGCTCGGGCTGCACTTGAAATTGATTAAGCGGCTGCTGTAGCTGCCTTCTGAGCTTGCTGCCAGACTGCAGTCTGAGTTGTGCTCTCCCAGATATAAAGAGAGAATTAGCACCGATTATATGTTTGCATAGTTTGTGAATATTATTAGGGCACAAGCCAGTGCATGGTCGCCCTCGAATTCCCATAACAAAAGGGAAGAACAAACTAAGAAACAAGAATGGAAGAGGCAGGAGCAGGGGAAGGATGTGTAGCTGAAGGATGAAACAAACTTTGGTGCTTGGAACTACTTTGGCAAAGTATTTCATTGACCGACAGAGCACACCCAGACCCACTTTGAGCAACAACTTTCATGGAACTTCACTCTGGCACCCACTTGACAACTTCCGGCCGTGTCTATGTCCTCCCAGAGAGAGAGAGAGAGAGCGAGAGGTCTGGCAGTTATTAAGTTTATGGCCATTTACTTGCGGCCAAATAAAGTTGGTTGCTTCATTTCGATTGGCTTCGCAGTCCATACTCATATGTGATTATCCTTGGAGTGGACTCTGGAACTACATCTACATACAACTCCCTGCTGACCGTTCCCTGGTGGGGCAGCCACTGCCATGGATAAATACGGCAGGAAGGCTCCACTCCCCTGCCTCGTGGGCAAACATTTTCTCGGTCTGTTCGTTCTCAAAATTAAATTGAATTGTTTCTGCATTATTAACAAGCTGAACAGGAATTTCCAGCAGGCGTATTTTGTGTGTGCTTTAAGTCGATTTCTTTCCGTGTAAACAAATAAACGGAACACACATTCAAAGAAACATTTCCAGCAAAAAGAAAACCTTTGACCTGGGCTCGTAGATGATGCTGGAATCGGTACTCCCCACAACTGCTTTCATTTATTTGAACTTATTTTCAATTACTTTTGCGCATGTTTGATTGAAATCTTTTGTTGAAGTTCCTTGGCATATTTACGTATACGAAATGATGTAAAATATATTATTATATGCCATTTGTGTGAGCAGTAGAGCAACCCGCTAGCCTTAGCCCACCATTTGATAGATTAAAAGAATCCCTTTGTATGGAGATAGAGTCCCATTATGTTTATTCCCATAAATGTTTATTCGATTTGGCCAAAAACAAAAACCAATATGCTTTTCTTCAATTTTTTTCAGTGTATCTCTGTGTCTCTGTGTGTAGCAAAAAACCAACAAACCCCCCCCCAATCCACAGCCCCACATTAAGTAACCAAAAACCAATTAACGATCCGATCAACCACCAAATCAACTTACCAAAAACCAAACTTACAGTTACAAAATACCGTTAAATACAGTTAAATACCGTTAAATACCAGTAACGTTTTTAGTGTTAATTGTACAACTCACAGCACATACGGCCCGGCCCCCCAAAAAGAAAAAATCAACAAACCTAAAAACCTAAAAACCAAAACCCCTTCCGATCCGATGACAAAGTAAACTTTTCGAGTGCCAAACCCCTCAAGCATATTTACAGTGTTGCAAAGCGAAGGCAGCAAACATGCTTGCAGTGTTGCAAAGAAAAACAAACCTAAAAAGCAACAGAAAAATCTATCGCAAACGCCGCTAGAAGACGCAGCTGAGAGACCCAGGGAGGAGTAACCAGCCAAGCCCAAGGATATCGCTGACTTGCAAAGGATCTGCGGCTGCAGACACATAACGCCATGCGCCATGTCAAAACTTCGGCATTACAGGTCCATGGATCAGCCCAGCAGCAGCGGCTGCGTGGCCATCCGCAAGAAGTTAGCAACATTTCTCCTCACAGCAAGAAAATGAAACAAAAACAAGATTCACTCTATCCATTTGCTATCCATTTGCTATCCTCCATCTATAAACTTGCTTCTTGCTTCCTCTGCCATAACCAACACACCCAAACTCACCACACAGCACACAGCACACAGCACACAGCACAACACAAAGCAGCGCACAGCCGTGGGGAACTTTTGCGAAAGTTCTGCCTAGGCTCGCACACAGCTTAACCTTTTCCGCCACCTCAACCTCTAGCTTTACCTGCATTGCATGTGACTTTGTAAATAAAATGTGCGAAAGCTCCGCGCTGACAGCTAAAAGCTCACGCTTGAAAGCTTTACGCGCACAGCCTTCAACTTGAACTTTGAGCTGTCAACCTTGAGGGCTGAGCTTGGAGCTGGAGCACTTATTTATAGCATAGCTGAAGCTCGCGGCTAGACACCGAGGCAGCTTTCAGCTGTTGCTTCTGCTGGTCAAGTCAGTCCACTGGCAACCCCCTCCACAAGCGCATCACACAGCGCATCCTTTTGCACTCCGATCTCTACTGCACCACCATCCATCCTGCCCATCCATCCTGTGGCCGAGGAGGATCTGCACTTATAAACCCACACACACACATGTCCACCCACTAACTGCATCCGCCTGAACTAGATATCCGTGTAGCAACATGTGTGCATTGCGTGCTGAGTGTGTGCTCGTCTCGTTGCAGGACTATGACAGCGGTGTGCTTTGTGTGCAACCTGCCCATCATGTCCCACCAGGTGGGTCTGGTGTGGTCAGGTGGCAACGGCTGGGACGACCTCGTCCGCGAGCAGGTGAGTGGGGACAGAAGGCCACAATGGTTGCCCATCGGACTGCTAATCCCGCTTTGTCCCTTGCCAGCTGGAGGAGTCAACGATCCGGCAACGTTTAGGCGGACGTCGCGACTCCGCCGCCCAGATCACAACCCCGCCGAGCACTTCGCCACCGCCAGGTCTGCAGCGGCGGAGGCGCAGCTCCCTGGCGCAGCTTACTGACATTCTGCGCGAGTGGAGCGGCGGCACCAAGCAGCAGACCCAACAGCAGCAGCAGCAGCAGGCCCAGCAGCAGGCGCGCAACAACAAGGCACAGCTGAATCGGCGCGAAACTCTTGCCGATCTCGCCCGCAGCCTGCCCTGGCGCACATCGACGACAGATGCGAGCACTGGTGCTGGTGGTGCTGGGGCTGGTTGCAGCTCGAGTGGCGGCAATATCACCTACATTGCCCCACGCAAGCGTCGCGAGTCGAGCGCCGATTCCGGCATACGCAGCATCAGATCCCGGCGCGATTCCAACACGGCCGAGTTCGTCAAGCACTGGAACAGGCGCGAGAGCGCCGCAGTTGAGGAACCGCCACCGAGCCACATATCCGTGAATGTGGTTGTCGTCGAAACTGCTACTAAGAGCGTGAGTTGCACCCTTTGACCTGCAGCGCAACAAAGCTGCAAGGACATGACTATCCCGACGTGGCTGTACCTCCTCCCCTCCTCTGATGGGATGGGGCAGACAGTAGTTGCATGAATGTGAAAGAGATGCAGCTGTGAATGCACTCCTTTGACGTGACTGTACTTCTTTAGGGCCCACTATTCTGCTGACAGCTGTGCCACTGCCATTTGGCATCAGCTCTTGAATTGACTGTACTTTTTGTGTGTTGTTTCTGGACAGAATCCACTGAGGACAGCCGGACAATTCACTTCCGCAAACCCTTCCACACTGCCAATTGTCCTTTGACCTTAACCCGAAGCATGCCACTCTTCTCTCTCTCTCTCTCTCTCTCTCACTCTCTCCATCCCGCATTCCTCGCTTCTGCCTGGGAACGCAGGCCTCGCGCCGCGGATCCGGGGAGAGCTACCTGTCGAGCAGCCGGCGGGACAGCAATGTCGCCGGCCGCGTGACAACGCCGCCACCGCCACCCAAGTACCAGGTGACCAAGAAGCGGGACTCGCTCGCCGCCCCGGAATTCCCCAACTTCCGGCAGGAGCAGCGCCCCTCCACCAGCTCCGCCGGCTCCTGTCACTCCGACTCCGTCTCCGTGCCACTAATCCAGTACCATCAGCAGGTGGACTCCGCGTGCCAGGCCCTGCCGCCGCCCACCATCATCACCAGCTCGGTGACGCCGCCGGCCACTAGCCCGACGGCACCCAAGAGTCGCCGCGACTCCACCACGCAGTGCGGCCGCGTCAACCGGCGCGACTCGAAGGCGGGCCACAGCCCGGAGCGCGCGCCGCGCATGAACCGCCTGCAGCGGCAGGCCACGGCCTTCGACGAGAGCGTCCTGCCCGGCGGCAGTCGCCGCGGCTCCCAGCCGGCCCTCAGCCCGGACCCGCCCGAGGACTGCGAGCGACGCGCCTCGCGCCGCGACTCCCTCTCCCCGGACAGCGCCTCGCGCGGCGGTCGTCGCGACTCGCGCACCCATCTCTCGCCCGACCGCACACACGAGCGAGACGGCAGCCCGCGACGGCACACGCTGCGCCGCCAGAGCAGCTCGGCGGCCCGCCACTCGCCCGAGTCCAACAGCTGCGGCTCGTCGCGGGACCCCAGTCCCTGCTCGCGTCCACCGCCGCTGCCGACGGTGGAGCAGAGCCAGCGACCCGCCATCCGGCGCCAGTCCACCACGGAGGAGATTCTCATTGCTCGCGGCTTTCGGCGTCAGTCCACCACGGAGGAGATGATCCGCTGCCGCAACTTTCGGCGCCAGAGCTCCCAGAGCGACGATGTCTGCCGGTGGGTGTTTCCCATTCCATTCCATTCGCATTTCCATCTGCTGCCCACTGACTGACTATCTCTTTCGCCCTTACCCCGACAGCTATCGCGGACGCCGCGATTCATCGGCACAGATCATTGACGGCACCATCGGCACCATGACCGTGGAGACCACCAGCACTTTTTTTGACTCCAGCACACAGACGGGTAAGTCACCCATTTGCCATTTGCCATTTGCCATTTTCCAAATTCAAAAAGTGCCGCGTTTCGTTTGCGAGTGTCCTGCGTGTGCGCGTCCTGCCGGCTGGTGGATGAACTGGCGCCCAAAAGCTCGACTTTAACAAAAGCTTTGGTGTCAGCTTCCAGCAGCTGGCGTGGCAGCCCCAACAGCTGTTTCTCTGCGTCGCGCGGTGCTGCCAATCTGTGTGCGGGCAACGTTACTCGGTCAAGGAGGGGCTCAGCAGGGCAGAGAGAGAGAGACAGAGAGAGAGAGAGAGAGAGAGAGGGATGCCATGTTAATGGCGGCGCCTGGCCATTCCGTTATCCGTTCTCCGTTCTCTGTTCCTTTTCCTGCTCTGCCATCAGTTGCTGTTGAAGACGCAAACGTGCCACAAGCATCAGGCAGAGAGAGTCCGCACACCAGCACTCCGTTCGAGTTCCTCGCGCTCCGAGTTCGAGTTCGAGTCCGAGTCCGTGCCGGCATCCATGCCACAGGCCAGTTATCCCCTTTTCCCGTCAGAGTTTGCCCATCGTAAACTGTAAATACAAATAAGAACTTTGTCGCTGCAGCCGCTCTCTGGCCCGCTCCGCTCCGCCTCGCTGTTCGCGCTCTTATCGCCTGGTCGTTCGCTCGCTCCACAGCCCGTCTGTGTGTGTGTGCGTGTGTGTGCGTGTGTGTGCCGTGTGCCACTGTGTGCGTGTATATACAATACAAAAATATTTTTACACATTTTTTTGCGGTGTGTGCAGTGAAATTTTGTTGTTCTTTGGCTGCTGTTTGAGCGCCAGCTCGAGTGCAGCTTCTCCGTGAGAGAGCAAACGGCAGCGACGTGGCCCAGTACGTTGACGTTGGCAGCGACGGCGTTGCGTCGCTGCGCAGCGGCCGTCGCCAGCCGTCGAGCAGCAGTGCCAGCAGCAGCAGCAAATGCAGTCGCAGCGGTTTGTATATAAATTATTCCACTCCATAACCATTCCATGACATGCGTCCCATCTCCCATCTCCCATCCAACGCACAACGCACACTAAAACTTTAATGAATGAGAGTGCAATGTCAATGTCCTCCTGCTCTCTCTCTCTCTCTCTCTCTTTACATCCCGCTCTCTTGTCTGTTATGAATGAGCTGCGAATGGAGTCCTGTATGACAGCCAACAATGACAAGCCCAAACAGGACCCAGACCCAGACCCAGACCCACTTGCGGGTGCAACAAGTATCCTTTTCGCGGCTGCCAAGTTGCGCCAATGGACACTGCGGTAGCTGGGGGCAGGCACAGTGATAGATGGAACATGTTGATTGAACCTGTTGCCAGACAGACAGACACAGAAAGTGTCAGAGTCAGGGCCAAAACTGAGTGTGGGGCGTAGCAGTACTTGCCACAACATCTAGTAATTAGAGAGCAGATCAGGCTGCCCCCAATCAGCAATGGGCGGCAAGTTAACTTTGGGGAAAATATGAATATCTTGAACGTTGTGTCTGCTGCCACTCGACTGCTTTAAGTCAAAGCTGTCCATGCGAAGATGGATTGCTCAGACTAATTTGGACAGACAAACAATCCATTAGGCAAACGATAGAGGACGAACGCAGGAGACACGCAGAATAGGAAGCCGCCAGCCAGCCATCTGGGCCGACATCGATTACCTTCATTTTTATAATTGCACTTTTACGATACACAAACGAGAGTGGGGCCAGAAGAGACAAACGAATTTCCGCCAGCAAAAAGGGGAAACACTTTTATGAACAGGATCGAATGAACAGCAAGTGGGTCACCGATTGCTGCTCGACAATTGACAAAGTGTGGCCCAAGCATAACCAAATGTTTTCTAATCCCAAATGGCATTTCCCAACTTCTGGAGCTTGGAGCTAAAGGCAAAGGCTCTAGCTAATTTGATTGATTGCTGAGTGAATGAGTGTCGCAGCTGATGGATGCTTGGACTGAGCAATCGTCGTCCCTGGCTTCCACTCTCGCTCTCCTCTCTGTTGAGGAGCCCTTGTGCAGCTCATAAAAGAGTTCGTTGTCGAATGAATTAGCAGCAGCTGGCTGGCAGGTTCGAAAGTTTTCAAATCATTTCTGGCCATAAAATGCAAATTGCTGTGACGCCAACAGCAGCGACCATAAACAGAAATCGCAGGCAAATAAAATGGAGAATATTCACCCTGAATGAAAGCCCCTTCAAGGGTATCCATATGTCACATTCGCTTGTTGTTTCAATCAAACCATTGATGATGGACTTTACCTGACTGAATGCCAGCAGCAGCAGCAGCAGCAGCAGCGGGAGGCGTGGCAGCCGCACAAATGTCTAATGCCATTAACAGCTGTCACTTTGCTTGGCCTCTCGGTGGGGCCGTTGAATTCTTTGACAGGCAAACGGAATGAGGGAGGGGAGCAGGCAGCTTGAGTGTCGCATAAAAAGTGGCCAAAAATAACAAGGAGCACATAAACTGAGGACAACAGCAGGAGGACACAGCACAGAAACAGGGCCAGGGCCAGGGCCAGGGCCATAATAATAATAATAATAATAATATTGAGACAGCAGTTTAGTTTCCGTGGTAATGGCTCGCGTTTATTTGCCAAAGACAAGATGGTCGATTGGTCGATTGTCCATTGTCCATTGTGTAAGCAAATTGCTGGCCGTGAATCATACGCACCGTTGTACGTCAGCTCGCAGCAGAAGCAATATCTCTGGCAGTTCAACTCTCAAGAAGTTACACTCAGAGTCCAGGCGCTAATTGGGCGAGTGTAAGATCAAAATACCAAAAAGAATGAACCCATAAATATTACTTTGAGTGGCAGTTTGGCTCAAATGATGCCAAACTGGAATCAAGTCATAATAACTCCAATTCGAATGCGAAACCCCATCAATAACTGATTGATATAATTGGCACTGGCGTATCCTACATACATATATCATATATAACCCGCTCGTAAATCTCTGTCGGTCGGTCTGTGCTCACATGCAATCGCTGTGTGTAATTTTCACGGCATTCTCCTTGCGGCAATATCCATAAAATCAAATTAACACACAACTGGCGCAGCACGCAAAGGAAAAGTCAAGCCAGAAAAGAAAAGCAGCGAAAATAAAAGAAAATAAAAGAAAAGAATAGGGAAAAACCTTGCACTAATTGAAGTAATGGAACGGGGTGTGTGGGCCTGACTGACTGACAGTGAGAGGTCCACTGGTTGGTGGGTTAGTTTCGGCCACGACCAGACTGAATGTTTGACTTTGGCTCAATTAACGCCACCGCCGCCGCACCGTTCGACTCGTAGATTCATTAAAATACAGCAAACACACACACATGTGTGTTCTGTCTGTGTATTTTAGTAATTTGGATTAAACATGCCGTCCAGCGGGAACAACGGCGAGGACAATAGAAAATCACCTGAACCATTAACCAGAGCAAGCAGTCACTCTTCGATCGCCCTTGAGGCGGCACAGGGCACTCCCTTAGCCTTTGCCTTTGCCTTTGCCCCCTTTGTACGCAGAAGAATGGGGGCTGACAGTGCGGATCAGGATCACGCGATTACAGAATATATTTTGACTCAGTTTTGGGTACTTTCTGCTGGTGGGAGGCTGCTCCGTTCATCTTTGAGGTTGGCGGATTTTGGGGGATCAACGCGACAAAACTATTGGCTTGCCGTATGGAAATGTTTTGAGAGACTTAAGCTGACTTTTGAGGGGTTGATGGAGAGATTAAATAAAACTCAGGTGCCTCCGCAGTGGCTCCCTTCACGGCTGCCTTCATGGCTGATTACGTGCGAGAACCGTTTCAGAGCTGAAACAACAACCAAATTTCCAGCGTCGAATCGATGGCGGGGTGGGGCCGAAGCCTGTCAGCAAATCTGGGAAGGGCCCGATGGGTTGGGGGGTCTAATAGGTGGACCGCAACATGTTGTCGCCTTGCTAATTGGAGCAGACAAACGATTCTGACGCCGGCAAAGGGCGGTGCGGCAGCGGGGCGCGCTGTGGCAAGGGACAGGGACTGTAACTGGCACTGTGACGGGAGCATGACGTGGCATCAGATGAAAATAATTACAAAACAGTTTACTCAATAAAATTCCAAATGATTTAACTACAACAGGGAGTGGGGAGGAGACGCAGACGCAGACGCAGACGCAGAGAACAAGGACGAGAACGAGCACGAAGACAGGGACAGGGACAGGAACTGAGACAGAGACAGGATGGAGGCTGGCAGCAGCAGCATGACGAAAACGAAAACGAAGACGCAGACAGCCAACAGAATGGGGGCAAAAGTTGCCTACACACGGACACACGGACACACGGACACGGACACGGACACGCACAGCATTACAGCGGAGCAGGACTAGGAGACAGGACACTTGGCTGTGTGGTGGCGGGGGTGGGGCCTTACAGCTGACATTGATTGAGCGAGGATGTGAGTGAATGGCAGAGATTGCTGGCCATTAAATGTCCCGGACCAGGTACCACGACCAGGATCAAAGCCCTGACTCACCTTGACTCCATGCTGCTGCTGCTGCTGCTGCTGCTCAGGTGTGCGGGGGGCTGCTAATAGACTCGACACGCAAGTGCCTGCAAAAAAAAAATAAATAAATAAAATACAAAAAAAGTATAAAAGAAGAAACAAAAAGGAGCACACAGCATTTCCTTTCTTCGGGCAAGAGGAAAGTTTTTGATCAATTTTCGGTGCGTCTTCGCAAAAAATAAATATGTAAAAAGGATTTTACACGCACACCCGTAGCCCCCACTCCTCCAACATGTGTGTTGGTTGCACGCTCGAAACCATTTCGAAAACTGAGTTAACTTTTGTTGCACTTTCGTGCTCTGCCCATCCTGTGCTGCCCCTGTGGCACATCCTTTTATGTGGCCACAAAATCTACATGTGAACCGACCCCCACACACTCCACACTTTCCACTTTCCACTTTCCACTTTCTACTTTCTTTTTTAAAATATGTATTCCTTGGGCAAACAAAAGTTCTTTATGCAAATTGCCTGGCTTAGAGCAGCAGCTGTGGGGTGTGGGCTGTGGGCTGTGGGTGGGCAGCTCCTCGCTTCTGCAATAGATTCACACAATTCTCTCTCTCTCTCTCCCTCTTCCTGACACTTAAGTGGCGTCTGGGGTGCGAAAGTTTAGCCGGGGTCTAATTCGTGTTCGGGGGATTCGACTTGCAGCTTGCTTCATGTCTCCCAGGCAAGAGGCTTCACATTGATAAGTACTTGATGGAGAATTGAACTTTAATTGGAAACTATTTCACAGCACTCACACCGTTCGATGTGCCAGCGCATTCACACTTCTCCGTTTTCCTCCTGCGCCTTTTCTTTTATTTTCTTAGCCATGCAACAAGTGCCCTCTCCTCCCAAGGACTAATCACAGCTCCTGCCGCGCGTCCACTGAGCCCCAAATCCATTTGCCATCGAATGGTAGCCCCAGAAATATATTTTTGTTGCCTGCACATGTGGCAAGGATTTATGGGGATGCTGCCCACTGGCTTTCGGAGCATTTAGTCAGCGGCAGCGAAACATTTTCGCTCACGTTAATTCCATTAAAAGCCCCAAAAAGTTCGAATAAAAAATAGAAACATTTTACGTGCCGCCTTTCGAATTCATGTGGCATGCCCCTCATGTCTTCTATTATTTTCGCGCTCGCTCTCTTTGCCACTGAGGCTCTTTTTTTTTACATTTTGAGTTTATAGTTTTTAAATTTTAATTTTTTTTTCGAGTTTTTGTCGTTTTATTTAAAAAATTTGTTTTAAATTTAAATTTGGGTTTTAGTTAATTTTTTTTAACATTTTTTTTTTTATGTTAATTGTTTTTAAATTATTTTTTATTTTTTTGTATTTTTATATTTGGCTTTAGTTTCTCTCTTTTGGCTGTTTTTTTAAAACATTTTTTTTTTAGTTAAAACATTTTTTTTTAAATTAATTTTTTTTTTTTTAACTTTTGCCAATGGAATAATGCAGTCCAGAGTCCAGAGTCCAGAGGGCTTGTAGCTTGAAGGAGCGCAGGATGATTGCTGTCATGCAATGCCGCAAACTTTGATGATTCGGGAGTAATGCTCTGGGCCCCTTGGTCGGCCCTTTTGCTATCGTGTCATTCAAGCATCAGCAGGGCACTGCAGCCAAGCGCACCAAGGGTTCGGGTGTGTGTATGCTCGGGGTCGATTATGGTCCCAGTTGACCCATAAATACGCACGTACAATACACCCAAGGCGGGGCCGATGACTCTGCTTGGCCACCCTGTCAGTGGTGCTCCACTCGTTGGCCTCGGTGACCCACATGACCCACATGACCCACGCTGCCCGTCACAAAAGGACATGCACTTTGGGGTCCCAACTGGACAACTGGGCAACTGGGCAACTGGGCGACTGGCTGTTGCTGTGGACAGCAATTTGCGTAAATGATATGCTTCAATTTAATTGCACTGCACTAATCAGCAGCGGAGTGGCAGAGGAGTGGAGGGAGGAGCAACGACAAAACTGAAGGCTGTGACAGGCTGTGGCCTCGAGTCCCGGCTCTTATCCGCCGGGCTAATGACAGCTTACTGTCAGCGATAATTGAACAACAGTCCAACAGTCACCAAACAACTGACAAACAGGCAGTGCTGGGGATGGGGCGCTGGTTTCAGCTTACTGAAGATCCTTGTCTTTGGATAAAGTTGACCATTTATAATGGCCACCCCGCCTTTGGGGCATTGTCAGCAGTCCTTGAAGGTCCCTGAGAAATCATAGTTGGAGCCAGTTGCCCCCTTGCACAGTACAGTACAGTGGTACAGTTGCAGCAAAAGGTTCAGCCTAAAGGAGTTATTTCAGTTCTCATTAAGCGAGATTCCCACAAGGCGGAACAGGGAATCAATTCCTGCTACTCATTATGGGTTATACGCGTATTGAAAGTGTTGTGTGGCAGCTGTTTATGGAGAGGTACAATTACAGGTACAGTTGCGTCAAAGGGTTGACCTGCGCCGGCAGGGGCAGGGGCAGTGGTTCTTGCAACCCCTAAGCCAGTGCACCTACCATCCACACCCCCCTTTGCTGTTACCTCTTCCACTCTATAATTTCAATGAAAGTGCATTGAAAGGGCACGTTGCCGGGTTGCCTGGTTGCCTGGTTGGTTTCCCTCCAGCATCCTCCTCGTTTCGGTGTGGCATCCAATATTATTTACGCTCAATTAAGTTAGTGTGCAGCACCCAACCCCAAGCCACCCCCAGCCCCCCCAGCACCACTTGTTCTCTGCTAAACAAATTGCATTTGGAGTCACTTCTGGGCCAGCTCCAACATTTCAGTGGCAAGTGTCTGCTGGCCTGCCATTGTCTGACAATTGGCACGAACCCCAGCCCCAGCCCCAGCCCCAGCCACCCAACTCGAGAGTGCCTATCACGAGCCATTAAGCAGCCATTGTTTTGGACCAGCCTCACGAAAAGAAAAAGAAAACGCCCGAGAGGCGGGCGAAGGCGAAACTTAACGCTTGATTTCCGCACTAAAAACCTGAAGTTTGCCATTCTTTTGGGTCATTAGTTGGTAATTTATCAAAGTCATGAATTCCGCCCTTCGCCAGAGTGCAGATGCAAGGTTGCCCTGCGGCGGCAGCTGTCATAAAAGCAAATTGCAGGGAACCCAGAGCTGCACAGAGAGAGAAAGAGAGAGAGAGAGGGGGAAAGGGATCTGCTGATGCTACAAGGAGCAGCTCTGGCTCCTCCAGCCTTGACCAAAGATTCTACAAAGAGAAACAAAACTACAGCCAAAGGTGCAGCTGGCTGCGAGCGTTAGTTATTGCGCTCTTTCAACCCTCCCTCCCCGTGGCATGCCACAACAAGCGACCAGCATTTTGTCGTCTTTCAATTAGTCAAATTTTTGTTGCAGCTTCTGGCAGCTCCGCCAGCAGCGTAAATATGACGATGTTCCATTAAATTAGAACAGTTGTTGCCCCGCCACCCTGTCCCTGGCATTGCCATTGCCAGCTTGCAGCTGAAGTGAACTCCATGCTGGCTGGACATGACATGACATTGCTTTCGAGTACTTTTCTGTTGGCATTCCTGTTGCGCATTTCAGTCTCTCACGAATGCAATGCACTCGATGCACTTTATGGCCATGCATGGCACACATTTGTGGCCCCCTTCTGGCTGGACATTCATTGCCTTAGTTGGTGCCGGCAGACCAATTAGGTGCGGAATGCCATGCCATTGTCAGAGTCAGAGTCTCTCTCTCCCAGTCGAGTTCATTAATGCAAAAATATGCGCAAAGTTTCGACCAGAAACGGTTCAAGTGGAGTGGAGTGAGTCTGCCTGGCAGCTGGACATATGTAGAGGCAAAACACTTCAAAAGAGACTCAAAATAAGCTCAAAGTGCGCATACGCCCAGTGTGCAGTCGAGTGGGGGAGAGAGCAGGACACTCTCCATTTTGGGTCAACGCTGATCCCGGGTGTCGCCTGTCGCAGCCAGCTGGCTGGCTCTCATAATGTATGTATGTTCCGGTTGCCTGATTCATTTAATTATGATTTCCGCTCGCTACCCCGAAAAAGGGGCAGAGCCCGCGGAGCACACATGCTCATTATGGTGGCAGTCACTTGATTGCCACTGCCCTGACCAGCCCTGACTCCACACCACCAGAGAACCAGCACACAGTAAAGTGGAACACAGCACAGTTTGAATGCTCTTTGGATTTGAAACAAGTCCTCAAATGTGCGCCAATAAATTGTTGTATTGATTTATCCGTTCAACTGGGATTATTTCCAATATTTGAATTTGTTTTTGAGAGTGTAGCCAAAAGAGAAACTCTCTGCCTACTTGTGATGTACATGAGGCATGAGGTTGAGGCATCTTTTGCCCATTCATCAACTCAACAAGCAACAATTTTGTGGCACTCTCTCTCTGGCTCTGTGGTGGGCTGGCAGCGATATCCTTTTGCAATTTGCTTGTATTAGAAACTCATTTCCGTTTGTAATTGAGTCGCTCCCGCAGTCTATTGTGTGTGTCGGACGTAGCGGCACACTCCAGCCGGATTTCCCCAGGCATCCATCCATCCATCCATCCATCCATCCATCCATCCTTACTTCCTGCATATTTGGGTTATGTATATGCAAATTAATGGCAATATTTGCTTTGAAATTTTGCCGCTGACTAACAATGTTCGTGTATGTGTGTGAGGTTTTGGTTACGGTTTTCGGTTACGGTTACGGTTACGGTTACGGCTACGGTTTCCCCATGCCCCAACAGCATTCCCCATTCGGTATCGGTAACGGCATATTTGATTGATTTGTGGAAATGCATTTGCGGCTGTGCGAATGTGTATCGGCCGAGTTCCTGTTTTGATCTATTTGCCATTTCGTTGCCATTACAGAGCCATCGCCGCTGTACGACAACAACCACTACCATGAGGAGTGTCTGCGGTGCAACTCGTGCGGCTTGAATCTCACAGGACCCAACCAGAAGCGCGCCAGAAGGTTCAAGGTATGTACACACTCCACGCTCCACACTCCCACACTTCGTGCCATCTCATCTCGCATGCAGTTGCTCATTTCGGGCTCGCCATAAAAGTGAACTCATTATGTGGCAAATGATGCACGGCTGCCACAGCCCCACTGCATGCGTGCTGCACAGTGGCAAGTGGCTTAATCAAAATTCACATTACACACACTCGTCTCATCTCAGCCAAATGAACTCACAAATAAATCATTTAGCGATGAGCAAAAGGCTCTCCCGTATCTGTCTCCTGCTTTCACTTTCTCCTCATTCGCCCCTGCAGAACCAGATCCTGTGCGACCTGCATTTCGCAGACGTGGCCCTAATGGAGTGCTCCGATTTTATGCAGCAGCTGCGTAGCTTCAAGCCCCAATCGCTCGGCTGTGCGGTGGCGCGACGCAAGAGCTCCACGACGTTAATATTCCCATTGCCGCCGCAGGCATGTTCAGGTATGTAGGCGCACATTTTATTATAACCCAAAAGCGGCACTGCCACGGCCCACTGACACTGCCATGCGATGAGACTTTTGCATGGAGCAACACTTGGTCCTGTGCCCCGCTCTTGAACACCCCGCACAAAGGCACTCTAGTGGGGCATATTCGTTCCGGGTTTCTTTGGCCATTAGCTGCAGCTTGTCTCACATCTTTTACTACACAAAGGAGAGCTTTTATGGCACTCCAAAATGATTATTCACAAATTTGTTAATGATGCCCAGATTTTGTGGCAAGTGCAAAAATTAGATGTTAAGTTTTTGGATATTTGGGCCTCTCCAGGGTACTTATGACTCGATCACAGGGCGAAACTTTTTTAAACTTTGCTTCGGTCTTCTTTTTTGTTTTTTTTTTTCGTAGTGTGCATGTGGGTGAGTGCGAGTGAGAGAGAGCATACATATGTGCGCCTATCCGAGCTGGCGGCGTCATCATTATAATTCAAATGAGATTTGCGCGCACAGAAATATACACACACGCACATAAAGAGTTGGGCAGCAAAGAGAAGAGGGAAGAGAGCAGAGACTGGAGTGTGTGAGACATGAGGAATAAGAAAGAGGACAGAGGAGGAACGTAACGGAACATAACAGAGATGAACAGATGCGGAGCAGGACAGTGGGACGTCTACAAGTTGGAGAATGTTTGGCATTTTGCATAATAAAGTTCTTCAAACATATTTGATGTTCGGGTTACGCAGACACACACAAAAGCACACGCTAAGTGAGAGAGAGTGAGAGAGATAGCAGCGCCATTTGTCGCTGACATAAACTTTCAATTCGGTTTTCATTTCACTTTCTCGGCGCTTTTTCCTCTTCTACTTATTTTTCGCATTCGCCAAACGATTTAATTAAAATCACAACAACAAAACAACCAAAAAAACATGAAGAAAAGAACCAAAAACAAAAACAAACACAAAAATGATAGAAAGAAGAACAAAAAAATCGAAATGCTGAACGCAGAGAGAGCCATGAACATTTCTTAACATTATTTATCAGTCAGTCAGTGTGCCAAATTCCCATATGTATGTGTGTGTGCTTGTGCGTTGAAATGCAAAGTTTATTAACGGGATTTTTATTGCGAAACTTTTGGGGGGGTGGCAGACATTCTCGGAGCCGTCGTCATGTTGGGTGCGCTTAACGCTCAATTCCGTTTGGCGTCCGTTTTAATTACAATGTGCCGAAATGTACACGAAGGCGGCCTCGACTCTGGCTCTGAGGCAGCGCTGTACTCGGCTATAGTTTGGGCTCTGGGCTGTGGCCATTGGCCAAATTGATTATCGCTAAGTGAAGCTGCTGGTAGTCCAAAATAATGCAATTAACTCGGTCAAAAAGCGCACTCTTCCATAATTGATGGAAGTGCCGGAGATGAAGCATTTCGGAAGCAAACTGTAGAGCAGCAGCAGAATAACTGCAAACCCTTTAATGGCAGTATTACCAGAGATCTGCATGGCAACTCTACTGCACTGGCATTGCAGCTGACTGACTTTTACGGGCTTATTGCTATGTGACTTGCAGCTGACAAGCTCTGATTTCCATACAACTATTTGACCTTACTTGCAGCTGAACGCAGCTCAGCTCAGTTGAGCGACTGTCAAAGACTGACTGCTGCAAAGCCTGGCACAGACACACTCACACGTCTCATGCCGTATTAATGGGAGCAGCATTCGAAGCGACATTAAGTGCACTCGGGTAAAAGTGATTTGATGCGTGTCACATTCAAGTGCAAGTGCTGCTCAGCAACGACAGGCGCACAGTTGTTCTGTACACGAGAGCGATGCGCTGAACGTGAACATTGTGCAAACTTCTGCCTCCCCCTCAAGACGGCCTCAAGACTTGACTGAAGCGAACACACAAAACTCCAGCCATAACTCCAGCTGATGCACAGATGCATATCCACCGACTCGTACAAATAGAAAGTTCCCTTAAAGCTGCTGCCTGAAGCCCGAAAAGGGGCTCTCGGCGGCCATAAAATAGATTAAATAAATACAGTAAATAAATCATTTAGCGTCTCAGAAGTATAGCGGCATTTGTATGTACATATGTACATTTCTATGTGCGTTGCCCACGTAGGCGTGCATTGAACACGTTTATGGCCGGAATCGCGCAGTCGAGTTATAAACACGTATTATGGCGCCATTCCCAAATAAATGCGAAGCCCAAAGATGCTCCCCCCGTGTGCGTGTGTGTGTACGTGACAATTAAATTTATGAAATAATATATACAGAGGCCATAAAAGGACCAAAATGTCGCTGCCCAAGACCGAGACAAAGTCCATGTCCAAGTTGAAAAGTCACGGGGTTCACGGGATCGCTGCTCTCCGCCGCTCCTCACGAATTATTGCCCCAGAAATGGGCACGTGACTGCCACGAAGATGCTGCCAAGTTGGGCCATTAGCGGATGCCAGGATATTCCTGCCAAAGGATGCGTAGATAATGCGTAGATAATGACATCCGAATGAGGCACAAAAACTGCGCTGCAAAAATTGCACATTTAATGAACTCTGATTTCAAATTAAAAGCGAGAATTATCCGCACATTTGTTATTTTGCTACATGAAAAAAAAAACAAAACCAATTCAAAATCAATACGCAATTTATTTACATTATTTGTTACACACGATAATAATAATGATGCATTTAATGGGCAGAGCTTATGCTGTGGCAATGGCAGCGACTTAAGTGCAATTAAGCCCAACAAGTATATGGCGTTTTTGTTGTTTATTTGCGACAAGCTATGTTTGAATGTTGCTGAAATGCAAACACAAATTCTGCAACAACTCGGATATACAGTTTTGCATGAGAAGCTTTGGTGCTCGCGCAGCCGAAACAAAAACAAACACACTGCACCCGCATTGCTGCCTAGCGGAGCTTAAAGCTCTGCCATCGATCAAGCATGTTTGTTTTTGTAGCAGCATGCTGACAGGTAGCGGATTTCAACTCTCGCGGCGGGGCTTCTCTCTATCTCTCTCTCTCTCTCTGCATCTCTCTCTTGTCTCTTTGCCGTTCTTTCTTTGCGCTCTGCTTTAATCTATTCTCTTTGAGAACTTATCACGCTCGACTTCTGCAGCTGCTCTTAAGTAAGTCCGATTGGTCCCCCCAATATCTACAAGCATTATGACAGCATTCATCAGCAATAACTTGTTCTCCTATTTCCTATCATGGTTTTAACAGCTCTGTTGAAATGCAGAAACATTAAT
This sequence comes from Drosophila guanche, assembly GCF_900245975.1. Lineage (NCBI taxonomy): Eukaryota > Metazoa > Arthropoda > Insecta > Diptera > Drosophilidae > Drosophila > Drosophila guanche. The sequence goes on from NW_022995763.1 coordinate 262,291, forward strand.
TTGGGCACGGCTCTGGCTGCCAATAATCTGAGGGCTTCATTTCCCACCAGCGCCTGTGGCCTTATTCAGGACTCTGTCATCTCGGCTGGTCATAAATTTGGCATACCGTGGTACCTGGCCGGACATTTACATTTTAATATGCATTATTAGCGGGATAATTGTTTGAGAATATTGCCCAAGAATAGACAGTCATGCGGCAACGTCTGGCAGGGGGCCTGTGGTGGCCCCCGTCCAAGGCAGCCATCAATTTGTCACTTTGGCATTTTGTACTGTAAACCCCAGCCCCGATTGTCATTCGTGCCATAATAAATTCAAAAGCCCCTCCATGAAAAGGAGCAAAAGAGGCAGAGAGGCAGCAAGGCAGACAAAAATTGTCGCGCACTTTTAACGTTCATTTGTCAGCTCGGTTTTTGGTCCCCCGTGCCCCGTGCCCCGAGCCACGTCTCCACTCCACTCTCCATTGTATTCGTGTCGCGGGGCTAGGCCATCTCTTTGTCTGCCAATTTTAATATTTTAATATGTCCTGGCACGCATTTTGTCTCTCATTTTGTTTGGTGAAAAATGATTTCAATTTCTGGTTAGTGTTGCGTGGATTTCGTGAATGCATAGAGCTATCCATTAAGGCCAACAGCCAACCAGCCAGCCCCACCTTGGCCTTACTTTGTTTGCCCAGAGACAATTAATTAAACAAAAGGCAAAGGAGCAGCTACCAGTACCCAGGAGCTTGAGCAGAAAATAAGTCCAAAATATCTCCGCTCGTTGCAGTTGGAAAATTAAATTTCCCCATACACTCACTGGGATTGGAATGTTGTGCAGACTTCTCAGGGATTCCTCATATGAGTTGTACAATTTGTTGCCTTCACTTTTGGCTAAAGTTTTCTTCTGGGCTGCTCTGGCTCCAATACCTTTAATTAAGAATGGGAGAGACCACAAAGAGTTCCTGCGGAAGAGTTACCTGAGGGCCAGCCGAGGGCTCTGGCCCCCTGCAACGCTTGCTAAAAGTTATCCCACAAACTGCCACTCGAATTGCAACACCAAAAAACTTTAAAAGCTAAGCAAAAGGCAGGGAGTGACCCAAAGGATGCCACTCGCTGTGAGACGGAGAAAGAGTCCTTTAAAGCTGTGCGGGAAACTGCCAGAGATGCTTGCTTGCATTCATTTACGAGTACTCGTAATGCCCAAGTGAATAATCCCAGCCATAATCACGATTCCGTTTGCCATTGCCATTGCCATTGCCACGCATGGACGCTCCACGTACATTTTCAATGGGGGGGGGTTAAACAATGAAAATTGCATCACAGCTCGCACTTTAATCTTTATGAGCTTCACTCAACTCTAATGAAAAAGTGAGGGCAGGGCGACTGCAGCCACAGCCACTGCCCGGGCCAGCAGCTAGATTTCCATTCGTGCGAGCCAGAAGCAACAGCAGGACCAGAAACCGAGCTCTCAGCAGCAAGCTTTCATAAATTCCTGATTTTGTTTGTTCGCATTTGTCAAAGGTGCACCACTGCGGAGGCACCACTGGGGGCGGCTGGGCAGGACTGGGAAATTCAATTTCTTTGCTCGCACAAAATGAAAAGTTTTCGCAGCTCGGAATGTGGGAAGGTAATTTGGCATCAATTGTCGGGCCTCTCTGGGCCTCAAAAATGAATTTGAATTTGAGTTTGATTTTTGTTTGGGTTGCTCCTTGGATGCATTTTGTGCGGCTTCTTCGGTTCCCCTTCGGAACAAGGGCCAGCCTTTTCACCAGAACTTTTGTCACACAATGCCAATAAGCAATTATTGGACTGCTGACGTGGCAGCACCTCCACACCTCCACACCTCCACACCACCCACTCTGGTGGCACGTGGCACGTGGTTACACGGCACACGGCACACGGACTGGTCGGGTCAGGTCAGGGCGTAGCACGCAGCTCGACACACAAATGTAAGCCTCTTAAATATACGAAAAGCAATTAAAATATAATCAATATGCGAGTGCCCTGCCACCGGCTCCTATGTCCAGCCCAGTCGGCGATGAATGTCGAGGGAGTTACGCAGCAGCTTTTCCCGGAAGCGCAGGATATTATCATCCCGCACCGGAGTGGGACGCGTGAGCGTTGTCAGATCGTCCACGTGACGGTAGTGCTGCATCTGGCCGAAGTGCAAGGGCACATCCATGGGGCCGCACGACTCTCGCCAGTGCAGGGGAAAGTGATTGTGTGTGAGGGTCACATACAGCGGACTGTGCAGGCACTTGATGGCCGATCTGGCATCCAAGTGCTCGGCCACACGTGTCACGTGCGACAGCATGTAGAAGTGCTGCGGCAGCGCAGGATCCGCCGCCAGCTCCTCGGGGAAGTACACATTCCGGAAGCAGAAGCTCGTGCGCGCAGTGCAGTTCACGTCGAATCGCTGCAGCTCCTGCAGCAGCTGCTGGTAGCTCTGCAGCTCGCCCAGCGGCATGATGACCTCGTCCACATCGAACACACCCAAGTAGTCGAACTCGTACATGTTCCGGTACAGGCAGTCGTTGTACATGAGCACCTCGGTGAGGCACGCGCGCAGAGCCCTGTGGTCCGGCAGCTCGGCCAGCAGGCGATGCTGCCGCAGCTGCAGCAGCCCGTCCACCTGCGAGTAGTGGGCCAGGGTGTGCGATGTGTTGGCGGTGAGCTGCCCGATGTCGTAGGCCACCACCCGCTCGACGCCCAGCAGTCGCAGCAGCTCCAGCCACTCCACCATCCGGGCGGACATGTCGCGATCCGGGAAGTCGAGAAATTTGACACAGACGCCGGTGCGCAGTCGCTGCTGGGTGTTGGGCGGTGGCCGGGGTCGCTGCGACACTTCGGCATTGACCACGACGAGCGCGTTGCGAGCTGGGGCGCAGGGGCTGCCAAAGACCAGCGACACCAGCTGCGGCACACGAATGTCGGGCTCTGGCACCACGCAGCTGAGCATGGTGGGATAGGCAACGCCGGCCACATTGCCCCAGGCATCGTACCAGCCCACCTTGGTGTCGCTGACGGGCACCAGATCCGGCTGGCCACCGTCCGCGTACCACAGCTGGCAGTAGGCCTCCGGATGTGGCCCCTTGACGGTGGTCACCATCGCCAGCACCATCACCTCGGGCGCCGCCGGCCTGCAGTCGTAGTAGGCGCCAAAGAGGAAGTAGCTCAGGTTGCCCTCCACCACCCACTGGAAGTCCGGGTTCTTGAACACAAAGTCCTCGTAGCGCGGAAACGGCGCACACTGATGGCCGCGTCGTGACCCTTGTGCCCAGTGATGCTTCCCGTTCTCGCGAAGGATAGCCTCCAGATCCGTTGGGGCGTCCACAGGGTAGTCCACAGGGTAGTCCACAGGGGAGTCCACAGCGACATGCACTTTGGGTACAGCAGTCTCTCCCTTCCACTGCTTCTCCTGTGAGGTTATGCCCGCCAGGGACTTGCGGCTGACCTGCTGAATGACCAGGAGCAGGGCCAGCGTCCCAGCCACACAGATCAGCGGCGTACGCCAGGCGCGCAGCAGCTTGTACACCATTCTGGAGCCCATCCAATAGGCATCTGGAGCGATGCTCCACTCGGCATAGAACTTAAGCGTTGCCGGCTCTCCCCTGCTGACAGATAACAAACGAATAGCATTCGAGCATTCTCACATAAGATAAGATAGCGAGGAACCGACAACACACTTTGGAAAATTAGACATTTTGGAGGCGAAGTTTCGACAACTTGTAGAAGAGAGCAGAGATACGAGCCCGACTTGTCTGGTTGTCAGACAACCAATGGGCCATGCATATCGGTACACTTTTGGGACATTACACAATTGAAATGTTTCAAACACAAAGCACAGAAAAGAGTGCCTGCTTCTGTTTGTTATATTTTTATTGAGATTAAAACATTCTTCAGGCATTTGTTTTGCCCCAAGAGAGAGGTAATCGAAGTGTCTTCAAGTGTGGAAATATTAACACTGAAGCTTGGAAACATTTCAGCATTTGAGCATAATTTATTTACTTTTCCAATGCACTTTTCCCAAGACAACAATTAGGTTGCTGGCAGCGTGAATATCCTGAACAAATAATGCGTTTAATAATTATTAATTGCTTGTTATACCTCAATCGAATTAAACTGTTTTTTTGTAGCCTGTTTTGTGCTTAGAAACCGAACATTTAATTGCATTTTGTCCATTCAATTTGTACTCTTAATGTGTTATTCTTATTCTTTATGGCTCTGGCTACCGTTCCAGCAGCAAAAGCAACCAAAATACTCGGCTGCACATAACGTGCTCGAGAATATCGTTTGTATTATATTTCATGGGCTAGTCTTTGCCAAGCTATTGGCAACAGATATCGAGAAAAGTGGCTCATGCTGCTCCTTCTGCCACTTTTGCTGCTCCTAACAAGCGGCAAGCAAGCCAAGTCCATGGCTGAGACATTATTATATACGACAGAGTGAGAGTCAGAGTCCGTGTGTCGACGTGGCGTTAACTTGGCAATGTCCAAAGCCGACCGAATGACAAAATGACAAAAGCAGTTGCCGACAGACCCAACCCAACCCAACCCGACCGGGGGTTGTGCCTCAGTGCCTGCGGTCTAATGTTTGGAAAGGGAATAAGGAGCTGCCAGATCCGGAGGCAGCAGCAGCAGCAGCAGCAGCACCTGCATTAAATTATTGATTCGATTTCGCGCGCGGTTCGCTTTTATTGTTCGCTTCCTTTTTCTGAATGAGTTGTAGCGCGCCGCTGGCCAGCCCTTGCTCCCCACTACGCACAACCCCACTGTCCCAGCTATGTACATATTTATGTACGTGTCTGTCGCGTTGCCCTTCCAATTTCTCACGTTTGTGTGCGCTGCCACGCCCCAGAAACAACCTTACAACCTAACAATAACAGGGAGGTGCGCCATAAAGGACATAACGACCAGAGGATACCCGCTACACCACACAACAAACAGTTGTGGAAAAATGTGCGTGGAATCGATCTTCAAGGCAATCGGTTCGGCAATAGTTCGATGCATTTTGCGATTCTCCAAGAGAACTACTTGAACTTCAGGCTTTCTTCTGTGTCTGCAAGCAGCCAGGAAATGCCAACAGGCAGAGCACTAGCTATGTACATATGTATGTATTTATGTATAGTTTATGTATAGTTTATGTATATGCAGCACTACTACTCGCACTCGCATAGTCCGTGTCTGGCAAACAAGACATAATCAATCACTTAGCCCGAAAACGCACACCAAACGTTCGTTTCAATTAAAGTTTCGCTTCCATTCACTTAGTCCCTGAGCTGTGGGGTTGCACGACAAGCCGGATTAGGGTGGAGTAGGCGCACACAGGCGCATACCTACATGTATATAAATACACTGAGCGAAATAGCACCCATAAGATGGCATAGTCATTGCAAATGGGTGCATGTGTTTTCCCCTTGACACCAAATTATTCCCTCAAATTCATCCAATCCTTGGACAAGAAAGTGATTCATTTCGTCGCTGTAAATGAATGTGCAATAATTGTGTTGTTGGAGTCCATTTCTGAGTGTCCGAATTGCATTCGATGACTGAAACTCAATGCATATTGGACGAGTATGCAGATATTTTTCACCATTTGCAATTCCAATTACAATTCCATTGGCATTCGGCATTCGACTCCTGGGTCTGCGAAATACATTAATTGTACATAAAAATGTACACATGTACATAAATGTATGTATGTGTGTATGTAATTGCTCATTCCGAAAGAGAGCGAACTTCATTAACATTCATATTCACATTCCTATTCACATTCATACTCACATTCATATTCACATTCACAATTACGTGGTGAATGGTGCCACAACGTTCGTTTTAAATTTCTTACATTTTTCATTGGAAATTTTTGTTATTTGTAAGATTTATTCTTTAGGTGTACGCTAAAAAAAGGAAGCAGAATGGAATATCTTTGATTTCGCTCTCACTGTTTACATATTTATGTATGTACATATGTTTACATTGTGTAGAGCTTGGTGGTTGCCTCCATCGCTGCTCATTCGAGACGGAAGCTTTCAATTTCCGATTGCAGCGCCTCACTGGGAATGGGTGGTCCCGGGTCTAGTTCTAGTCCATACCATTCATAACTCGCATATCATCGTGGGAGCATGGGCATGGGTTTCGAATTGCTCTTAAAGAAATCACAAAAATCTGTTGCTCATTGCTGTTGATACGAGAGTTGTTCCCTGTGCCCTGTTCCCTGTTCCCTGGTTGCTGTTGCTGTTGCTGTAATTGAAGCAATGACGCACGCAAAATTCATTCAGAAAGAGAGTCCTCACCCAGAGTCCTGCCCATACAGCCCATCTGTGAGCTTACTCGCTCGAAAGTAATTTGTTTTCATACGATGGCTGATGGTCTGTTCTGGACATGGATATATAAAGAATAATCTAAGACGAGGGGTGACGTATCCTTTCAATGATGACGCGATTGCAGTCCCAGCTTTTCAAGAAGAACCCTTTTTGACGAGCTTTCACAGGGACAGAGATACAGAGATACAGAGATACAGAGAGAGGATGATGGTGAGGGTGAGGTGTGGGGAGATCTGAGTACAGGCGCCAAGGGCCACCTGATCTGCTCTCAAATCACATTTTGTCGCACATTTAGCATTATTTAGCACTTCATTTTGCCTGGCCAGGCCAGGACAGGGAGAGCGAAAACCGCCACAGCTGCCTTGCAAAAGTTTTCAACACGCACAAGCTCCCAGCCACGCCACGCAAATTGACACACCAAAACCAGAATGTATTCCATACATTGTGTGTTGGCATTAGGTTGCAAAGTGATTATGACGCCCAAGGGCAGAAGGTGGAAAGGCCGAAGACATGCCAGACGACAACCATGACAACTCACAGACATTATCCCGTCTCGCACATCCTCGTAGAGTGGTAAGGGAATGGTGGAAGCAGATCCCACGCCCGATTGTCAGAGACAACAATTCCGAATTCCACCTGCGATGACATGAATCTCAACATCAAAAGTACACACAGCACGCAGTCGTCCGCTTGGTTACCTCTACTACAACTACAATACATATATTAATGTGTATGTACATATATTTAGAAGTATGTCAGCTCTTTGCCAAGTTCCCACAACAACAAAAAGTAAAACCAAAAAGAGAAGAAAGAGCCTGTCACAGTTTTTGTCGCTTGCGAAATCACGAATTTGCAGGCAATACTCGTATTTACTTGAATGAATTTTCTTTTCAGGATTTATCTTTCAATCAACTGCAAGTTTACGTTTCACAGTGGATGAAATGATGCAAAAAGCAGTGAAAATTAAATGAGCGTTAGAGTTGGAGTATATCATAGACGAGATTTGATAATATATATTTATTTTGTTACGCTGCCAAATATTTGACTTGACTTTGAGTTGCACTGCCCACTGTACCTAATTGTCAGCTACCTGCAAACAAATGCATTTATGCTTGCATAAGCACCCGCACGGCAGCAACCAATGCAACGGTTAATTTCTCTCTCAATCGCTCTCTCACGCTATACTCGCAGCCTCGCTCTCTCGCCTGTCTGCCTGTTCTGGTCTGCACCTCTGCAGTCACTCGTACTGTACATACGCATGCTCTGTTCACATACTTATCACGATTGTTGCTTTCATTCTTCTTTCGCTCCCTCGATCTGTCGCGCGCTCTCTCTCTCTCGCTTGCATTAGGGCCGAGAGCTTTCGGGCTTTACATTGCTTTTGCAGCTACCTGCTTACGTCTTCGTCCAACAATAAATTGTACAGTAAGCGTAAAAGTAATACTTCTTTGGATGTCTTTTCTGTATCTCCCCCCCAAGAGTTCCCTCCACAGAATATCACATAGAACTGTTTTTATTACATCTGTAATGTACAATCAACAATTTTAACAACGAAAACTAATGCATTCTGCACTGCACAAAAAAGAGAGAGAGCAGCTCTCCAACAACTCTCTCTCTCTCCCCCACAACCCGCATTGGACGATCGTCAAAGTGTGCATCTGGTCCCCAATCAATCAATTTGGGTGCCTCTTTTGGCTTTTCGCTCGCAGTCGTGGTGGTGGGACCTCAGCGGTTTCCCCAACGCTGGAACGTGGAGTGTAATAGCTGGATTCTTCACTACATGTGGATTGACTTTCACCAATGTCCTTCGCCACAGAGTCCTCCTTTTTGCCGGCACTCTTTTTCTGAGAGCCACTCTGACACTGGCACTGGCACTTGCCAATGGCGCGTCCCATGCCATCGAACAGATAGTGTCCGGTATCGCTTGCTCCCGGACATTCGTATTTATGTGCAGCATTCTTGCTGCAGCTGTCTCCCTGCTGAGCAGCAGCCGAGGTCTTCGTCTGAGGCAAAGACTTCTGCCCCGTTTCGCCTGATGCCGGATTTTTGTGTTTCTTAGAAGTTTTTGTCTTTTTGTGGCACTTTTCACGTTCATCCATCGAATTGGGCTTGGAGTTGGACTTGCCCATAGCGCATCCTACGGCATCCCATCCATGCGTTTCCTTGTCGCCTTTGCCCGGACATGCCGAATTCTGAAGTGTCAGTTTTGTCTTATTCTCTCTGGCTTTTGCTGCCACAGCCAACAGCTCCTGCGGGTAGCCCATCGATTGCCCAGATTGCCCAGATTGCCCAGATTGCTCCACTGGAGATGGCTTCGGCTTGTACGATCCCCGACAATGTGCAGCTTTTGTCGATCCCAAAATTAACTGACATCCAAGTAAACTTTGTTGAATAACCTTCTGCGATGCATCGATGCATTGATGAGGAACTGCCTCTGCGGGCACCCTGCTGCACATGGATTGCCCACTTTGAGATGGCGGAGATAGCTTTGGGTCGAAGAATGTAATGCCCTCACGCCTGCCATCCATAATATCCCTAGGGAAATGATCCTCGCATGATCCTGCTGCTGGATGCGAAGATATGGCCTCCTCCAGGGTGTGCTGATCGCCTATGGATCGTTCCATCTTGTGGGGCGGCAGCTCGTGCAAATGCTGAAATCCTTTCCCAGTCTGAATACCCTGATCCTTGGCATCCCCCATGGAATGTTGATGTCCGCCCAACGACTGTTTGGTAGATGCCTGCAGTCTTGGCTTAGTCTGCTCTGTCTTGGGTCTGTCCCGCAGCTCCCGCAGCTCCATCCACTGGAGCTGAGCCGGAGGCACCTGCTCGAATATGCCATCCAGTCGCTGCTCTCTGATGCATCTGCTCAGTTGGCTCATGTAGGCACTGCGTGTGTCTGCCTCGAGCTCCGTGTTGCACTGCATCAAGCTGAGTTTGTTCAGCCACAACTTGGCGAGGCGATACTCCCGCGTGCCCATGTCGAAGGCCTCCGCCGGCAACGGTGTACGCTCCAGGATGCTAAAGAATTCGTTGAATAGCGAATTCATTTTGATATAATGCCCCTTGGGACGAGTCTTTGGATGATTATCCATTGTTGTTGATTGCAAAATGTTTTCTGTTCTGTTTGATCAACCGAAAGGGTTTAAAACTGACATAAATTTCCCTGCTTTGATAGTCCCAGAGTTTCCTGAGAGAGAATCATTATATTTACTGGGGTCCTGTTTACTGTGTAGGCTGTGGCCGCCTGCAATTGCCATTGCAGTTTTGCCGCTCACACCGAATGGGTTTTGAGGACGTGTCCTGTGTACACTTTTTGCGGCTTATTGGCCAATTTGCAACTTGATTAACGAAAGTGCAGCTGCAACAGCTTGGGGCAGGGACTCTTTCCACTACTTTCTCCTCCCACTGACGACGATGATGATGATGATGATGATGACGAGGGCCTTCGACCCGTCGTGTTGAATGCCACTTTGCTCGAGTGTGTGCCCAAGCACAAGCATTGTCAAGCCAGAGTCAACATGGAAACGGACGTACCAAAATGGACAGCAGCAGCAGCAGCAGCAGTGCCACTTTAAAGGCAATAAACCCTAATTGCTGAGCCATGAGAAAAGCAAAGGGAAAATATATTTCAATAATCCGGCGAAGCTTTGTGTGTGCCACAGCCAGGATTGGGCAACATGGGGCATATGGACTGGGCACTGTGGCATGTCGTTTCAGGGTGTTCCTCGTGCGTGCAGGGTATCCGCTGGTCGTTACTTGCGACCGTGCGACCGTGCGGCTTACTCGTAATTCGAAGCATTGAAATTTTCATCACGTTCTAGGACCGCTGGCAGCGCCACAGCCACTTGTCAACATGAATTTCCAATTTTCTCCGCTACACTCCGCACCAATAAACTAAATTCCCCTAGTAGTAATTCCGGCACCACCACCCACAACAATTTGCAAAGAGGAAAGAGTATTCGGAAGTGTATTCAGAAGAGGGTTCAGTAGAGTATTCTGTGAGGAGGAACTTTCCACTAGTCAGACAAGAGCCTGACAATGTGCCATTAAAGAGTGTTCCAAGTGCATTTGAAACGTGCGGAATACAAAGTAATATTAGGGAGTAAATAGCTGTGCCTTTTCCATCACATCTTCCATCTTCACATGCTCAACTCAGCGAAAGGGCTTTGAAAACTGACACTGCATTTATTTTTCGATTCATTTTGTTCTTCTTGACTCGAACATCTCCACTCGCCTCTATTCCCATGTTGCTGGGGCAAGCCCTGGCGCGTAGTTTTCACATTTCACATTTCACATTTCTGGTCTTTATTTTTTGATTAAACGCAAACAGGGTGCCAAAAATTAGCTTGACTTTTATGCAAATGCATGACGGACCCGGCCAGAAGCTGGCTGCCCGCCCAGGAGGCTGCCTTATCGCTGCCATCTCTCTCCCTCTCTCTGACTGTCTGACTGTCTGACTGTCTGACTTGCTCTTGGCAGGTAACCCCTTGTCGTTGGGTCGAACGGCACGCGACCCGGAGTCGGAGTCGGAGTCGGAGTCGGAGTTGGGTTAGGGGTTGGTGCAAATTCCAGCCTTTTTCCTGCCTTCTTTACTATCTCTTATCCGCTTTCTGTTATTTGATATTTGCGCTTTAATGAATTTTAATGCCCATCTTTTTGCTCTCTTTCATTTTGTTTTTTTTTTTGTTGTTGTTCTTCTTACTAAATTATTAATAAGGAAATTTTGTGCTTACGCTTCAGGTTTTTGGGCTTCCTGGGGTCTTCGCGGCGGCGGACAGAGATTTTAATCGTTTTAAAATTTGTTTTCCTTGACTTCAACAGACTGAGGGGCAGCAATGGCAGCAGCAGCAACCAACAGAGTTATAGGGAAAGTCCACCAAACACACACAAACACACGCACACACGCACACTCGCATATTACGCATACGCCACCCATTCGAACCCTGGACCCCATCGCTCGCTGTAAATTGTAATGGCCAAAGCTTTTTCGTTGGCAGCAGCTTGGTGTTACTTCTTACAGTGAGTGTGGGGCGTTTCCACAAGCATCGACGAGAAATGAAATTCGATTGGGCAAACACCGGAAACGGAAACGGAAGTGCAAGTGCAAGTGAAAGTCAAAGTGAAAGTGAAGTGGCAGAAGCAAATGCAGCGCACGAGGCGTAGATCAACGACTCACACACACACACACACACACACACGAGGCAGGCAGCTGCAGTCGCTGCTATGACCACGATGCACTCTGTGCAGATTTTGTTTTTAAATGGAAGCGCCTTAGGTTTCTTACACGCGTCCCACAGTCTTCGCTGCTGGAAATGCTTTGAGTTTCGACAATCATTTCATTTCCCCATGCACACTTACAAGCTGTGTGAAAGGGGACCGCGGACCATTGGAGACGACTGAAATCGCGTTTGGTATTTGCATACGCGCATTTTTGTTGCAACGCTGGACTGTCCACTGATTTGCAATTTGAAACAGCTAGAAAAGGAACCCGCAGCTAGAGTATTTAATGTACGTTGTGGCTAGAATTGTAGCTCCTGCTCCCCCGCAGCATTTGCTCGCTTGATTTGTTCTTTGCCCTGTCCCCAGTCCCCTGTTCGTATTCCTGGCATTTGTCGCTTTGAGCGGTAGAATTGGTTTGCTTTTACTTAAACTTTTGTTCTCTCGCCTTCGCCTCGATTGTGCCCCCGTTCCGTGTTTATTTTCTCCCACTCCTCAGCCCTCTCTCTCTCTCTCTCTCTCTCGCTATTCCTTTTCTATATCCATTGTTATTCGGCTCGGGCTTTTGCTTCTGCTTTTGTGGCCTCCGCCGTTCAACATTGATAACAGCAAAGAATAAGAAAATGTTTCTGCAAATGGCAGGACTCCCTCTTCCTTTCCCTTTCCCTGTCACTCCCCAGACTCTCACCAGTTGGCTGCAGATGAAATCATAGTACTGTAAAGTGAAGAAAGTCAAAAGCAATTTCCACTTAGCAGCACAACCGATTTCCCATTTGCCATTGCCATTCGGCTGGCAACAATTAATAAGCAATCGATAGAGAATGCAAATAAACCAATAGACCAATGGAGAGGACAGCAAATGGTGGGGAGGCAGTAGCAGGAGGCGGAGGCGGAGGCGTCTAAAGTTACAAGTGGCCCGCGGGCGCCCTCTTGACTTGCTGGACCCGTGGCTCCAGCTTCATTGTCTCTCCGCGCCGTCCTTATTGTCGCCATTGACATCATTAATGGCACCCAAAGTAGTCTCCGTTTTGGCGGCGCAACCCGAAAGCCAGGCCAGCGGCGACGAAAACAAACATAAAATGTCAAGTGCGAGTATCTCGCTGCTTGACACGGGGCCAGGCCACGAGGCAAAGTGTCAGGCGGATGGGGCAAGATCTAGATATAGAAACTGCTCTCCTGGCAATCATTCATTATGCCCACAACAATTGGAAACTAGTTATTAGAAGGCAGCAAACGGGTAGCGAGTAGCGAGTAACGAGTAGCGAGTAACGTTCCTGCATGCTGTGTGGAATTTACAATGCAAAGTGTCGGCTCTTTATTCATATTTAAATTCATTTCCACAGCTCTTATGTGTTTGTTATTTATGCCTGCCCCTTCGGTTGATCTACGGCCATTATGCCTGGCAGTCATTTGCCAAAATGTCAGGCCATTGTGGTGCTCGCCCCCGCCCGCCCGGCACTTTATGCTAATGCAATGTTGCGTGATCCTTGAAGGATTTGTCATCGCGGGAGCTAGGGAACGGCAGCCAGCCTGCCACGCTAATGGATTTCCATGGCGCATCAAAAAACATTAAAAAAAAAAGGCGAAACCAGATGAGTTGCTTGAAAAGTTGAGCGCAGGACAGCCGCCGCCCCTTGTGGTCCTTGTGGTCCTTGATGGCTGCCATTTAAATGTAACAACAAATCCCGCACCGTCATGTGCCCTCAAAGTGCATTATTGTCCATGGGGGCAGGGGCACAGGCAGAGGCACAGGCAGAGGCAGTGTCGGTGGCAAACTGTCAAACCAGCGGAACGAGAAGCAGAAACAGAAGCAAAAGCGAAGCAGGAGTAGAGAGGCAGAGGAACCATGGCCATGTCCTGGCTGGTGCGTTGCGTAAGCGGATATCCTTGTGGCCAGCTGAATGCGTTAGCAAATGAATCGAAAGATTCAGATTAGCTCACGGCAAATGCATAAGAATAAAACCTTAAATGAAGCAAAAGACAAAAAAAACCTACAGAAAAAAAAAAAAGAATTGGCAATTTTCGTATTGCATTTGCAAGGCGAAATGATTGATTTGATTGGCAATCGTTGGGAGATGTTTTGCCACAAATATTGCGCCACAAATAGTGGCCATAAAATGTGTGCAACCGCTACCCGCAACCGTGCAACACTGCGGGGCAGCAGCAGCATTGGCGTTGCACTGTAAATGTTTGCACTTGGAGCTACCTCTACGCCTCAGCCCGTGGCACACTCAGCACGTTGTGGCAATTATACAAAAGTGCTGTGGGGGGAATTGCTTTACTCTCTCTCCCTCGCTGCACTGCACCGCTGCCTTAAAGCTGTGGATCTGTATCTGTATCTCTGTAACTGAAACTGAAACCGCCTCACTGCACACTCCTCATGTCCATGGAGCTGCCACTTGCCGAGAGCCGGCACTGGGACTCACCGGATAGACACGCAAATGATGCTCCGGCTGCAGGCATGTGATGGACATGCGCTTGCTGGTCCAGCTCTGCAGATGGAGCACCAGATCCTGCACAGACTGGGAGCTGCAGCTGGAGGTAGCTCCTCAGCGGAAATGTCAGCTTTTTCATTTTTCTCGCAGCTTTCAATTCCAGCAAAATGCTGCGCCGTTTTCTCGTTGCTTTCGACTTGCAGTTCTAGTAGATATTTATGCCATATCCGGTGTCCTTCGGCAGCAGGATTACCCCATAAATTCAGCACTTCAACCAGCACCAGCACCAGCTCTGAGCATCCATTTGATTGCTGTCCCGAGCCCTGCCTCCGTTGCTGGCCGCCTGCTTCTTGGCCCATTCGTTGCCTCTCGTAGTTTCGCAGCGCAACAAACGATGGCCCCTTCATTTGTGCAACCTTTTCTTGCAGCGGCTCAAGGAATGTGACGCTGGCAACCGCCAAATTAGATAAGCCACCAGACGGCTGCGTAAATCCAAATGAACACAAAATGTGGGCCGCATGGGATGGGCCTTAAACAAAATCAAATCTATTGCACAGCCCGAGGCGCCACACGCACGCAGCACGCAGCACACAGCACACAGCACACAGACAAGGAGGAGGCGTCCACCCAATGGGCTGTGAAAGCGAAGCTGACACGATTTTTCCATACCCTTTTCGCTGGCACATCCTGTAGTCCGCTTTGGCGACTACCCAGGATGCCATACCATTTGTGGTTCGGGGGTAAATGTAATTGTAGTTGAGCTAAAAGTTATATTTCCAAACCAAAGTTGAGGTTGTACCGCAGCTGCCCTTCCACTTCCACTTCCACTGTGTGTGTGTGTGTGTGTGTCCTGAGCACGACCGCAGCGCGAGAGCAAGCGAATTTCATAGCCTACTTAGCGGGGCGCACGCTGCGAGTTATTCAAATTTGAATTGGCCAGCAGGAGCAGACCCTGGAGCAGCAGCAGCAGCAGCAGCAGCATTTTATGGCCCAGTGTCTGACTGGGAGAACCGCAACAAAAAAAAAAACATGCAGCAGCAGCCTGACTGGCTGTCAGGGTACAACTTGCGGCATAAAATGTGTGGCACATGTGATGGGAATGGCAGCGGTGTTGCTGCTCTCCTTAATTAGATCATAGTTGCGTAAAAGACGGGCAACGTTTTATGGCCAGACCGAGACACACAGCATGGAGGCCATCATTTTGTGGCAGGCTGGAGTCGTGGCACATTATTGACTCACGCACCGCAGCGCACCGCACCGCAGCGCAGCGCATCGAATTTCCAACTCAATCAGCGTGGCAAAGTTTTCCCCCACGCACCGCCTGCCCCATCCTGCCATCCTGACAGACGAGCAGCGTTTGACGGTATTTGCATTTTAATTGAATTGAACTTAATGATTTTGTTTAGAGCCAAAAGGAATTGAGGCTCTGCAAAAGCCAACTTGAAGCGAAAGTTTGCCTCGCCAAAGCACTGGCAAGGAAGGTTGTGGGGGGACTGGGCAAAGTTTTGCAATGAATGCAATTTAATCAGGGCTGCGTCCCTGATCAACTATTCATTTGGTTTTGTTCAATGGTTAATCATTGAATCTATGTCACTTTCAGATGAGTTCTGCGAGGAGTATCCGCACAATTTGATGCCCACGCCCGGCTACTGGATCGAGTGTTCGCGCCAGAAGATCTCCATGCCCACGCCACACACCATTTGGGATGAGAGCGACTCCGAGCATGAGGACGCAAGGGCGGGCAGTGCCAGCGATGCGTACTTGGAGCGTGAATGCAGCGATCTCTACGAGGACGATGAGGACTCGGAGGCCACGCCAAGGTTAGCTGGGCTCTGGGTTCGGGGCCCATCAGTTGATTAATCAGCAATGAAAACTGAATCTTTCCTCGCACAGTCCACGCAAAAAGACAACCATTGAGGAGCAGTGGGATCAGCAGGGCGCCTTCGAGCTCATTTCCGTGGAGCAGGAGACCTACGAGAAGTATTTCTATGGCACTGAGCACTGGAATTACTTCACCAGCGACGAGGATCTTGGCCCCGTCATACTGTCCATCAAGCAGGAGACGCTCAACGGACGCGATCAGTTTCGCATTCTGGTCCGTGCCGGCTCCTACACGGTGCACGGACTAATACCCGCCTCCTGCGTCTTTGCCGACCGGTAGGATATAGATTTCAATTGAAGCAGGGATCAACCATTGTTGACTGTTTACCCCTTCTGACAGATATAATCGCGAGGAGGTTGTTCGTTCCTTGGGCAAAGAAGTGAACTTAAATCCGCCACTAACATTGGGACAACTACCAGACACACCGGAGGAGTTATTGAAGCTGGATCAGGTAAGGGCTCACGCTCCACGATATTATGTGACATCTCTAATTAGTGTTTGCTTGTGCTTTAGGTTTTCATCAAATCTGAGCTGAAAGTCGGCGTCATATTCGTCAAGGAGGACCAATATACCGAAGAGCAAATACTGGACAATAATGAAAACTCACCGCTCTTCGATGAGTTCCTCACACTGCTCGGCGATCGTGTGCGCTTGCGCGGCTTTGACAAGTACAAAGGTGGCCTCGACACGGTCCATGATCTAACTGGTAAGACATACGACAAGGTCCTCGGGCGGCTCCAGCAATTGCAGCAGAGAATCGCAGCTGGGTCTCAGTCTCAGCATACTAATTATACTTGAATTATACTTGAACAATAATCCCACACACTCTGTCTGTCTGTCTCCTTTAGGGCTCTTCTCTGTGTATACAAACTGGCGCAATATTGAGATCATGTTTCACGTTTCCACGCTGCTGCCGTACGAGAAGCACGATCCACAGAAGTTGCAGCGTAAGCGACACATTGGCAACGATATTGTCTGCGTGGTGTTCCTCGAGGCGGACAACACACGCTTCAGTCCGGCCTGCATCAAGAGTCACTTTCTGCACACATTCATACTGGTGAGTGGCCCAATTATTCGATTCCATTCATATGCTCGAAGCCAATCCAATCCAATTCATTCTTAGGTGCGCGTTTCGGCACGCATCAAGCACAAGCCGACGCGCTACGAGGTCTCCGTGGTGACGCGCGACGAGGTGGGCGCCTACAAGCCGTATCTCTGGGAGCAGTCCGTCTTCGAGAAGGGCCCCATGTTCCGGTGAGTGTGACAGACGCAGACCACACTGACCTTAAGCTAAACCACTTCGTATGCGACTGCAGGGAGTGGCTGCTGACGAAGATCGTGAATGGTGAGCGGGCCTCGTACTCGGCGCCAAAGTTTGCTCGGATGCAGGAGCGTACACGGTCGCAGATGCTCGAGGATCTGGTGATGAATTTATCGAATCATGCGGAAACTGGTCAGATACCAAAGCCGTACCGTCGCGGCTCCTGGCGACCGATTGGTGAGGATGAGTATTTCAAAATGTTGCATGCTCGCGTCTTAGACACCAATACACACAATGAACAACAACAACAACAACAACAACAACAACAACTGCAACTGCAACAAACCTACAACAATTGTTGCTATTGCAAGGCCGAGGAAACGGGCGCCTCAAAGGGCTGGGGGCAGACAATGGCACACAGACAACACACAACAACAACAACAACAACAACAACAACAAACAGCAGCAATGCAGAGACACAACAACAACAACAACAAATACACCAACAACAACACCAACAGCTACACCAACAACTGCAACAACTGCAACAACAGCAACAACTATACCAACAACAGCAACTGCAACACTCAACGTCGTCACTCACACACACATCGTGTTGCGCCATGCTGCACCTCTGTGTGAGGCATAGTATGTGTTTCACACCCCCACACCACAACACACCACACCACAACACACAAGCACAGCCCTGCCTTCACCACACATTCTTCAGGCATGTCTTACAGCCTCACATCACCCAATTCCGATCGAAGGATCCAACATTGATCCTTGGGGCACTGCTGTTTCTCCCATCTCTCATCCTCAGCCTGCATCCTTAGTACTCGTCTTAAATTCTACATCTTCCAGTCTCCCGTTTGTAACTGTGTTGAGTTCACATTTTTGGGCCAGACTTTAAAGAGATTTATATGCAAATCGTGAGAACAAATTGCGCAGCATTACTGGGGAACCCCCAAAAAGAAAGGAGAAGAAAAGCAACCCCCAGCCACCCCCGAGTCCCGCCAATGCCGAAGCATTTGCAGCTGCTTCGCCTCGTGGTGTGACACACTTTTTCCTGTGCGAATTGCGACGGCGAGTATGTTTGATTAATCGCTTTGTCTTGCCTGTCTGTGCCATCATTTCACACACACACACACACAGAGAGAGACACACAGGGACACACTGACACTTCCGCTTCCGCCATTAACACATCCGGGTGTGTGTGTGTGTGTTGGCTGCGCTCGTGGCGTTTCTGCCTCATGTCTGACACTAGTCACGGGCTCGGGCTGGGGCTGGGGCTGGGGCTGGGGCTGGTCCACTCAACTTCCCGTTCCTCCTCCCCACTCCTCGCTGCTGGCATAGACAACAATCTGCTTGTCCCTTAGCCCCCTCCCACATCAGTGACTTGCTGCCTGCTTACCTTTTGGGTATTTTGGCACTCGGGTTAAGCTTTGTCATATCCCCAAAGAAGTAGCCCATGGATTTACATACTTGCATGTTATGTACATATTTTATACTCGTATTTATGTAGGGTAGCCCCCTAGTCGCTAGTTGGCTCTCCGGTTCGCTGCTTGTTTTATTCGTGTGTCCTGTGCTGTCCGGCTAAGAAATATTGTTCATGTTTGTATTATTTTATCAGCCCCGAGAAAATCTTTTGTTTCCACACATGTCCCCTTCTCCAAGGCGGCTGTTTGCCGCTTGTTGTTCGTTGTTCGTTGTTGCTCGTTGCTGTTGTTGTCGCTGTTGCTGGCGCTTTTGCCTATCTCTTTTTTTTTGTTCCGCTTCCGTTTGTCGTTGTTGCTGCTGCTGCTGCTGCTGCTGTTGCTGTTGTTGTGATTTGTTTAGATTTCTCGTTATTTATGTGTTGCTATTTGTTGCATTAGACAACACAAATCTAATTTGATTTATTCATTCACACACACACACTCACCGCTGCCTGCTTATCGCCCTCCCGCACCGCACACCCACAGCCACAGCCACAGCCACAGCCACAGCCACACAGAGCCACTCGTTTCAACACGATTTCACAGAGCACCCACAATCCATGGAAATGGAAGTGATCCCCGTCGGAGCACAGCCCACGCAGCACTCCCCACTGTGCATATTAAAATTATGCAAATTATTGATTCTATACTCTCACTGAGAGAAAAGGCAAAAGCTTAAGTGTGAGATTCTAGTGCAACAATTTAAATAGCATTGAGAACTCCTCTCTTCTTTGAAAGCTTATCTTTGCATGCTTTAGGCTCTGGCAGCGTCATATGTTATGGGCAGAGGAATAGCTCTGCGGCAGCGCAGTCGGCTCAGGCAGAGCGTAAAAGCTTCGTGCTGCAGAGAACCAGCTTCGTATGGCCACATGCACAATTTATCGGCTGCGCGCAGCAGCAGAGAAGCAAGAAACGTTTTTGACTTCGTGTCTGTTGTCTCTGTTGTCTGTGCGTACCCACCCCCCTACTTAAAGCTAAACAACAGACTACAAAAAACAAGAGAGCAAAGGTGCCAAAGAAAGCTCTCGCTCTCTCTCTCCCCCTCTCTCTCTCCCGCTTAGTGTCCCACTGTGCTCCTCTCTGAGAGGTAAATGCAAAGTGAAGATCCGTTATGAACGCGCTAAGTATGGCAGAGAAGGAAGACGCGTTTTTCCCTTTCTGCCTGGAGTAAGATCGTGGAAGCCAGAGAAAGAGACTCTACATGCAATCACACATAACATATGTACATAGTAATCTGTGGTATCCATTCAGCTTGCAGCACAAGCTTGAAACTACAAAAATATGCATGGTAATTGTTCAACGATTTTCCGTTTGGATGTGTGTCCAAGACAAGAAAAAAAAAAACAAACCGAATAACCAACACAAAATGAAACCACAAACGTTGGCCCCAAAGAGCTGTGCACCGGTAATCTGTTCATTTGATCTATGCTTCATTCCAAAGGCAGAGAGAGCGAGAGAGAGTGCAGAATGAAGAGCGAAAAGTGCAGAATGAAGAGCGAAAAGTGCAGAATGAAGAGCGAAAGCTGAAGAGAATTGCAGAACTACAGATTCACAGGATGGGCATGTCTGATTTCGATATTTGATTCTCTCTCGCTCTCTCGCTGATCAAAAATAACTCAATTATGTACGTACATCTCTATCGCTTTGTTATTGGAGTTGGACGAGGGGGACTGAGCACGGTACACGCAACGGAATCCATCTTTGTCACAGCTGTAATTATTCGAGTGTTTACGAGTATTTTCTATGCGATTGCAATTACTTGCAATCACCTGCAGGCGCCACAGGCATTCCGCACCCAGAGCCAGACAGGCAACTCTGGCACATATAAATTCCAATCAAAATACAATAAAAGCCGCCTCCCACACACACACACACACACATACACTCACACATATGTTCGCGGCTGTGGATAGTGAAAGTTTGAAAGGGGTTGGAAATGGTGGCTGCCTTTGGCGCTATCAAGTTCATGGCAAGATTTCCATATGGCAGCTGCTGCCGCACGACATTCAATCGGATTAGAGATGTCTGTCCTGCCTGCTTGTTGGTAACACACATTTCAAGGGTATCAAACCGAACAGCGGATAGCATGGAATAGGGCATAGGGATAAGTAGTGTCAACACATGCACAGATGATACTTTGATGCTTTGAACCCACAACAATCCAACATATAATACACCTCGTAGTGCTTTGGGTGTCCTTCCCAAAAGAACATCGCATGAGACGCATGAAAATGAACCAACTAACAGATTGCAGCAATGCACCAAGAAAACTTATTTATGCTGAACCGAAAGGGAGTCCGAAAAGAGCTTAAGGGCTTGAGCTAAGGGCTGCCCATGTGGGAAGGATTAACATGTAATTCGCTGCTCGCTTTTTCACCCTCTCCCATGAACAGGTCACATGCGACCATCGTCACCGCTGCTGGACTCGGTGCGGGATCAGTTCGAGGACTACGACCAGCTGGCCAAGGACTTTACGCGAGTGTTCCTGAACGAGGAGCCATCGTGCCTGAGCAACTCGCATCTGTTCGATGTCGTCTTCCTGGTGGGTCAATCCAAGCAGAAGGCCCGCTTCATTGGCGTCCGGGCCATACTGGGCGTGCGCAGTCGCGTCTTTCAGGTGAGAGCATCCTTACATTTTGGTTCCCCATTGCGGAACTGATTGCAAGCCTGTTTTCAGGAGATGCTCTACGGCATCCAGACGGGCTTCGGCTCACCGCAGATACCCGTCGCCGAGATCTTCGCCCGCCCAGCCCCGTCGCTGGTCTCGCCCCAAAACCAAAAGCCGAAGAGCAACAATTATCTGACGGTGCCGGACTCGGACTCGATACGACCGAAGAGTGTGCCATCGTCGCCGATGGTGAAGCGCGCCTTCTCCCGCCTGGGCACAATTACGGCTGGCTGGGGTCGTTCCATACGCAACAAGAACTCGAATCAGCTGAATCCCGATGACAAGAAGAAGTGGATATCGTCGACAGATTGTTCGAGTAAGGGTTCTCATTCAATGCAATGCAACAATATCGATGCGTGTCTTTTTTTTCTTTCTTTTTTCCTTTCTTTTTTCTCCACGTCCCCTGTTTGTTCTCCGCTCTCTCTCTCTCTCTCTCCCTCTCTCTCTGTCATACACACTGTTTCCCGAAACAAAACTCTCTGTAAAATACTCTTTTGTGATCCGCGAAATTGCATCCCCAAATACCAATACGCACGTCGCACAACACACAAAATATCTTCACCTCCCCCGAAATGGAACTTCTGGACGTTCTACTTGAAAATCTCAATCTCTCAAATGTCCTTCAAAATCGACTGTACAAAATGCCGAATAATTTCTGTTTTCGTTGCCTCAAATATTTTTGGACGTAACTCCTTTGGTTTTTTTTTTCTTTTGCATTCTCTCTATAATTGGCTAATCCTTACTGCACTCGTGTCTCGTGTCTCGTGTCACGTGTTCCTGCTGTGTATTCAATCCATGAACATAATCTGACATTAACCCATGAATCAATCGTCTTGCATTTATTTTTGCCTGAGCTCATTTCTGCACCAACATTTTGGAATATTCTTTTGTACTTTTGCCCACACACGAAACACCTTTTTTGCTTCATTTATTCTGCTCAATTCGTTATCTCTTTTTGAGAACACTTTTCTTCATTTTACTCTGCTGTAATTGTGCACAAAATTGATTGATTTATTTACTTGCTTGCACCTGAAACTTGCTACAAAAATTGGCCAACATTCAACTTGTTTTTGCTCTCTCTCTCTCTCTCTGTCGCTCTCTCTGTCGCTCTTGCTCTGTGTCTAAATCGTTTTCTTAACTTTACTTTCATTTAATGCAACGAAACAAAATGAAAATTAAATCAACAAACAAATTGAATTCAAATTAAACAACAAACAACATTTTGCCATCTCTCTCATCTCACGTGACTCGCCAAAACGCCTCACGCCCACGCCCACGCCCCACGCCTTAATCCGATTTAACAAAAAAAAAATATGTTTAATTTCCTATTATTATTTGTTAATTATGATCCGCCACCCCGCCCACCAAACAACCAAATCGCTCCATGGAATTCGGTTCGATTATTTTTGTATGATTTGCAAACTTTGATTTTCAATCGATTCTCGGACCGATACCAAAACCGATACCAATACCGATACCGATACCGATACCGATACCGAACCACAACCAAAAACAACCCCCAAAATCGATAAATCCCGCGTTTTGCGTCGAGTGCAGATAGGGACAGCAAGGACAAGGACAAGGATAAGCCGGGCAACAATCAGCTGGCTGTGCCCCGGCTCTCCGTGTGCGCCGATGCCCAAAAGGTGGACCGGGCCAAGCTCGCACAGACGGAGTTCAACATCATCGAATTCGATCCGGATACGTTCCGTGTGCTGCTCGACTATCTGCACACGGGCACGTGTCCGCTGACCTGTGTGTCCATACCAGGTGAGTCATTTGGGATGTGATGTGCGCCAGTTGGATGCAGGCTAATGTTGCACTTTGTAGGACTGCTGTGTGCCGCGGAGCACTATGATCTGCCGGAGCTGCTGCAGGCGTGCTTTCACCACTGCAAGCAATTCCTGCGCATCGAGGTTGTCTGCCCGATGCTCATCTCGCTGGAGAACTACTACTGGCGGTACACGTCCGCCTCGGAGCTGGTCAACATGATTCTGTCGTTTGTGGAGAGCAAGGCGCATGCGCTGTTCAAGTGCCCGGAGTTCTTGCATCTGTCCGAGTCGATGGTGCAGATGATCATGTGCAGGGAGCTGCAGACGCCCGAGATACGCAAGTTCGAGGCGATGCTGGCGTGGGCCCAGCACAAGGTGGCCAAGCTGAAGAACCATCCCAACAAGGACACACAGTTCGAGTTCGAGTGCATCATGGAGCGGCTGACGCGCGATCTCAATTTGTGCCGCATCTCGCCCAGCGAGCTGCTCACCGTCGTTCTGCCCTCCAAGTCGATGAAGAACGAGCGCATCATGGAGACGCTGATGGTGCAGGTGAATCTGGGCACTTACCGCATGCCCGAGCTGGACGCCTACCGCCAGCAGCTGCGGCAGCAGGAGTCCGCCGAGGCCACCGTGCAAGTCCACCGGGGTGGATGAGATAGTAAGAATGTGAGCTTCGATTTGGACCAGCAGCCAACGCTCGGTGCCACCATCGCAGCCACCACCAGCACCGCGGCAACGAACATGGATGCCACCTTGGGTGGCCCCAGTGGCCCCAGTGGCCCCAGTGGCCCCAGTGGCGGTGCCATCACCATGCCCCACTCTGCCTCAGCAGTCTACCCGCCGAACGATGTGCGCGCCTATGCCATGGCCTCCCTGGCCGCCGCCCTCGATATGCAGCAGCAGCAGTCGCAGCAGCGCGACGCCACCGACGAGGAGGTGGAGCTCTATGCCAGCTTCAACATGGGCCCGAGCACCAGCCGTGTGGCGGCCCAAATGCAGGCGGCCAAGGAGGCACGTCGCAAGCGGTGGGCGGCCGATGGGGCCAGCGGGAGCAGCGGCGATGGTGCCTGTCCCAGTGGCAGCAGTTCAAGTGGTCGGCGCTATTAACCAAAATAATCTCTATCGAAGCGTGTGTTCGTGTGTGTGTCTTTGTGTGTGTGTATATCTATAAGTGTGTGTGTGTGTGTGTGTGTGTGTTTGTATATAAACCCACCGCTAAGCAGCGCCTGAGACCATCCAAATCGAAACTGACATTGTTAACTCTTACATTCACCCCGCGCAAAACGACTTGAGGGGCGGATTCATTGATTGAACAGAGCGGCAATACACACCCCCCCCCCCCACCCACCACATCCCACTCCCAGGCTGGTACTATAAACCCCCTGCCCCCCCAAATGGCATTCGATTTTTGATCAAAAAAGATTTAACAAAGTAAAAAAGAGAATTTAAATGTTAAACCTTAGAAAATTAAGCATTGTAAGATGGGATTGGGATTGGGGATGGGGATGCAAAATTGCTCTTCCCCAAGCAATAGGACTAACTAAAGTGTAAAGCGAAAGGAATCGTACGAGTCTGGCAAATAGTAGTCTTTTCGGTTGAAGAACATTCTGAAGGTAGTTCTGACTACTCACGATGTGTTCTACCGAGAGATACATCTCATTATACTTACTATAAACAAAGAAATAAATACACACAATATATACAGCGTAAGTTAAAGGATAACCAACAACATGACCCATTGTACATAACGAATACAGAAAAAACAATTCGTACTACGATGACCAGAAACCGCATACCACTACCCAGCATAAGCCTGGGCATCTCTGGATATTAAACCCAAAAGCAAACTCCCATTGGAGGCAGTGGCACACACATCTCGGGATGGGCTGAAGAAAGCAGAGTAAAAAAACTAAAAACTAAAAACTAAAAACTCTTCAACGTTTGTATGAGAGTCAATAGAACCTTGAAGACATTGAAGCAAAACTCTTGCAGAGGCGAGAACAAATATTTGTAGACTTTCCCCCTAAGGGATACCACAGACACCATGGGGGCGTGGCCGGGTTTTTTTTCTGTTTGGTTGACCAAAAGGGAGAAGGACAGGGCGAAAACATAAGTCTTATAAATGTTGTTATGTTATTTGTGAAAATAGATTTTCACGCATGAAACTCGAATTCGAATTTTCCCCGAAAACGCGGAAAGTGAATGGCATCTCCATGTTTGATGCCTTCCAAAGCTATAAGCGATAATTGAAGTGTCACCAAATAGTGGCACAAATAGCAGCAGCTGTCAGTGTATGTTGTATGTATATTTATAGGGTTTTGGATTCTAATGGATCTAATGAAGATCCACAAAGTTGCATAATGTCTAAAACGTTGTTGCCTACGATCCCTACGATGCCTGGGCATAGCTAAGAATATTATCTCTAGTCTTTTTGCTTGATTGATGTTCGCTCAATGTACACAATCAAAAATAATGATGGAATGTAGCTTTTGGGACGTCTAGGAATATCACAAACGTTGCTTAATTGCTTACTTGATTGATGTTCGCCAGTGGCTCAAAATATCAGCTTTTGGATCTCAAAGTGAATGTTAGCTTGGGGCATTTGGTTTGCATTTGCATTTTGATCGAGTAAATATGCAAATGTCCCTTAGGTTAGGATCGTGTTTTGCAGCCAATACTTCTAGCCGTAAGCAGTATTAAATGTTGTCTGTCATATCAATATCAATCCAGTTTTTAGCATAGGACCAACCGCCTTGGCTGCGCCCCTCCATAGCCTCAGCCTCAGCCAGAAAACCGGAAACCGGAATACATGCCTCTTGGTACATCTTTCGAATACATTCGAATACAGCTTTTTCTAATAAGGCTCCAAGTGACACAATTATCCTATAGAATACTCTCAAATACTAAGAAGTAACCTACAGCCCATGCATATATGTACATACATGTGTAAGAGATACGAAAAAAAAGCCCAAAACCCTCTGTAAAAACCCACAAACTAATTTTATATCTCGATACATACAATATGAAGATCTATCGAAACCCAAAACAAAACAAAACACACAAAGAAGAGAACCTTTAAAGCAGAGCATCAAAGGACAATTCAAACCTACATAGATAGTATATAGAAACATCCGAATGAGAGGAGCCCATAGATAAGATTCTCAAGACAAAATGTCAACCCGAAAACCTCGTTCCGTGTTGGTCTCTCAGCTCAATGCATATTTCATGGATTTAGGGTTAATGCCCGACACACTACAAACAGTTCACTTGAGGACTACTTACCGAAATCATAGCCAATTAAGACAAGTTGGCAAAATACATAAGCAAAAATGTACAGTTTGTGGCCGGTAAGTCGGTAAAGCAAAGCAAATTCTAAACAAAAGAGAAAACTAAATGTAAACGGCAGCATTTCCGAAAGGGTTTCACACAAATGTTCAAAGTCGCATATATCAAAATTCAATATCTACAAAACAACTTACTACTCGATAAAACAAATGAAAAGAATGCCTGAAACAACACTGGGAAAACAAGATACATAAATAAGAGGGGAAACTCTTTTACACACACAAAAACAGCAAAAAAGGAAACCATAATTAAACGCTTTCAATGTGAACAAATAGTTATAATCGAAGCAGATACAACAAATAGTACGGAATAGTCAGAGCAGTAGAATAGAACATTGATCCGAAAGGACGGAAGGGAACGTACGGGATTGGTAACGCGACAACGGAAATGAACAGAGAACAAAACGAATTGACCTTTGACGCAGACCCAAACGGAACACTGTAAGGGGTAAAATCAAATATTTTTTTTTGTAGTAAAGTTGGGACTTCCATCTGATAATGTGGGATATCCAGAGACCGAAACTGAGAACGACGAAGCACAGGCGGAGGTTGGGAAAGACAATGGGTAGCATTTAATGTCTAGGAATGGATCTTTTCGAACGAAGCAAAGGTTCATTTCCAACCCAAAACAAAAATACCGAGTTTATGGAAACAGAGCCCCATGGTAGAACGATGGCATTGTGAATGAGAGACCCCAGACGACTCAGAATAACCATTTACATAAATACATACATACATATGTACATACAATTTGTAATAGTTATACAAATACAACAGTTGTTGGCGTTTTTTTTTGGTGTTCTATGTGTGACTAGCCTCTACAGATAAATACACAAATCGCAACCGATATCAATACAATGGAAACATGCATAGCTGTATTTTAACTGTCTATCGAGTCTTATCGAGTCAAAATAACTGTTTGAACTGAATGTATTGATGTATTTACCCACCATTTACCACATAGCATAGAAAGCTGAAGAGCAAACCGAAAGCAAAAGTCGGGCGAATGGCAGAAATGCATCGCCAAAACCAAAATCCAATAAAAACACAAAAAAGTGCATACATATATGTACATAAAATATATTTACAATACATACATACATATGTACATTATTTGGAGCCAGAGGCGTTTCTAAGTGTTTTTTGTGCCGTGCTGTAACTAACCGAAACTACTCCCAAAATCTCGGACTTGCCGGGATTCAGCCTGGCCTGTCCAAACCCGATCTGTACTGACCACTGGACCTTTGTGGCCTGCACATGTACGAAAGTTGGACAGGGAAGGGCAGGCTTCCCCGCGGCACACTTTTGATAGCAAAACAAAACCAAAAAAAGAACAAAAAAAAAAAACAAAACATCAAAAAGAAAACTCCGTGCACAGCCACGACTCTTTTTGAGCTGATCTGAAAACAGACCCATGAACGATCTTCGCATCTACGAAGCGCAAAACAAAATGACACTACAGAAAAATCTCTACAAAAATGTTTGTTAAATAAGAAAACACAAAACTCAATTGAATTGCAGAATTATGCAGAAGCTTACTAAATGTTGTAATTGCCAGAGCCATGCCAACACACAAAACCACGCAACTTAACTACAGAAAAATAATAAAAATGTAAAAAAAAATTATACACCAAAATGTGTGCTCGTGAGATTCGATTTGGGGGTTTGGGGGTTTGGGACTGCGTGATTTGTTGTCCTCCTTTTTTCGTACTTTCATGACTGTATCATGCGAGAGTGAGTACGATATATGTGTGGGCGGCTGAGGGAAGGGGGGTTCCTCTGCTTGCACTTTGGGTGTGTGAGGCGCATGAGGCAATTAGGTAAGGAGGGCCCGTCGTCGGTTGCGTTCGACGTGTTATTTCCTATGAGTTCAGTCAGAGTTTGTTCGCCTATGTTAACCCTTCCCCACGCACAATATATTTTATTTGTTTGCAGCAAGAAGTTGCAATTTATTTTAGAATCAAGAGCTTAAGAAAACAAATATATATGAGAAGGGACGTGTGAGACGCTTCTTACGCGTCACAACTTTTAGAAATTTTACCTTTTTTTCTTCATCTGTCATCTACATCGACAAATTTTAGTTTTCTTTTATCTTCGAAATCGTAGCGTGCGTGCGGGTGCTTATGCATACATAAACTATCTATGCACGGAAATTTATGTCAGTTTTAAACCCTTTCGGTTGATCAAACAGAACAGAAAACATTTTGCAATCAACAACAATGGATAGTCATCCAAAGACTCGTCCCAAGGGGCATTATATCAAAATGAATTCGCTATTCAACGAATTCTTTAGCATCCTGGAGCGTACACCGTTGCCGGCGGAGGCCTTCGACATGGGCACGCGAGAGTATCGCCTCGCCAAGTTGTGGCTGAACAAACTCAGCTTGATGCAGTGCAACACGGAGCTCGAGGCAGACACACGCAGTGCCTACATGAGCCAACTGAGCAGATGCATCAGAGAGCAGCGACTGGATGGCATATTCGAGCAGGTGCCTCCGGCTCAGCTCCAGTGGATGGAGCTGCGGGAGCTGCGGGACAGACCCAAGACAGAGCAGACTAAGCCAAGACTGCAGGCATCTACCAAACAGTCGTTGGGCGGACGTCAACATTCCATGGGGGATGCCAAGGATCAGGGTATTCAGACTGGGAAAGGATTTCAGCATTTGCACGAGCTGCCGCCCCACAAGATGGAACGATCCATAGGCGATCAGCACACCCTGGAGGAGGCCATATCTTCGCATTCAGCAGCAGGATCATGCGAGGATCATTTCCCTAGGGATATTATGGATGGCAGGCGTGAAGGCATTACATTCTTCGACCCAAAGCTATCTCCGCCATCTCAAAGTGGGCAATCCATGTGCAGCAGGGTGCCCGCAGAGGCAGTTCCTCAGCAATGCATCGATGCATCGCAGAAGGTTATTCAACAAAGTTTACTTGGATGTCAGTTAATTTTGGGATCGACAAAAGCTGCACATTGTCGGGGATCGTACAAGCCGAAGCCATCTCCAGTGGAGCAATCTGGGCAATCTGGGCAATCTGGGCAATCGATGGGCTACCCGCAGGAGCTGTTGGCTGTGGCAGCAAAAGCCAGAGAGAATAAGACAAAACTGACACTTCAGAATTCGGCATGTCCGGGCAAAGGCGACAAGGAAACGCATGGATGGGATGCCGTAGGATGCGCTATGGGCAAGTCCAACTCCAAGCCCAATTCGATGGATGAACGTGAAAAGTGCCACAAAAAGACAAAAACTTCTAAGAAACACAAAAATCCGGCATCAGGCGAAACGGGGCAGAAGTCTTTGCCTCAGACGAAGACCTCGGCTGCTGCTCAGCAGGGAGACAGCTGCAGCAAGAATGATGCACATAAATACGAATGTCCGGGACCAAGCGATACCGGACACTATCTGTTCGATGGCATGGGACGCGCCATTGGCAAGTGCCAGTGCCAGTGTCAGAGTGGCTCTCAGAAAAAGAGTGCCGGCAAAAAGGAGGACTCTGTGGCGAAGGACATTGGTGAAAGTCAATCCACATGTAGTGAAGAATCCAGCTATTACACTCCACGTTCCAGCGTTGGGGAAACCGCTGAGGTCCCACCACCACGACTGCGAGCGAAAAGCCAAAAGAGGCACCCAAATTGATTGATTGGGGACCAGATGCACACTTTGACGATCGTCCAATGCGGGTTGTGGGGGAGAGAGAGAGAGTTGTTGGAGAGCTGCTCTCTCTCTTTTTTGTGCAGTGCAGAANATCTTCGCATTCAGCAGCAGGATCATGCGAGGATCATTTCCCTAGGGATATTATGGATGGCAGGCGTGAAGGCATTACATTCTTCGACCCAAAGCTATCTCCGCCATCTCAAAGTGGGCAATCCATGTGCAGCAGGGTGCCCGCAGAGGCAGTTCCTCAGCAATGCATCGATGCATCGCAGAAGGTTATTCAACAAAGTTTACTTGGATGTCAGTTAATTTTGGGATCGACAAAAGCTGCACATTGTCGGGGATCGTACAAGCCGAAGCCATCTCCAGTGGAGCAATCTGGGCAATCTGGGCAATCTGGGCAATCGATGGGCTACCCGCAGGAGCTGTTGGCTGTGGCAGCAAAAGCCAGAGAGAATAAGACAAAACTGACACTTCAGAATTCGGCATGTCCGGGCAAAGGCGACAAGGAAACGCATGGATGGGATGCCGTAGGATGCGCTATGGGCAAGTCCAACTCCAAGCCCAATTCGATGGATGAACGTGAAAAGTGCCACAAAAAGACAAAAACTTCTAAGAAACACAAAAATCCGGCATCAGGCGAAACGGGGCAGAAGTCTTTGCCTCAGACGAAGACCTCGGCTGCTGCTCAGCAGGGAGACAGCTGCAGCAAGAATGATGCACATAAATACGAATGTCCGGGACCAAGCGATACCGGACACTATCTGTTCGATGGCATGGGACGCGCCATTGGCAAGTGCCAGTGCCAGTGTCAGAGTGGCTCTCAGAAAAAGAGTGCCGGCAAAAAGGAGGACTCTGTGGCGAAGGACATTGGTGAAAGTCAATCCACATGTAGTGAAGAATCCAGCTATTACACTCCACGTTCCAGCGTTGGGGAAACCGCTGAGGTCCCACCACCACGACTGCGAGCGAAAAGCCAAAAGAGGCA
The DNA here is from genome assembly GCF_900245975.1 of Drosophila guanche. Taxonomy (NCBI): domain Eukaryota; kingdom Metazoa; phylum Arthropoda; class Insecta; order Diptera; family Drosophilidae; genus Drosophila; species Drosophila guanche. The sequence goes on from NW_022995763.1 coordinate 293,298, forward strand.
CCCAAATTGATTGATTGGGGACCAGATGCACACTTTGACGATCGTCCAATGCGGGTTGTGGGGGAGAGAGAGAGAGTTGTTGGAGAGCTGCTCTCTCTTTTTTGTGCAGTGCAGAATGAATTAGTTTTCGTTGTTAAAATTGTTGATTGTACATTACAGATGTAATAAAAAAAGTTCTATGTGATATTCTGTGGAGGGAACTCTTGAGTATGTGAACAGAGCATGCGTATGCACAGTACGAGTGACTGCAGAGGTGCAGACCAGAACAGGCAGGCAGGCGAGAGAGCGAGGCTGCGAGTATAGCGTGCAAGAGCGATTGAGAGACAAATTAACCGTTGCATTGGTTGCTGCCGTGCGGGTGCTTATGCAAGCATAAATGCATTTGTTTGCAGGTAGCTGACAATTAGGTACAGTGGGCAGTGCAACTCAAAGTCAAGTCAAATATTTGGCAGCGTAACAAAATAAATATATACGACAGTTTTCGTTGTTAAAATTGTTGATTGTACATTACAGATGTAATAAAAACAGTTCTATGTGATATTCTGTGGAGCGAACTCTTGGGGGGGAGATACAGAAAAGACATCCAAAGAAGTATTACTTTTACGCTTACTGTACAATTTATTGTTGGACGAAGACGTAAGCAGGTAGCTGCAAAAGCAATGTAAAGCCCGAAAGCTCTCGGCCCTAATGCAAGCGAGAGAGAGAGAGCGCGCGACAGATCGAGGAAGCGAAAGAAGAATGAGAGCAAGAAGCGTGATAAGTATGTGAACAGAGCATGCGTATGTACAGTACGAGTGACTGCAGAGGTGCAGACCAGAACAGGCAGGCAGGCGAGAGAGCGAGGCTGCGAGTATAGCGTGCAAGAGCGATTGAGAGACAAATTAACCGTTGCATTGGTTGCTGCCGTGCGGGTGCTTATGCATGCATAAATGCATTTGTTTGCAGGTAGCTGACAATTAGGTACAGTGGGCAGTGCAACTCAAAGTCAAGTCAAATATTTGGCAGCGTAACAAAATAAATATATACGACAGTTTTCGTTGTTAAAATTGTTGATTGTACATTACAGATGTAATAGAAACAGTTCTATGTGATATTCTGTGGAGGGAATTCTTGGGGGGGAGATACAGAAAAGACATCCAAAGTATTACTTTTACGCTTACTGTACAATTTATTGTTGGACGAAAACGTAAGCAGGTAGCTGCAAAAGCAATGTAAAGCCCGAAAGCTCTCGGCCCTAATGCAAGTGAGAGAGAGAGAGAGAGAGAGCGCGACAGATCGAGGGAGCGAAAGAAGAATGAGAGCAAGAAGCGTGATAAGTATGTGAACAGAGCATGCGTATGCACAGTACGAGTGACTGCAGAGGTGCAGACCATGGTAGAATTACTAATAGGTAACGTTATCAGCTGAGTGGAGGATCACCAGCTTATTCACCACGCTCTCTCAGCTCTCAGAGAGGCAAGCGCTAGAGAGAAATAGGAAACGTTTTACGTTTTGCACTCTTCGCTTTTATTGTTTCTGCTGACAGCAAAGACAATATGTTCGATAATAAATAAAACGAACAAGAGGAGCATGGAATAGCTGACAGCATGGTTTATGTTCTTCTCTACGCACATACCCACGACACACATATCTACGACATATGTATGTATGTGCTCTCTGTCTACCGCTTTTAGTTCTGGTTGCAAAATACCAAACATTTCTTTTAATATAAGTACTAAATTTGGAGTCTTAGTTTTTAAAAGTTACGCTGAAACGTGCCTTCGATGGAATGCCGGGAATGGTAGGCCAACGACATCACACTCCATCTAAGCCTGCAGTTTGTCTTGGGTTTGGGTTGAAGAATTATCATAAGAGTTGAAAATGTTAGGTTTGATGGTTTATTTGTTTTTCAGTTGAATGTTTTTACAATATACAATACGGGCATAAAAACTAAAAACGTACACGTACACGTACACGTACACGTATGTACACATCTCGCATAGACAGACTGGTGTGTATGCCATAGAGAGAGTACAGTATAGATGGGTGAGCGCGTATACACCTTTGGATCATTTGATGGGGGGTATGCACGCACACCCACAGACACTTCTCGCATTACATTATTACAATATATAGATAGGCCTAGACATACTCGGTACCAAAGCTTAAACTTTAACACATAAATCAGTCGAAAACAGATCGTTTCATGAATTGTTGCTTGTTGCCGAATGCTCGTACATAATCGTACATACTCGTACTCGTACTCGTACTCGTATATAATAAATAAAACACCTGCTGCATTATCATAATCGTTACAGTAGTCGGTTATAATATTTTTTGCTTCCCATGTTGTGTGCTTGGATTTCCCCATCTGTTTTGCGGTTGAATGAACAAATATTTAAATATAATCTAAAACGAATTTGCAAACACATCAAGCCCATCATGCCACATCTCCTACTTCTGCTACATTCTACTTTCTGTCTATATACAAGGCTCTTCTTCTCTACTATACAATACAAATCAACTGAAGTTCTCCAATTTTGATTGGGCGTCTATTGAGCTAGTTGGTTCATGGTTGGGGCTAATAAGTTATGCACTTTGCTGTTGGGTTGCTGCTGTGATTAGATTTCGATACAACACGAGGATGAGGGGCAGAAAGGTATGCGTATGAGTCTGGTCTGGTTAAGGAACATGTTAAATGGACTACAAATATTTACAGAGGGTACAGAGTCTCTCCTAGGGACTGCTTCTTTTTTGTTTTGTTTTTAGTTTTTTCTTATTTTCTGGGTGTATACATTCTTCGTACAAATCGAAATTGCTCTTGACTCCTTCCTATATGGAATACATACTATAATCATGTATATAATAGGTATATGCTTGTATATATCTGTGTATATAGTTGTATAATGTAAACATTTAACATTGAAAGGGGCGTGGCATATAGTAGTAGTAGACTGAACGATAGATAGCTGGATATACGGATACATATCTCAATGGACAAACATTATTGCTTTCAACTATTGCGCAAAGGAATTTCTATATATGCACAAGACTCGGATATAGGACGATATATATGTATATATATCTTTTGATTTCGATTCTAAACAAGGATAGTAATGCAAACAAAAAGGAAAGAGAATACAAAACGAAGGAGAGTACAATAAATTAGAGCTAGGGTCGTTGAAGATGAAGAAGATTTTCGCTGAGGCCTAACACTTATACGTATAAGACTTTTGAACACTTTCGTTTGCTTTGCCCGTCTCCGTCTGTCTGTCTCAATCACATGTCCACGGCGCCTTATCCATCCATCGGTTACCATTTCTGCTGCTTTTTGCTGTTGCTGGAGCCACTGGAGCTCCTGGCCATGCATCCCCATTCCCAACCGCATTCGTATCCGTATCCGTATCCGTATCCGCATCCGCATACAAGCTGGCATACGAACCGCTCGCCGAGTATGCCCTGCGACCCGCTCCTCTCATTCCGCCCACCGCTGTGGCGGTGTTCATGTGGCCTCGAGGTGCAGGCATCGACATTGGTGCCTGGTCCCCCGTTGATGCATCGAGAACGGAGGCATCGGAGGCATCACCAGCGCCGCCGGAATCGTCATCGAAGCCATACCAGCATCACATGACCATAATTTGCAGCGCCACTCATTGATCTATGGTGCGATAGATGCGTCTCTGCGGCTCGGGGGTGTAGTGGATGCGGGTGCGGAAGTGCTGCGGTGATCCTGGGACGCTCTCAGAGCCGCGTCGCGGTGGCGGCAACGGCGGCGAAGCCGACACATATCTAAAAGGCAAGGGAATAGAATTAACACGGCTTAGAGCAGGCCAACAATAGACAGGAAAATACGCACCGTCTGTGGAGCAGGGGGGAGCCCGGCGGCTGTCCGCTCAGCTCGAGCAGATTCTTGCGCAACAGCAACGGTGACTGGCCGCGATTGTAGCGTGGCGGCGGATCCGGACTCCGATGTCTGCGATCTAGACCGGCCAGAATGTGCGGACTGGGCGGTGTGCTTATGCTGCCACCGCCACCGCCACCGCCACCAGGACCACCTGCACCACTGCTGCCATAGCGCCGCAGAAAGCCAGCGCTGCTGCCCAGCGGCTCTGTGGTGGGAGATGTGCTCTGGCTGGTGTTACTGCTGCTGCTGGCCGCTGAGAGGGTGCGATAATAGTAGGCCTTGCCGCCACCGCCGCCATTGTTTACGACACTCCTGTAGGCTGGCGGCTGTACCTGCGACTGCATCTGCATCTGCATCTGCATCTGGATCTGTGGCTGCACTGGACTCGACATGGACTCCATAGGTTGTTGCTGCTGTTGCTGGTACTGGTACTGGTACTGATTCTGGTTGTGGTGGTGTTGCTGTAACTGTGGCTGTGGCTGTGGCTGTGGCTCACCCATGCTGGCCACCGGTGACGTGGCTGTGGAATTCAATTGAGTTTTAACATAGGTGGCAAACTGTCGCTTCATGGCGCCGGCGAGTGTGTTGAACCAGCCTGATGTAACGATGATTAATGGTTGTTTGATTGATTGATGGATTGATTGATTTGTGGGAGGCAGTGCAATGATTATGGCGTGCGTTTTGTGTGCGGTGTTGTGGTGCATGGAGGTGCAGTGCGCGTGTGGAGAAAAAATAAACAAAGAGAGAAAGGACGAAACGAAAATGTAAATGCAATCGAAAAGATTTTCCCCCAAAGCTCAAGCTCAAAGCAAACCCTAAAGCGGCAGCCAAAATATGAAGATATGAGGCGGTGGCGCATCACTCACCCGCATCGTGGTGCTCCTTCCCGTCCAGGCTGCTGCTGCTCGCCCCACTGCTCGAGCTCTGGCCCAAAAGTTGTCGGCGAGCATAAAGCTTACTCAACTTGCTGGCCACCATCGATCCTCCACCGCCTACGCCGCCTCCTCCTCCTCCTCCTCCACCGACATACTCCATCTGTGGAGGCGGCTGCTGCTGCTGCTGTTGCTGGTGCAGGGGCTGATCTTGCGACCTGGGACTGGTGGCCGCCTCCGCCGTCGTTAGGGGCAGCGGCTGGTATTGCAGCTGCTCCGCAGTGCCCACCCCAAAGTGCCCGGCCGCCGACACAGCCGCAGTCGTCGCTCCGGGTGGCGATTGACTGGCGAGGGAAGCTGCAATCTGCGAGCACGTTGACTGCGTGGACGACTGACTAGATGTGGAGTGCGTCGAGGGCGGTGGCGGCACGTAGTTGCTGTGGAATGGGTTCGTGCTGGTACCGCCGACTGACTGCTGCTGCCGCTGCTGCTGGTACCGCTCGGCGGCCTCCTTCTCCCGAAGCTGGTTCTGCTGATGGTAGAAACGTTGCAGCACTAAAACGACAAAGGGAGAGCTAGTGATATAGCCACAGATTCGATTCAAAATTCTCTTATCAAATATTACCTATGGGGCTTTGATTCCCAGACTGCAGACGTGGTGGTTGTTGCTGCTGCTGTAGTTGGCAGTTGAGCTGCAAAGTTCCCGCCGATCCTGTTGGGGCTGCCGCTGCCGCTGGAACTGCCACTGCCGCCTGTGTTTGTAGCTCTGTGGGAAATGGCCTGCGCTGCAGCGATGGGGAGGGTGAAGACAGGCCCAGGGTCAGGGTATTTGCATTCAAATTCACATTCACATTACTACTACTATCACAGCTGTCATAGGCTAAGGGATTATCCGCTGGCAGCCGCCAATGTGGCGTGCTGGGTGCTGTCGCTGGCGCTGCTGTTGCTGTTACTGTTGCTGCTACCGTTTGATCCATGGTTGTTGTTGTTTTGGTGGTTGTTTGGTTGTTGTGCGGCAGTGGTGTTGTTCCTGTTGATTTTGTTGCTGCTGCTGTTGGTGTTGCAGTTGGTGTCGTCGATGCGGACGCTGAAGCTGACGCTGGCGATGTTCCATGATGTTTCTTTTGGCTAAAGGGCGATGTCGTCAGGTTGCGTAGAATCGATTGGCCTGCAAGTACGAAACGCAAGAGAATGAGCAACAGATAAGATAAGGAACGAGTCTCCCTGCGACCAAGAGTTGGTGCTAGCCACACTGGCAGAGAGAGAGCCAAACGGGGAGAGACTATTCGTTGAAGTTCTTTGGCAAAGCCCAGACTAATTCGCTTACAGCTTATACAGAAAAATGGTTTCCAAGAGACTCAGAACCTATACCCACCAATGCTGCTGAACATCGACTCCTTCTTGGGGCTCTCATCGTTGTATTTGTAGTGCTGCTGCTGCTGATAATGATGAGGGTTTCCGTTGCTCAGCTTCCGCTGCATAAAGGGCGACTTGCGATAGAGTTTGCTGATGTCGCTGATACCACCAGGCGGCGACAGTGGGCTGGCACTGATACCACCACCACCGCTGGGCGGCGACAATGGGCTGGCACTTATCCCACTGGCCGGCGACATTGGGCTGGCACTGCTGCTGCCGCTCCTGCTCCCACCACTGTGGCCGAAGCAATTTGTGCCTGTGCCTGTGCCTGTGGCTGTTCCTGCTCCTGTTGTTGCTCCTATCGTTGTTGTTGTTGTTTGAGGTAGTTGTGTGGCTGATTGTATGAAATACTGCGACTTCTGTTGCTGCTGCGCCTGTGGTTGCTGGTAGCTCGGTATCTGCGTGGGTTTTATTGTCTTCTGTGGATTCGTGGTGCTCGCCGACGCTTGGTAGGTTATTGCCGCTCTGCCGTATTTGGTTGAGGCTGCCGATCCTGATGCGGCAGCTGCTACTCCCGATCCAGGCCCTCCTGCTGCACCGCCTCCAGGTGTTGCCGCTGTTGCTGCTGGTGTTTTTGTTGTTGTTGTTGTTGTTGTTGGTCTGCAATTATCATGGAATTCATATTAATCGTTGAAGTCATCGGTAACACAATATCCATGTCGATTTGGGAAATCGATCAATAAATGAGAGGAAAACACTCAGTTGGAGGAATGGGAGGAGTTGGAGTGGAGTGGAGTGGAGTGGATGGTAAGGATGGGACGCATATCCTTATATGTACATAAATATGTAAATACATACATACATACATATGTACATACATATATGTATTCACAGCAACACATAAAACATACATTTAGATATACATATAGAAATGATTCTTGGTGTGTGTGTGTGGGTGTTTAGGTGTTTGTATATACAGTTTCTGTGTATGTGTGTGTGTGTGTATGCTTGTGTGGAACAGAGATCAAGCGAGAGAATGATGGAGCCAGCGAGAGAGAGAGAGAAATAGCTACAGCGAGTGAGCAATAGCGGGATGCCAGACTGGGATAGGCATAGAGATGCCAACTCGTTAAAGCATCGGCAGGATAACTGCTTGCTGCTTGACTTTACATACGTTCAATACTTTTTGCATATTCACATGATCGAAATTGAGGGGGAAAGCGGATATGGTAACCCCAGAGTGGTGCAGCAGAACCCAAATATTGTACAACCCAAAATTAAGCACTATTCAACATATCGAAATTACCTTCTTTGATGTGCATGTAGCATGAGCTTTGTGGAAACTTTTGATAAATTAAAACAAAAATAGAAAACAATTCAAATCAAATCCGAAACCGAAACCGAAACCGAAACTGAAAAGTTAATGAAAGCCAGGCAAGAGTCATGCGAGCGACATGCAAATAAACAAGTCCATAAAAATCAACAAAAATCCAATCAAATAATAGAATGGAGGGCAAACATCGGTCCAGCCGAAGCTTCAGAAGCGTTCCTACGATTGTTCAACAAAATTATATGCAGGTTTAATAATTAGATCTTTTATAAACCAATTATGATAAGGTGTCGGTTAGGATTCCTACGGCAAATGGAATTATGTGCTGCACCTGATCAACTTTATTGCTTAGACGCCTGAGATCAAGCTTGTAGCTGCAAGGGTATGCGTTGGTTAATGAAATGTTAGTCAAGCCTATGATATAATGATACAGAGTGGAATGGATGGATACATACAGGATATGCACAGCAAATGAAAACTATAATTAGACGGCTAATAATGGTAATAATAAACTCATCGTACTTACTGAATTTTACTTTTGATTGGGGAGGAGTTTTTTGTATGGTCTTGAGTAGTTATGTTCTTGGTATTATCATAATATATAGTAAATATATATATAAGTATAGGTTTATATCTGCATATAGATTGGTATCGGTATTGATTGGTTGCTTGCCAGTTCTTTAAACATATATATATATATTGTATTTTATATATAGTATGGATGCTGTTTTGCTTTTTGGGTGGTTTATGTGGTTTGGGTTTTTAGAGTTTGGCTTTCTTTATGGGTTGCTTGGTTGTCTTCTGCATTTTCGATTATATTTCTTTTATAATTTGTCGTTATAGTTATCGCATTATTTTCTCATTTTCAATTGTTTTCTTTTTATATTTGTATTGGTATTGGTTTTTTTTTTTGTTTTTTTGTTTGTTTAATTTTGTATTTTAGAAATGGTATTAGGAATTAGGTAACCTACAAAAAATGGTAATAAAAAGATGGTAAAAAAAGGAAAATAAAAACACTGCGCACACACACACGTTCAAATGAGATTCTTCAACAATTAAACGTAAAAAAGTATCACAAAAATTGGAAGAAACAAATAAAAGTTTATAAATATTTCGTAACAGGGTTCTAAGGTTATTTTTTTGTCTGAATCTACTGGGCAGAGTATTACTTATATTGTATGCATGTACATGGGTAGATCAAGTACCAGTTGGAGCATAGACGGATAGATATGGGATATGCAAAGGACAGTCTTTACAGTGAAGTAGTGGTTCACAGGTTTACACCACCATTTCGATATCGGACACCCGTTCTACAGTGCTTTTCAAGATTTTTTTTCAAATTATTTGAAACTAAAAATAATTATCCGATTTAGAAGATTTTTAATAACATCGGAATAGATTTAAAAACTTTGTTTTATTGTACTTTATTGTACTTCAACACCCATAGTAGATCATAAAACGTATTCATAGATTTTAGTTGCAGTTTGGAAAAAAACATTCTTGCTATGCCTCTAGGCTCTAGGATTCGAGAAGAACAAATTCTATATTGCCATAATTGCTATTTTGTGTAGGGTGTGAGAAACGAAGAGAGGTGTCTCAAAGAAAACATGCCAAAATCATAAACAACAAAGAATATAGCGATAAGTAGGAGGAGCGAAAAGAGGAAAGTTCCTTTGCCGGGAGATGAACTAAAAACGAGACTTTGTGGTCCTTGTGGTGTGGTTTAATTGATTAAAACGAAAAGTAAAGGAAACAAGCAATTGGAATTTAGTTGCTAGCATTAGAAATTAGAATTTAGAAATTAAATATTTAGTTTTTTTGTGTTAGGCAGTAGTCTGTCCTGCGATTAGGTACTGTTGATCCTTTCTCCTACCTTCTAGCAGGATCGAATGCTTCCCAGATACGGACTGAAGAAGCGCAGAAAACAGAAAACGGAAAAGGAAAAGATACGCGCAGAATACGCTCAACAGAGACACAGAAAGAGACAGAGACAGAGACAGAGAGAGGTCTATACAGAACAACCTCATCGTCCGCGGATTGTACATATTTTTGTGGTTGTATTTTTTGGGGGAACTGTGGTGTTTGTTTTTTTGTGTGTTTCAAGAGGGGGCTACCCGGTCTCCTCACCTCTTCAGCGTGGGATCACCATTGACGCGCAGCCGCTTGCCGGCCGACTCCATGACCATCTGAAACCAATTTGGAACATCTACTTTGGCTATTTCATAGTTCCTTATGAATGGCTGCACCAGGAGCTCCGGATACTTGGGTCGATCCTGATGGTTCTTTGTGAGGCTGCAACGAAACTCTTGTTTTACATTTTGTTGCTTAAAAAAGAGAACCAAGGGCACGCACCACTTGATGACAAAATCGTGAAACTCATGACTAAAATTGAAGCCCTCGCCGCTCGGCAGGCAGGGTGGCTCCGAATCCAGCACCTTGGTGAGCACCTCAAAGTCCGTGTTGCAGCCTTCGTAGGGGGATCGCGCAGTGGCCAGCTCGACGAGCGTTATGCCCAGCGACCAGACATCGGCGCGTATGTCATACTTTGGTTTCTTTGGATCAATGCGCTCCGGCTAAAAGGAAGCAATAAAGGAATATCAATAAGTACGCACAGTGCTCGGACCGGCCCGGTCCAGCCAGTATACCCACCGCCATGTACGCCGCACAGCCAGCCGAGCGCGTGTTGGCCTTGGAGTCCACCAGACGACCGCTGATCCCAAAGTCGCAGAGCTTGATGTTGCCACGCTCGTCGATCAGTATGTTAGAGGGCTTCACGTCCCGATGGATAACCCCATGCTTGTCCTTCAGATACGACAGGGCGTTGACCGTCTGTGGGGTGATCGGAATCGGGTGATCAATCAGAGGAAAATCAGCAAAAACGGAGAGCCAGCCGCCTACTTACCGCCACTGTGACCTTGCCGAGAATGCATTCCGGCACCGGCTTCTTGGAGAGTTTGAGTAGCTTGTCGAAGCACATCGACATCAGTTCCATGCAGATCCACACGTCCGGGTCGCGCACGAAGCAACCGAGGCACTTTACAATGTATTTGCAGTCGTGGGACTTGAGCACCACATCCAGATCCATCAGGATGCGCTTGTTCTCCTCCGCATTGCCCGTGCGCCGCATCTGCTTCACGGCAATGATTGTATCGCTGGAGACATGCAGCATCTTCACCACATTGCCGCTGGTCCCATTCCCCAGATCGCCCAGGTGCTGCAGATCGTGGATGTCTGTCGGGTACTGCCGCCCGTTTATGTTCAGCTTGCCCGTCTGGGCCATAATGATCTTTAGCTTCTTGTCCGTCTCCGTTTCCGAAGGATGCAATTGTGTTGGCAGCGACAGGATCATAGGTCGCCGATACAAGCCAGCATCGGCTGCAAAAAATAAAAGAGGTGTAAAAGATGAATATTAACGAGAAGGGACGTGTGAGACGCTTCTTACGCGTCACAACTTTTATACCCGGCACTCAGGACTACATCTAGATGTAGAAGACATCGCCAACCACTAGATATCGTTCACATTACAGAACACGAAGTGAAAAGCCTACTAAATAAAAGGCATCAAAAATATTGGATCAGTTAATCGTATTTTCCAATTTATGAGATATTTAAAACAGCTAGGTTTCACAGCAGATTTTTCGAAAGTAGCGCCATCTATGAAAATTTCTTATACGCAACTTTGATGGTCACTCTTTTTCTAATACAGAGCGTTAAAAACCTAGTCTTGGTTTTAACTTTTAAAAATTAGCTTTTGGCCACTGTTTCCGCAACTCCTCGCAACCAGTTCAGAATCAAAATCTCGAAATAAAAAGCCAAGTGCTGCTGTTCGGCCGAGTCAGAATTCAAATCAATTTAATCTCTTCTTCGTTTCAATTTCGATATTCACCTATTAAATGCATTTTCTTCCTCTTTCTCTATCGTATTCACATATCACATGTATGTTCTATAGCAACAAGCTTCTGTCAGTAGCTTAATGCTACAAAGTCATCTACATCTACAACACTTCTCACACCAACACGCTCGCCGCCCTCCCTAGACCGACATACTGCTGACTAGCGGTAGAGGCAGAGGCAGCGCCCTCACACAAAAAAAAAAAACAAATATAAGCTGCGGGACGGGGTGGGTTAAAAGTCGGAAGAGTCAGCGCCAGGGGGAGGGCAGAGGCAGGGGCCGAGTGAAGCAGAAGCAGAGTGTGAATGAGAGAATGCTTGTATCTTCAAAACTGTAGATTTTGGGGGGTTTTCGCCCTTTTGCGGGGGCGGAATGGGGCGTGGCTCATTTTTGAAACACACTGGTTTCAGTGTGAGCAGACAGCAGTCCGGAACCAAAATTTGGTGGCTCTAGCTCTTATAGTCTCTGAGAACGAGCCGACAAACAAGACGGACAGACGGACAGACAGACATGGCTCTATCGACTCGGCTATTGATGCTGATCAAGAATATATATACTTTATGGGGTCGGAAACGCTTCCTTCTGTGCGTTACATACAACCGTTATTCGCACAAATACAATATACCCTATTTACTCTTTGAGTACCGGGTATAAAAATAGTTTATGGGGTACAAATAATTGGAAGATCTCCTGTCCGCAGATATATGTACATGAATGTGTCTCGCTTATGTGAACAAATTAACGCACAAATACAAAGTAAATGTGTCCACAAAGCACATCCGACTATGGGAAATCCTTCATACGACAGCGTTTCTTATCGGCAACAAAGCTCTCCATTCGAATGTTCGATTGGGAGACGACGATAATAATGTTCTTCCCAATGTCAATAACAACAATGGCAAAAAATAACAACAGTTCCCTCAAACTGTAAACACAAATAATCCCTAAATAAATATACACAAACACACACTCACACGCACACAATCAAATACTAACACAGTTCTTAAGAAACTGTTTTAAAGTCAAGAGAATTACTATTTCGCACTGTGGGTGTAATTTCTCATTCGCCACATAAGTATTTTGGAATTGTTGATTATGAAATACTACAATAATTAGTTTACAAGCTCATAAATTATAAAAACACTATCAAGACGTTGAGCAACTAGTGTTGGAAGTTGTTGCTTCGAACGTAAAGAAAATATTCTTTAATTTCTCGTACATAAGACATATTACATTCACGGGAGAACAACTTTCCATGACGACGAAATTTAGGTACTCCAAATTCCAGTTTACATCGAAATTGTTCCACTGTGCGACTTTAACGATCTCCCATTTACGAGTTTCGTGGTACTGATCTGCGAGAGGGTGGGTGGAAGAGAGAACAGGGGTCGCCAGCCACGCTTACAAAGCGAGAGACAGCGCGAGGAGCCACACTTGGCTTTGTGTGAGGTGTGAGCGAGATCGGAAGAGTTCTAGTAGTTTTTTCCCCCCCACTTACTCCCTTACCCAATGACAAAAATAATTCAAAGTGAAAAAACAATTAGCAATAACAAGAAGCAACAAAAGCAAGACATAAACAAATACCGTTATGTGTAAACCTGCGAAAGAGGCGACACACATGAAATCCATAACAATCGACTGTGGTCGACTATTGTGAAGAAAGGGAGAGGAGTAGAGAGGGAAAAAATAAACGCGAGAGCAGAGCGGCTCGGCGTATCACGAAATTTACTCCGGAAATGCCAAAAAAATAACCAATAACATACCTATTCACACAAAGAGAAAGAGTGAACGAAGGAGAGAGCACATATGTACACACACACAGAAAGCATGGGCTGATGAAAATCCAATACGAATGCGGTGAGGGAGGATAACGCATGGATGGGGGGTGGTGGGTGTCACTGAGGGATGGGATGGCTGTAGCTGGACGGACAAACAGCAAGTGTTTTTTTTTTTGTTTTGCTATATATGGAATAAGATACCGAACATATGAACATTGGTACATACATATACATATGCAGTCTTGCGTGTGTTTGTGTGTATGTGTGTGTGTTTGCCGAAAACAAGTTTTGCTTTGCTTTTGGTTTTCGCACTTGGGGCCAGGCCAGCCGAGCGACCGTCCGCCCCAGACACCTCTTATCTATGCAATCGTCAAACGCCATGAAAGAGCAGGAGGAGGAGATAGACAGAAGGGTGAGGATACAGTCCCGTTATGCAGTCCCGGAATCGATAGCATATTCCCCCCTTTGTCAACAGGGCAAATCAACTGCTTATAAGAAGAAACAAGCAATATTTCTTATCAGAACACAAATATGCACACACACGAAGGCACACAGCTTATTGGGACTCGTACCCTTACCCCCTCTGAACCAAAGAAACTTACACAGCGGCAGGTTCGGTGTGGGACGCGGACTCCTGTTGGTGGGCGGGATAAAGGTGCCGCCATAGACGCCCGCTGGCTGAGGAACTGGTGGCGCGGGTCGAGAGGCTATGCTGATATGCGGCCCAACTGTGGTGGAGGTGACGGCAGTGGTGGCCGGAGAGGGGGCTGCTGCCGGTGCTGGTTGGACACGCGCCAGCGATGAGGAGCCTCCGCTGACGCCGCTGCTGCCACCGCGCGGCCTCGATAAGACAATTTGTTCATGGGATTCGTTCTGAGCCTGCAGCGCAGCCTCCAGCGACTGCAGTCGGCTGCCAATCGTCTCAAATTCGATGGAGGACATTGTTACGGTTCTTTTCGGGATGCTCTTCTCTTGGACCAGCACGAGAGCGGTGGCAGCGGATGAACGGAGCAGGTCCTGGGTTCTTCGATTTTTCGTACTGGAGCGGCAGCGGTGGCGGCGGCGGTCTGCAGAACACACACACACGCACACACTCAGCGCGCGCGCGAGTGTGAGTGTCTCTTGGGCTTTTCCTGTATTCTGCCTTTTCCTCTCTTTCACTATATTTTTTGTCGAGGTGTGGGGCGGTGCACACGCGCTTTTGCACAAATAATTAACTGTTGTTGCCGAAACAAAAACAATATCCACAAAAAGAAAACAGCGACAGCGGCGAGAAAGAGAGCGAGTGAGGCACGCACTCACTCACACAGCACTACACAACAACAACAGCAACAACAGGAGCTCGCGATTTTTTTCTTTTTTTTCGATTGGCACACGACGGCGACGACGTTTAAGGGTTTTTGTCGCGAGGAATCACTACGGTGCGTTATTTACCGATTATGATTTGCCGCGGGCAGCGGTCACATTCGCACTATTATTACACCTTATTTGCTTGATTTATTGCTTGGAATCGTATCTAAAATCTATAAAACGAAGACCTGGCTGAGCAGCAACAACGATAACAGAGTGGCCAGAAATGGGCTGAAGCGTAATGCGACAATACGCTAGTGCGTTTCTGCAGTGAAATACTGAAATACTAACTATCGATAAGTGGATTTGAAAATCGTTATTCAAATAAGCAACCATGTTGACAACCCTAAGCACACTCTCCTCTCTTTCGTGATAAAAAAAAGTAACGAAACAACATACCCGGTTTTAATACGCTTACTGAGATACCTGAATCTAAATGTCCCACACATGGTAGTTATTCTATGCGTTTGGTATAGGTAAGAAAACAGGAAATAAATTTGACTAAATTGGTCAACAATTAGAGAAGACACCTTGCTATCACATTAAGTAGGGTATGATTGTATTTTGACGAATTCTTTTGCCGCATATCGCATTAGAATAGCGATATTTTGTTGTATATCGATAAGCTGGAAGTTGAAGCCAAAGAATAACTCGAATCGACAAAAAAATAGTGTCGAATTGCCCAGAACACAGAGATATTTTTGCGTTGATAATACATTCGACAATTTTGCGCATATTTTCTGGCACCTGCATATAAATAAGCACCATCAACAAAAACAATTTATCGATATATTGGGTACCAATATATATCTAACATCGCTAATTGTTTTTGACGAGGACGAGGAATACGCGAGGAAAAGCAAGAAAATCGCAAAGAAGCGCGAGAAAAACAGGAAAAGTGCAAAACGGAAAAGCGCGACCACAAAGTCAAACCAAAGCGCGGCATTTTCACAGCGTTTGCATTCCATTCAGACGCGCAGCGAACGTGCCTTTCCACGAACACGGATCAGGTTATTTTGACCAAATGTGGTAAAAATAGCAGACAGCAGAAGCAGAGAAGCAGCAGCCACTGCCGTCGCCGCCGCGCCGTCGTCGTCGACGCCGACTCCCAATCTCCAAAAAAGCCCACACATTCGCATCCAAATCCAAATCCCCCTCCCTCCTTCCCCACAAACGCACGCACACAGCCACACGGTCACACGCACACTGATATCCGTGCAATAGCAAGAGGGAAAATCTTTGCGGAAAAGTGCAACAACAACAACAACACACACACACACACACACACACACACACACACGCGTAGAATCGAAGAGAGACCGAAGCCGCAATGTCACGACCACGTCCGCGCCCCCAACCCATCAGTATCCACCGCGAGCCGGAACAAGCTCTGTAAGTGCACGAAGCAGTAGCCCGTAACCCCGCACACCTGGCACAATCCATGAAATTCACTTCTGTCTTTTGCCTTTTGCAGTGTCCCGCCACGGAACTTGGACTCACGCGCCACCATCCAGATCGGCGACCAGACCTTCGACATAGATGCCGACAGCCTGGAGCGAATCTGTGATCTGGGACGGGGCGCCTATGGCATTGTGGAGAAGATGCGCCATCGCCAGACGGACACAGTGTTGGCGGTGAAGCGTATACCGATGACCGTCAACATACGGGAGCAGCATCGTCTGGTCATGGACCTGGACATATCGATGCGCTCCAGCGACTGCCCCTACACGGTGCACTTCTATGGGGCGATGTACCGCGAGGGCGATGTCTGGATTTGCATGGAGGTGATGAGCACCAGCCTGGACAAATTCTATCCGAAGGTCTTCAAGCATGAACTGCGCATGGAGGAGAGTGTGCTGGGAAAGGTAAGTGGAGCGGTGCAGTGCTGTGCGTTCTTTTCTCACAGCGCCACCCCGTTCTTTTCTTTACTCGCAACAGATTGCAATGAGCGTGGTCAGTGCTCTTCATTATCTGCACGCCCAACTGAAGGTCATCCACAGGGATGTGAAGCCATCGAACATACTGATCAATCGCGCCGGCCAGGTGAAGATCTGTGACTTTGGCATCTCTGGTAAGCAGACAACTAGCTCTCTGGCATTATGTTTTTTTCTATTTGAATCTCACCCGATATCAGGCTATCTGGTGGATTCCATTGCGAAGACCATTGATGCCGGCTGCAAGCCGTACATGGCACCCGAACGCATCGATCCACAAGGTAATCCTGCACAGTACGACATACGCTCCGATGTGTGGTCGCTGGGCATAAGCATGATTGAAATGGCCACCGGCCGCTATCCGTACGACAATTGGCGGACGCCATTCGAGCAATTGCGACAGGTAAATCCCTGCCCGCTGTAATCTGTAATTGATAATAGGTAATTGGGGTTTTGCAGGTGGTTGAGGATGATCCACCCAGGCTGCCGGCGGGCACATTCTCGCCCGAATTCGAAGACTTTATTGCCACCAGCCTGCAGAAGGAGTATATGGCGAGGCCCAACTACGAGCAGCTGCTGAAGCACAGCTTTATTGTCGAGCATCTGCAGCGCAATACGGACATTTCGGACTTTGTTGCCAGGATACTGGATTTGCCCGACGAGCAGCAGCAGCAGCAACTGAAGCCCCAGAAGTAGAAGCCCCCACATACCCGCAGTAGAGTCTCTTCCCGTGTAAATTGCCGCCGTCTTCTTTCTAGCATGCATTTCGTACATGTGTGTGTATGCGTGTGTGTTTGTGTGTTTGTGTGTGTGTGTGTGTGTGTGTGTTGTGTGTGCGTGTTGTGTCTTTGAACCCACAAAGAAACAAAAAATCAAAACAAAAAAATGAATAGCAGAAAAGCAAAAACCAGCAGCCCACATGGAAAACATTATATAATTCTAGTTTGTAAGTGAAAACCAAAAGCAAAAGCAAACGAGCAGAAGCCGAAGCCGAAGCCGAAACGACGACGATATACTTTACGGGTCGTCCTAGCCGACCGCCCGCCCACCCACATACCGCCCGCTCTACGCTCCAACAATGCCTATTTAGCACTACGCTCAAAACCAAACCGTGCCTCCCGTCAGCTGTCACCTGTCAGCTATCAGCCGCTGTTAGTTAGTTAGTTGCTGTTGCTGCTAAATCTATATCTTATATATGTATACACCACACTATATATTAATCAATTTGTACTACTACTAAGAGTAATCCAAAAGAAAGTGAAAGCAAGAGAAAGAGAGAGAGAGAGCCATGGACAACTTTCAGGGAGTAAAGTGGGAGTGGGACTGGAACTGGGAGGATTGCGAGTGCAGACGTAATAATGGTAATTGTCTAACATATAAGCCATACGCGGATTATAGCTAATTAATGTTTAAACATCTCCTGTAATTACTTGTTGATTTTTTTAATAATGTATAACGATACCGATCTAAATGTACAAGAGAGTGAGAGTGTGTGAGAGAAGAGAGCGCGCGCAGAGCGGCAAGAATTCAATTAATACGAGATGTGCGATGTACGATATACACTGTATGCCCTGCCCCATGCCCCAGCAATCAATCAATCAAGCAATTAATTAACATTTACATTTACATTTACCTTAACAACGAATGCGCTGGCTCTAAAACAATCAATTGTATTACTGGCTCTGAATGGTTCCTCCCTTGGAGTTAACCTAAAAATAAAATTGTGCTTGGAAGCCAGCTTCGGCATGCCGAAGCCGATGTCTCTATAAACCCTTTTTCATTTTGCAACAAGATCGAGAGATCCCTGCAATCGGAATGCGGTGCCTTTGCCTTCCCCCAGTCTTCCGATATCTTTTTTAACTTTATGGCTGCTATACTTGCTGTAGAAATATTTCCCTAGGAAGAAATATCTGGCATGGTAACTAGGGTATATTGTGTGCTTCAAGACCGATTTGCTTGTCTTCCCCCGATAGCCCATATGGAACATATGGAAGCATCTCTTGTTTGTAGCAGGGCCTTCCGTTTTCTACCTTAATTGCATCTTAATTAATCATAGTTTTATCTCCGATATATTTAAGACATTTTTCGTGTATTCGTGTATACATTTTGATGCAAAATGAAATATAACTGTACAATGTTTTTGGGTGTGTGTGTGTGTGAGAGCTTTCTCTCTCTTATTTCCGTTGAATAACTGCAATCGATCGCATGCTCCTATCGATATACAGCTAGGGATGCACTTTTCTATTGTATTTCTTTGTATTGTGTTCATCGCTTTTGACCCAGCTGCAAAGCAGAAAACACTTCGATTTACTGTTATCCGCTTTTGGGGGTCATAAAACTTTGCTAATCTGTGGGCAGCGATAAGATTGGGGCCGGCAGTACCACAACGCAACCGAAAGCCAATATGAGCGCACGAAATTTGCTGCTACTCTCCTCGTCGCGAGTGCACGGCCACGGATATCTGGAGCATGCACGCGCCCAGCTGGAGGATCTCTTCAAGGCGTAAACAATGGCACAGATCAGACAACAACAAGAAAAAACCTCTCGCTCTCTTTCAGCTGCCATGTGAAGACGGTGCTCTTTGTGCCGTATGCCCTGAGGGATCACGACAAGTACACGGCGCTCGTGCGGGATGCGATTGCACCGTGGGGCTACGCTGTCGAGGGACTGCACACCAAGGATGACCGCGGACAGGCTGTGCGCGATGCCCAGACCATATTTGTGGGCGGCGGCAATACCTTTGTGCTGCTGCGCACCCTCTACCAGCTGCAGCTGCTGGAGCCCATACGTGAGCAGGTGCTGCAGCGTGGCGTACCCTATGTGGGCAGCAGTGCGGGCACCAATGTGGCCACCCGATCCATTCACACCACCAATGACATGCCCGTGGCCCATCCGCCCAGCTTCGAGGCCCTGGCCCTTGTGCCATTCAACATCAATCCGCACTATCTGGAAACGGACCCCAATAGCGAGCACAAGGGCGAGACGCGGGACGAGCGTATCGCGGAGTTTGTTGCCTACCACTCGCGTCCAGTACTGGGCCTCAGGGAGGGCACCAGTGTGCGTGTCGAGGGCAGCAAGGCCACTCTTCTGGGTGCACGCAGTGCCAAGCTGTTCCAATCGTAAGTAGAATGCCACAAAAAACCCTCAGCCGTAATCGCTCTCCTTCTCATTCATGGCAGCGATGGAGGATCCAGGGAGCTGCAGCCCCTGGCCGATCTCAGTTTTCTGCTGAGCCAGGAATAAAAGCAAACAAAAGATTATTTTTTTACAATTATACATTGTATTATTCTGCAAAATACCAACAATTCCTACATACAACTAGTATCATAATCTACATATGACTAATAACTATACAAGATGGTGGCTCGTCCCGTAGTCAACGTTTTGCAATAAATTAAATGTTTCTCACAACAACATTAAAAAAAAACACACACATAAGAATTGTGGACTGGCAGCAGACTTCTTATTCGATGATCAAAGCGATGGCCGGGCAGGGAAGGTAAGGGAAGGAGGTGGCAAATGCGAGGCCAAAATACATATATATATATGAATATAAGAATGGAACAGTGCTACATACATTCCCATAAGCGAATAGACACGTTACTTAATGAGAGAGCGAGAGAGAGCGTGAGCTAGGGCAAGTCGGGGGGCAGACACTTCATTTTCAGTTTCACTTAAACCACTATTATACAGACACGTATAACACTTACAATTTCTAGCTAATAGTCAATGGATTCGTCCAGGAATTCTTCACGTTCACGTTAATATACAGATAAATATATGCTAAATATTTACATGCGAAAATCGAATGTTGTTGGCTCTCTCTTTTGGAACATGTGGCAATTGTTTTGGCAGCTCTTAATGTGTGTGTGTGCACACACAACCCATTTATCCCATGTATAAGGATGTCTATCGTATATTACATATAACAAATTGTGTGCCATTTTGAGCATTTAAAGTTGCACTTTGAAAGCGAGCAACAACAGGAATTGCCTAAGGTCTAAGCACTATAGTGGATTGAGATAGGTCTGTGCTACAGGGCTTATACACGAGTACGGGTAGGGAGTGGGAGTGGGAGGATTGCTTGCCAGTTCAGCCTTGGAGGGAGGCAAAAAATGCGAGTATAAGAGTTTGTATAAGTCCTGTATCTAGATCTACTTGAAATTCATTCACACATTCAAACATCCACCCATGCATTTGGTCATGCAATCGATCAATCAATCAATCATTCATTCACTCGTTCATTCAAGGAAATATTTTAAAAAGGAACTGATGATATAACAGGCAGGAGCTGGCACTGGCACTGGCACTGGCACTGTGGACCATGCTATTTGTGGAGAATACTTTTGTCCTCGTAGCGTATGATGGCATCACCGATCTGCTTGCGCGACGCCAAATGGATGCACTGCTCCCGCCCGCAAAGCTCGGGAAGCTGCTCCGGTAGCATGCCGCCGCGCCCCAAATGGTTGCGCACATCCAGGCCGAAGCGCAGATTTGGCTCGACGCCGCGCAATATGTGCACCGAGTGTTGGGCGGCCACGAACATGTCCAGTATGCTCTCGACGCCCTCGGGCCGGGACTGGGACTGGGACGCCGGCTCCAGCAGCTGATCGATGTCCAGGTCACTGCGTATGATGGGCAGCCC
This sequence comes from Drosophila guanche, assembly GCF_900245975.1. Taxonomy (NCBI): domain Eukaryota; kingdom Metazoa; phylum Arthropoda; class Insecta; order Diptera; family Drosophilidae; genus Drosophila; species Drosophila guanche. Next base: position 314,337 of record NW_022995763.1, read on the forward strand.
TTGTGGATGCAGCAGCTTGCGCGCTAAAAGGGAGAGGAGAGCAGAGCATCAAGTATTGCGTTCCCGTGTGGGTGTGGAGCCTGCCTTGCACTCACCTTGCACATAGTCGCGACTGTAGAAGGCGATCACATCGTGATTGTGGCGATCGAAGTAGCCGCTGCTCTGGGCCACGTCACACGCTTCGCACTCCTTGCAGAACTGCGCCCAGCGGCAGGGATACATCTGGAAGCCGATGGGCGCGTACACCTGGAAGCCCTGGATGGTGTTCATGCGCACGCGATTGAGAAAGTCCGCCTTGAAGGACATGCCCGGCGTGGCCAGCAGCACCAGGGACTCGAGACCGAGCTTGGGCAGGGCCAGGTCCGCCACCACGAGGCTGAGCAGCTGCCTCGGTCCGTACATGGAGCCGTGGAGCATCCAGTCCTCGGGACTGACGGGCTCACTCAGCTGCTCGGGCAGCCGTATGGACACCCAGGCAATGCGGGAGCCATCTGTCTTGTACTTGGAGGAGAGGTCCAGGGCCAGCGTTTTTAAGCCCTTGAAGGGATCCTCTTCGCCCTTGCTGGGCGAGTCCAGGCGGTACAGGAAGATCTGTGGGAGAGCGATTAGCATCGTGTTGGCATACTGGCCTGCTACTACTCGTGCAGGGCATCAGGACTCACCAGGAGCAGGAATGTGTTGTCCTGGTTTTGCATGCAGAGGCGCTCATACTGTGCCACAAATTCCAGGGCGTCCGGCACCTGGTGCTCGAATGCCGGCACCAGAATGGCGATCCGTGTGCTCTCCGTCACATAGGGCGAGGGCACCACCTCGACACGGCCCAGCGGCTTGACCACCTCGAAACTCTTGAGCAAGAGTCGCCGACGTCGGCCCGATCCTTCCTGCAGATTGAGGTGCAGCTGGTAGTCCATGCCCCGCGTCGCATCGAACTTGCGGTAGGCAGTGTGCAGGCTGTGGTAACTGAGGCCGGGATGCTTAAGGGCCGCATACTGCTGGGCGATCTCCAGCACCTTGGCAAAGTCGAGGGCCTCGATGCGTGTGAGTGGCGCCACGGCATGCTCCACGTTGCCGTTGGGCAGATAGCTGTGCGTCGCGTTAAGCATCTGCCAGATGAGGATGTCGTGGCGTGTTTCTGGCGCACTGGGCGGCGGCACGCCCAGCGGCCAGCGGATTTCGAGTATCTTGTTGGAGATGCTGCCGTTGGCAATGCGATAGGACTTTTGCTCTAGGGCATAGCCCCGCTCCTGCACCATCTCCAAGTGGTGCTGCCGCAACAAAAAAAAACAGATTTCGATTAGTAAGGCATTTTCCGTGGCAAAGCACTGACTTACCTTGGAGTAGTAGGCGTGCAGGCGGTAAAAGTCCTCTGGCGTCTGCACGGGATACACGGTGCTGGCATTCCGGAACGCTTGCTCCTTGGCCAGGTCACTGAAGTCTCGGCGCTGGCGGCCCGGAGTATTCAGGGCGTAGCTATACTGCCGCATGCCCTGCAAAGGGAGGAAGGGGTTGGAGAGTTAGTGAGAGGAAGGCAAATTGAAAATTGTCTGGCGGCGGCGTTGGCTCCAACACACTCAAAGCGAGAGAGAGAGAGAGAGAGAGAGAAAGGAAAAGAGAGTGGAGAGTGGACGGAAAGGCAATAGCTACTTCCTTCTCGTTACGCCTTTACGAACCATAAAAGCTGCAGACTGCTCACAGCATAATTAAATTAACATTGCCATACTAATGGAACGGCAGCGATGGAAAGAAGATCTGTCACTGGATCGGGATCGGGATCTGCCTTTGGCATTCTTTGCGCCTCCGGTCCAAGGTGTATTTCTATGTGGTGCATCATTTGCATGCAAGGTGCCTCTCAGTGCGAAAGCACTTTCGTTTAGTTTTGTGTGTCGTCTCATGCCAAAAGAGAGTAAAAAAAGGCGAGCGAACACGTACCCTCCAAAAAAACTCCTTGCACCGGCTCTTCACACTCCTTTGCGAATTTCCCCTTTCTTGCTCGCACTTAAAACGGTTAACTTGAAAGCGCCTACGCAAGGGAATGGCAGTGGAGAGAGTAGAGGAGCATTGAGCAAACAAAGCCTTGCATGGTGATGAGTGTGACAATCGGAGTTGGGAGAGTGGCAACTATCAATGGTTAGAGTTAAGAGTGAGGAGAGTCAAGGAGAGATGAAAGATGGTAAGGAGAAGAGAAAAAAACAAACAAACGAGGACAGGAGGGGAAAGATAGAGGATGATGAGATCGGAGCGGGACAAATCCATTGCAGCGAACCGTTTGAAGCTGCCGTTAAATAAACATCTTAGGCAAGTTAATTAAGCGAAAGAAGGGTGCAAATATACATACATATAAACAAACAAACATCAACGCATTTTCATGGAAATGCTGGGAGCAGCAGAAGCTAAACATAAATCATGCCATGCTGCCGTTACCATGCGCTTTGATACCCTTTCGGGTGGTATGATTCCTTCCAACAGATGTTGGCAATGGGGAGAAGAAAGCACATTCGAGCGTGGAAATTAAATATGAAAATACATATCATGTGTACATACATACAGATATACATATCTACATACTAAATGATTGGATGCATATTATATATCTGCGCTTGTATCTGCAAGGGTATTAAATGCTTCAGCCATCTCTGTTGCCTGGTCTGCCACATAAATAACCCAAACAAAATTTAAACAAACCAATCGTACAGAACCCCAAAGAGCATGAGAAACTCGACAACACGATATTTGGGCGCCCTGTTTATGCTAAAAAAGCAATTGCTTATTCGCAGAAAATAGCAAGGTAATCAGAAATCAGAAGTGTTAATGACTAAGGCACACAAAAAGCCCACCGCCCAATAGATCCAGAGTGTGTGCGTACACTTGGCCTCCACATTTAAGTGCACAAACAATTATTTAACACATGAATTGTGACACTTTGGACACTCTAGTTAGGATGACTTTTTGCAAACATTTCTGGTGGATAGATAATGTCTGTGCATATGTGTATTGCAGTTATTTAAATGACTGTAAATGTGTCTATAAATTCAGATTTCTTAGATCCACCATTACCAATTGCTCTCAAACTGCCCAGCTGCATTTCAGTTGTACGCTCTCCCACTCTCTCACTGCAGACTTCCTATCCAGCCGTCCGTCAATGTCCGTTCGTCTAATGACAGTCTTTCTCGCATTTCATTTACCCACTTACGAATATTGGACTGCTTGGAAATTCTTTTGTTGCTGCTTGGAAATTAAATAAACTGTTGTCCATCAACTGTGTTTCTCTTGCTCTTGCCTGCCCCTGCCCCTAGCCTTTGGGGCACTGATCGTGTTGGTCTCGCCTTTTGGGGCACTGATCGCTGTTGTTGCTGTTGCTGTCGCTTCTGCTGCTGTCTTCCACGCCGCATAAGCATCAGGCAGATCAGGCATAAACAGCAACCGGCACAGGCACAGCAGCAGCATCAAGAACATGGATCTCTGCTTTATGTTTCTTCTTTAATTTGTGATACCCTTTGCAGATGGAGAGTGTTTTTATTTTCGGTTGAGCTTTGAAAAGCAGAAAATATATTTAATATTAAGATTAAACCTCTGCCTAATTTTGAACAAAAGTCGAGTTAAGTGATATTATCTATTTCACATGGCAATTTTCGGCAAAAGGGTATGAAAAGCTTCGACATGGAATTCTGTGGACTTTGCTGCTTCTTCTTAATTTCATCTTCTCTTTACGCATCTTCACATCTCACACACGAATGGGGAGGGGATCTCTCTTTCTCTCTGCCTCTGTGTGCTTTGCTCTTTTTTATATTCTTTGCCTTTTCAGGGTCACACTGTTCTGCATGCGTGTGCGTGTGTGTGTGTTATATCAATGAACTGATTTTTTTTCTCAAGCACAAATCGAGATCCAAATGTCTGTCTGGCTGTCTCTCCGTGTCGTGCCAGTGTGCCTGTGTGTGTGAGTGCCTTTTAGTCAACGGCAAATTGTTTAAATAAATAGAATAAAAACGGCATGTAGGGAAGCAGCGTGTAAAGACACGACACACGAAATTAACAAGAAGCTGAATTCGAGCCCTCTCCTCTCTCACGCTCTCTCGCTCAAGCTACGTGAGACAAATGAAACAGCTGTGCGAGCAATGACTTCCAAACGGTGAAATTGCGAAATTATTCAGATTTGTGTCTCTTCGGCTGCCATAGATTGGATATTTGCAAACGAAATTTGGAAAGACCTGCTCACCTGAAAGCTCTCCTGGCAGCCTGGCACATGACTGGCATACTTCACGCACCTCCCGATATTGACGCTGTGATCGCCGGTGATTCCAATGCGGACGCAGCGATCAAGGTTGTTCCGCATCTTGCGTATGACACTGCTGCTGAGCAGAATGCCGGCCTCCAGTGAACAGTAGTTGCGATCGCTGGCACCGGAGCTGCCATCCACAGAAGTGGCGGCGGCGCCGGCCTCATCCTCGCCCCCCTCGTTGGAGGGACGACCCTCGTTGGACGGCGGATCGACGCCGATACGTGTGCCGCCCATATACAGGTCAAAGGTGATGCTCATGTGATAGAGCAGGGCATTCAGCTTGCGGGCATCCACATAGACATTGTCCGGCACGAGCAGAAAGTAATCGTACTCCTCCAGATAGTTGTCCGCAATGTACTTGATCACGTGAAAGGGCCGCCGGTTCTCGTGCGTGTCCGCGAAGCCCACGATATTCTTCAGCTTGTAGTTGGTCTTCACGCTGTCCGCATAGATGAAGAACTTGATCTTGTTCACCAGATGGGCGGTGGTGCGATTGAAGGCGGTGGCGAAGCTATTGATGTGCTCCTGGGAGGTCATCACACCGATGAAGAGCTTCTCGCGGATCCCCAGCTCCGAGGAGTAGTAACGCGGACGTATCACATTTTTAACCTACCCAAAAACAAAAAAAACACAAAAATAAACTCAATATTAATTATAATGGAAAGAGAAAAAGGTAACAGAATCAATCTTTGCATCAATATCGAATGGGGGAATCGAAGTTCCCCGATTAATGCCAATTCTTGTGCTGCTAAATAACTTTATATTTCGACTATTAGAAATGCTTCCCCCCGTGGTGCGTACAGCTCTTGGATAACTTTATAATTAGATGATGGATGCATGAAAGAAGAGTGCTTCAAATTGATCTTAAGTGGGGAGTTATGTGACTCTTGGATCTCGAAATACAAATACTTTGTACGTGACTCTGTCTACGGGCAACATTTACCGGAACATTTGCCTTCTCTTCACATTGCCAGAACCCATGCGGCGGGATAGCCCTCGTCTAATTCGTTTATTTATATCTACAGACAGCAGACACTCACCCACGTGTGCCTTAAGGGTATGTCTCATATCTCTCGTCCAATTAAGATCTTTCGGGGCGCACGCGTATGTACTTAGGGAGCGAATATTATGTACTTCAGCGAGTGAGTATTTTTGTGTAAGTTAAGCCCCTCCTGTCCGTCGATCAAGTGCTTCCTCTGTCTGTCCTATCCCTTGCCCACTCGAAGTGGTTTTAATATATTTTTTATACATTTTTTACGACTACCGATGACTGTTCAAAAGTGGAGGAGGAATTCCCCCGGGGAACCATTTATCCATTATCTTTTGCCACAACTCGTACAAATAAAAGTGTTTCCGTTTCCAAGAAATACTAAATGTCAGGGCCTACCGGGCGAGACCGATGTCATGGTATTCGATACCCATCCTCCATTGTTTGTAATTGATTTATTAAAATAACAAACAAAGCTCGCAAAAGTGAAAGGATGCACGGGGCTTTATCTGGTTTCATTATCATAAGCTGCACTCATTTATAAATTGTATTATTTTAAGATTGTGTGCAAAAAAGACTCCTGAGAAATGCCCCGATAAGAACAATTGTCAACAAAAGCCTCGCAGAATGCGTATCGTACCTAATATCCAGACACATCATGGGTTTATTTGTTATTAGAAGAACATGTCGCATACCTTTAGGTATCGTTTCGCTTATGGCTTTTTTGTTGGGCGTCTAACATATCATTTTTTGAGGCACTTTGCATAAGTAACCCATAATTTCCAAATGCAAGTCTTGGCCACTCATTAACCCAAAGAGCTGCACGCAAGGTTGCGAACTCTCTAGGTGCTCCCGGCCCCCCTTTGGCTTCGTGTGTCTCTGCCTCTGGCTCAGCCACCGCATCGGAGGTCGGGGGCCACTGCCTCGTTAGGCAAACAACAGTTGTGCAAGCACTTTGGACCACAGGCAGGCAGGCAAAATGTTTGACCAGGGTATCGGTTGGAGCATCGGGACGTAGAGGCGGGCTGCTAATGAGAGAGGGTGTTGCCGTTGCCGTTGACGTTGCCGTTTAGTTTACAGGAATATTATGGCTAATTAAAAATCATTCTCAATAGATTTTTAATAAATGGCCGCAGAGCCAGCAGCAGAGCAGCTCGAGTGCTCAGGTTTATGGCATCGTAAAGCAGCGGCCGACCAAACACAACAGACCCGCCGGCCCAGGGTCACCAGTCGATTAATACCTGTTACAGTGGCCACTCGTAAGAAGCGAACTTCACAGCTAGAACAGAGGAGAGCATAGAAAATGGGAAAGCAAGGAACTGATCCTTGAACCTTTCAATATCCGATTACTATCAATATTTCTTTCTTTTTTTTGGATCCTGATCTGTGTAAACTGTAAACTTTTGTTAGCTTGGATGATGGATACAGCTGAATGTTCACTGCATTTTGCACGTTTCAAGCGGCAAATAAATTCAAACTCTTTCCAAGTTTCAATCGAAAATTCATAACAAGCTTTTGGCACGCGTCAGTGGCCACTTTTAGGGCTCTCTCTCTCTCTCTCTCTCTCCGGTTCTGATGTAAAGTGTCGTCGCCGTAGCAAAGTTGCACTCGAACTCGCACTCGTTAGTGGCAGCAATTAGCTATCAGTTGGAAATCTATTCTCCAATCCAGCAGTAAGTCACATTAATGGGGGGTCAGTCTCCAGCCAGTCTTAATTGCCGTCAGCCAGATCCAGCCAGAGATGGACTCTGGAGGGGTGAAGGTGTGGTTGCTGTGGTGTGGATCGACCTTGTGCTCATATTCGAAGAGAGCCAAAGAAAGCCAGCGAGAGAGAGTGAGTAAGGGGGAAGTGGGGGGTGGTGGGGTGGCAATGAATTCACGCACATTTGCCAATCATCAAATTCTAGTGTGTAAATAATCGGTAAATATTCGGGAAAAGTAAACCACGGGTAAAAATAACACCAACAGACCGCAGAAATGCCGCAAAAAGTAATATTTCTGCTGTGGCTGCCGAGATTTTCTGTGCTTTGTGGATTGGATTTGTGTTTTTTTGTTGGGTAAATAAAAATGCTTTTCTAAATATGAATGATGCATGGGAATTCGACGAACCGAACCGAACCGAACCGAACCAAACCAATCCATTCCCCCGACCATTTATTTACTTTTGGGCTTTTAACAATTTCCATTTGCATAACAAGGCCAAAACACACGCCAAAATCTGATTCACTAAAAGGTTTGTTCACCTGAACGGAGCCGCCCAATTTCCATCCATAGTTCTGCATGTTTTTGGCTTTAGTTTATGTTCCCCATAAAATATGAATCGTTCTCCTACTGGAGGGAATATCCCCTTAATATCAAGGGAACACACAATTCCCCACTTGGCATGGATTTCCCCAACTGCAAGGAATATCCCTTGCAGGCTGATTCAAAATTCACCTTGTTCAAGGAAATTTTACGCACAAAATATTCCTAGAAATCCGTAAAATTCCCCTTTGCGAAGGAAGAACATTTTGTTCGCAAAGATTTCCCAAGAATTCGCACAAAGTATTTCTTCAGGAGAATATTTTTGGCATTTTTGGGTGGGAAATTTTGGAAGCCGCTGCCCGCTGGGGCACGTGGGCAATTTTGCTAATGATAAAACCCACAAACAGCCTTGTGACGTAACCAAACAACGGAAGTGGTGTGGATAGAGACAACAACAACTGCAACAATAAAGAGTTAAAACAAACAAAAAATGTATTGAAGCAACTGAAACCGATACTACGGCAAAGGTAAAGGTAAAGGCACAGGCAAAGGCAAAGGCAGAGGAGCAGAGCCTTATCGATGGATGGGAAAAGCAACGGTTCTTATCAGTAGAAGCAGCGGCACAAGCAGCGGCAGCTGGTGACAACGTCATCCATAAACCATGAAATAAAAAATAAAACAAGAACAAAATCGGTGGCAGTGGGGAGGGGGAAACCAACAGAACAGCAATTTCAATTTCAATTTCCATTTTCACAAATTTAATTAAACAATGATATGGTTTATATTTTTGTTTACTTAGGCATCGGATCGGTGTGGGGGCGGGGTGGCCTTTGATAATCAACTGACAATCTGTGTGTGTTGGTGGCGCCTTTTACAAGGAAATCAATTGGAATGCCAAGCAACCACTGGGGAGATTCTGGGGAAGATCAGAGTAAGAAATGAAGTAGTTGAAGAATAAACAGAGACTGCCATCGGGTGTGCAGTTATGGTTCCTTCTCCACTGGGGAAATTTCACAATTCCCCTTGGGACGTCTTCACCACGGCGCAAGGTCTCTCTGAGCGTGGTGAATAAGACAGCGTCACCTTGTTGGTAAACTCACCTTGGGCTGAATCGGCGGCAATTAAAGCATGGAGACTGACCCCCCCCCCCAGGCCACAGCTAACTGACTTAATGTGACTTGCGGATTGGATTGGAGAATTGATTTCCAGTACCTTGTAATAATAACTGCTAATTGGTGCCACTAACGAGTGCAACTCTGCTGCTGGGGCGACACTTTGCATCAGAAATGGGCAAAGAGAAACCCAAAAGTTGAACACTTTCCATCTGGCTTATGGCTGAAAATATGTATAGAGGCAGAGGGACGCTTCCGCGGAGTGCAATAAATCGCAATGGAAACTCTTTTGGGACAAATGGGCAAATCTGAAGTGAATTTCAATGGCATTCAGCCAATGAATAATTCACTACAATTTATTATTCGATTATCCGGCAGTTAATGAATCAATTTAGTCCAGAGTCAATGCCATTGCGCACATTTCAGCAGCAGAATTCAACTCCAAGAGATGCAAAGGGGCCTTTGCCAGACCTTTTCCCAGACCTCCCCCTGCCATTCAGCATTGGCTCTCCAAGGCAAACACACACAACACAAACACAGTGACATAACTCAAGTAGTTGCCATACGTACGTACAAGTTAGAAAACCACAAACAAAAAAAGAAAAGGTTATCTCAATATTTATTGCACCCAATGCCGACATATATACGGGGCCTTTCAAACGGGAGGAAGGCTCTACATTTATCGCGTCCTAAGTTCAAGTTTAGCCCATGACTCAAACGAGTTAAGAGCGGAGATAAGTAGGCACACATTAATGACGTGCAAATTTCGCATAAGTGAATGGATCTTCATTGACTGTGGCTCACGCTCTCCCTCCCGCTGCAAAAATCGATCAACAATAAGGCAATTTTCGCATTTGCAATGATTTCTTGATCTGCTTGGATCTTTGCGGATTTCAATAGATCTTAAATAGATGTACATGTGTCTAGCTCCTCAGAAGCGTGTGTGTCTAGTCGCAGCTGTGTCTCAATCTCAGCTTTCAGCTCTCAGCGGTGTCTCAGACGAGCTGCAGATGGAATGAAAATTGTATTGGATTGGACAAAAATCTTAATTGGGACAAGTGCGCCAACCAGACGACCACGACGGACACGACGACTCTCAGCGACAGCGTCTAACGCCCGGCAATGGGAGAGGGCAGGCCAGGCGAGGCTTTGTCTAGCGCTTATGACAACAATTTATTGGGGACACACAGCCCAGCCCAGACCAGACCAGACCAGACCAGCCCGACCCGAGACTCCATCAATGTGGATGTGGATACGGCCTTAAGCCGGAAATGCGACGCGCTTTTCAATTGAGCCGTAGACCCAATAGTTCCACAAACGACTCTCATTCGCTCGCTCAACTGGCGGGGGATTCTGTGTGAGATTTCTGTATCAAAAATACGAACAAAAGACAACTCCGGGGGAGTCGCATCTTCATCTCAAAGATGTCAGTTGATTTCGTGGGGGATCTAGAGATCCACATTTACATTCCCCATGCAAATCACTTTCAGCTTTTGCTGCGGCTGATCAATGATCTGGCAGCCTAATCGATCTCTGATTAATGATCTTTCCATCTCAGTCTTTTTGCCATCATTTGCGGCTCTTGGCTCCTGGCTGATGAAGCTTCGTTTTACGTCATGCCGCAGGACTCCTCTGTCGTCTGTCGCATGTGCCTGTGCAGTGATTAAATTGATCCATTGATGCAATCTTCAGGATTGCTTCTTAAGTACTTTTAGTGGCTTCAATCGCCAATAGATCTGCTTGTTCATGCTCCAACAATAGCTACAGACCCTGCCTCGTATCACCCTTAAACGATCATCGGTTGATTCACTATTCCACGAGGAGTATTTGTTTCATTTCCTACGTCATGGCATTGAAGAAATGCGAATTCAAATCTCACACTCTCTCTCTCTCTCTCTGGGGGGAACGGGTTCGAGGTTTTTCAATTACAAAAAACCCAAAAAAAAAAAAAGAATCTTCAGTGTTGCCAATCAGACGGGTGCTGCGGTGCGGTGCTGTGCGTATTGTTGTACCTACACTTGATAAGCGGGTTTATTTATAGACTTAATACTGCTGCTTCTGGCTGCTGGCTGCTGCTGCTGGCTGATAAGTCGCAAAAATCTTTATTACCATAAAGCCAGAAAAGAAATGTTTGGAAATGCGAAAGCGGCTGGGCTGCTCTCGAGGGTTCAGTGTCCTTTGGGATCCACGCTGGGAGGATGCATGCCCGCGGCGGTGATGTACTTGTCGAACAGATACTCCCCCAGTTCGGACTGTGCCCGCTCCAGTTGGCGTATGTAGTCGGCGAGCACCTTTTGGCCATCGACCTGCTCCTGCAGGAAGTTGGCCTCAATGAAGTCGCACAGATTCGGATCGTTCTGCTGCCCCGCCAGCGCATGCACATCGAGCAGATGCTGATTGACCTCCAGCTCCATTTCCAGGGCATACTTCAGGGCGGCCAGTGTGTCCTCGAAGCAGGGCATGGGCTCGGGCACGGCACTCAGCCGTATGAGGCCGCCCCGCTTGTTCATGTACTTCATGATCTTCTCCGCATGCTCACGCTCCTCCGTGCTGGCCTGCAGAAAGAACTTGTGCACGCCCGGAGAGCTGACATCGGCACGATCGCAATGGTAGGCCTATCGGTTGATAGGAATATCTTTAATATATTATCTATGATCTCTCTCTCTCTCTCTCTTACCATTGCCAAATACTGATGGCAGGCTTTGAGCTCCATGTTGATCTGATCGTTAAGCTTCTTCTCGCAGCATTTGGCGAAATTTTGACGCATTATCATGGCCATGTGGCGCCGCCCGCAGTATCGGAAACCAAATGCCATGCTCTAACTTGAATTTAAAATTGAACGAAACTCCAAAAAATGTTGCTTTGAAATGAAAAGAAAAGCTCAAACAGAATCTGTCAAGGCTAATGTGGGTCAGACAGGATAGACAGGTGCCAAGATCTCTCCCGCTCTCTCTCTCTCTCTTTCTCTCTCTGATCTGCTGATCCATTGATCTTGCACATCGATCAGACACTCTGGGGCAGCTTCTTCGTTTTTACTTTGGAGTTCAAAGTGCTGTGGCCTCTCCCCCCTGCGTTCGTCTCTGATTTCACTTAAATGTCTGCCTGTCTGTCTGTCTGTCTGTCTGTCTGTCTGTCGCTGCTTAGCCACTTAGCCCCCGTCTGTCTGTCTGTCTGTCTGTTTGTGTGTGTGTGTACCCCACTCGACTCTCTTACACATTTGTGGCACCATTGTATGGATAGTTGTACATATATCTAGATATGTATAAAGTACACTCGCACTACGGGTAATACTTAACTCTCAGATCTCTCTATTTGCGGCGGGTAAACGCAGTTATTGTCTCTTTTATTAAGTGAATGGAAAAAAGCGAAAAGCGAAAACGAAAACGACTTTTGTCCGACTATAATCTTGTTATACGCTTCAAAGGAAAGGGTATTGCGGCTTTAGTTGGATGTTTTGTGTGTTGTATCTACAGAAATATTTCACATTTACAGCATCATTTGAATGCTTTACTTTTCTTGAACAATTATCTGCATAAATATCTATGAAAATCATGCACAAACATGCATATTGTTCTCGGATTTTCAATGATTTATTTGCTAGCCATTTCTGTATAATTAAACAGTTAAATCTTTTATCTTTTTATCTTCTTTCATCTGGAAATAAATATTGAATTGAATTATTCAGATTTCAACTGAAGAACTTCTTTGGAACCATATTCACGTGCTCTTTTGCCATTACAGGGTATATATATATCTGCTCCTCCCACTCGATCCCCAAGGCAGAGTTTTAATTATTGAAACATTATCTATCTCAGGCTGCTCTCTGTCTGTCCAACCCTCCAATCAGCTGGCCATCAAACCATCCCAACCTTCCGTCTCAATCGGCACACACACACACACACACACACACACACACACACACACACACACACACACACACAGAAATAATTACACAGACACATTACGCACATAACAAAAAATTTAAACAAAAAATATGTACATAAAAAAAAGTGACTCTTGAAACCTCCATGTGCGACTCGTAAAATGGTCATTATAATCGTACAGAAACACAAGTAAGCGTTTTCCATGCCACAACCCCCCAGCCCCCTCTCCAACGCTGTCGCAAGAAAGAACTAAAATAAATAAAAGACTTGAAAAAAAACGATCCGCAACGCGGGTTATGCAAATCATGATTCGAGTCCAAGCAGCGATTTTTTGGTAGGTGCGGAAGGAGGGAGGATACAGTGCGTTTCGCAGCTGTAAGACGATATTTAAGGGCGCAACTGTTGATGGGGGAAGTATTCAAGCAAAAACTGTTGCAATCGGAAGAACTTGCATTCAGTTTAAAGCTTCAAATAAATTTGAAGCATCAACTTTTCCCAGAAGGACACTGGCAAAGAGGGAATGAATGATCTTCAGCTTTATTCGAATTTCAGGGAAATCTAACAACAAAATCAACAGACAGGCAAACAGACAATTTATGTATTCCACACGCAACAAGCTTTGAAAAATGTTTGACATCCTCAGCGACACATTAATGTCACTTTTATGTGCCCCAAACCCCCCCTTAAATGGCAGCATGAAAGCAGTTCCAGTTTTCTTTTGTCGCACACATAACAAAAAAAAAAAAGAAATACAACGTGCAATAAATTATTAAACTTCTTCGCACAACACCTTTTGATTGCACGTTGAACAAAACGCAAACGTTGGCACATCCACAAAAGGAACAACCGAAACAATGTTCTCGTAATATGCTGAACATGAGGTGGAAAATATTTAATCGATTTCGAGTTCTTCGTGGGAGATGCCCTGGCGTGGACAGGGTATATAAGTACCCAATAAGTGCTATACAAATACTTGGGAAGACATTGCCAAAAAGTTCATTCCAGGGTATTGACAGCTGCGGCACACACCTGAATGTGGAACCTTCTTGTTCTCGCATTTTCGCGTCATTTCACTTCATTTAATTCAATAAATCTTCCGCTACTTTCGATTTTTGCACACACACACACACACACGGGCGATCGTACGATGGATCGAGTTAACATTTATTTACCTAAAGGCATAATATTAAATGAGTTTATTTATGTAAATGAAATTTATGAGACCGCGCGATCTTCTGGAATCCATTTGGTGGTTCGGTTTCAGTGCATGCCAAACTGTAAACAGCGTTGGCCTGGAGCTCGCTCTCTCTGTAATTCACACCAATATCTGATATGCAGCCAAAGTGTGCTTGGGAGCAGGTGAAGCCTTCTGTGCCAGCACTCTGTCTCTCTCTCTCTCTCTCTCTCTCTGGCCACTCACGTGTGCATTGCGTGCAGACAAGGACCGAGAGCGCCCAAATCGACTGGGCCGCAATGCCCTACCCTGACACATGCACACCCTGCATCTTATTCAATGAGGTGCAAAGTGTATGCGTGTGTGTGAGTGTGTGCGATGTCTTCGGTATCGATAAGGGAATAGTTTTAAGCCAAAAAATAAAAAAGTGACGTCTACGTGAGCCGCTGCTGACGTTGACGCTGACACACGCTCGCTCTCACCAAATAACGGCAGTCATGCCAGAAGGGAAGGGGGAACACTGTGCAACAGGATTAAGATTCCACAAGGCTCTTCTAATTTCAATGATTCTATGCTCTCAAATGACTTCAAATAAAAAGAGCATTTGTCTCAAGTTTCAAGAGAGTGACATGTGGATATGTCCTAGCGAGTATAGTTTACGCTTCTTGCTCTGAGTTATACCGCTCAAGGGGTTGACAACTTGATTGACAACTATTTCTCTTGCTCTTTGCCAAAAACATGGTCGATGTTGCGCGGTGTAGCGAACGCGCGATAAGCAAGAAGGTCAATAAATTGCTATCAGTGGACTCCCTGATACATGAGACATGTGCACACGACGGCAATGCCGACGACAAAGACGACGACGAGTCATGGGCTGAGCGCGAATACTTGCATTTTTTTGCAGCGGAATAACCGCATTCCAAATTCAAAGTTGGAGGACTCGGAACTTACCGGCTTTTTGGCCGCCAGCGGCTTGTTGATCAGATTCAGATGCGGCTCAAAGTCCTGGCCAAAGCGTTCGATCAGCAGATTCTCGGCGGCCTCCTGGGGGCACTCCTCCTGCTGGACCAACTCCCAAATGTCCTGCGGTATGTAGCAGCTCAACACGAGCCCCAGCAGCAGCCCAATGACGAAGTAATGATTGCGGCTCAACGCGGCGACTGGTCTACGCATGTTTCAAAGACTCTGCACTTGAACTTGAATGTGGATGTGGGGGTCTGGCAATAATGATGATGGTGATGATGATCGGGGATGATGGAAAGCGACAGGGAGGAGAAACTGGTGTTCAGGAACCAATGGAATGGTCATATGCACATTTTCTCTCTAGCACTCTCTCTCTCTCTCTCACTCGTTGCACAGTATTTGGGGGCCCACTTGTTGCTTCTTTGCGGTTTCTACGAGCCGAACTCCAACAAGTGCTACCTCTTTTTTTTGGCACTCTCCACTCGCTTGCTTATGTTATTACCGCTGCTGCTGCTGCTGGCACGCACTTCTTTTGCACTGTTTATTATGGCCGCCCTTTACATTTTGCATTTTGCCGCTAATCTCGGCATTTTCGATACACCGCGAGAGCGCGTAAATTTACATCAATTTGCGGCAAAAATTTCGAAAAAAAATATATTAAAAAAAATCAAAGCGCCGGCTCCGCTACACGGTTAAAAACAAATACGCGCGCGGATGACGGTGGAAAACAGAGAGCCAGAGAACGAAATTGGGAAACAACAAAAACAAAAACCACTCCCATTGTGAATTGTTTGTCGGTCTATTGTGAATTGGCAATTTTTGGTAAAATTGTAAGATATTTTCCCCAGTGAGAAACTTCCTAAATTTGCCAAAAATACCGAATGTAGCTCGAATGTAGCCCGCAATTATGAGTACGTTGGTCCAAAAAATACCTGCTGACCCTCAGAAATATACCTACTCATTATCAAAATATACCGTAAATATACATATAAAAGCCACATATTTTGAATATTTTGAAGTTCGCTCTACAATTTAAAGCACTGAACATTAAGTTTATACGTTTGTTGAGTCAATTTTTTACAAAACTGGTTAAATTTAAGGACTTATTTTGAAAAGATTATTAAACAAAATATCTCAAAGCATGGAAATTGTAAACAATTTTATTTATTATTGAATAAAGTTAACGTTTCCTAACGTTCTTTAGGTCTAATTTTGTATAATATATGTATAAGAAAGGAAACAAATTATTTCAAATAAAAAAAAATTATTTCGAATAAAAAATAAATTTCTGAGAGATCATTTAAGATATCGATATTTTTGATGACAGTTGAGAACTTCCCCGAACAGCATTTTTTTTTTTCTCCGTCTGTTTAAACAATAAGTAAATTGTATAATTATTAATAAATTAACTGAAATAGCAGTTTTCGAGTTTTTTGGATTTATCTATCGGGGAGATCGAGAATGTGGTACCTTGATTGGTAACGCTGAGTATCTCAATATTTGAGTTGCTAGCAGTCCCCCAGAGCCGTATAGCGTAGGTCCAAATAGGCTTCAGTATGCATTTGTAGAGGCGAAAACGTTATTTGGACGGATTTCAGGGAGTTGATTCTAATTTTGCATCGAAGGAACCAGTCTTCAATTCCGTTTCTATTTTGTTTGGCTTTAGGATCATAACGATCTCTGCACATTTCCATGGACTTGGAAAGTGGTCTAGTCTGAGAATCGCGTTAAATACAAGAGTGAGCAACCGAATGCACTTTGGTGGTAAACTTTTTGGGGTGATGCTTCAGGGCCTGGTGCTTTTTTTTATTGTTCAAGCATTTGATTTTTGTCACAGCTTCTTCATATTTGATGCGTTTAAAAGGAACGCTGAAACACAGAGAAATGCTTCCGCTTGTTCATTGTTAGACCTACACCAAGTTCCGTTGCTTTTGCGAATATTTATTTATGTGTCTTTTAGCTGGTTTCTTTGGGTATTTGGTCGCCCTCCAAAGGGGTCCATAGGGTCCAAGTTTCTAGAGCTGGATTCGTGTTTCTGTAGCTCGCATTATGAATTGTACTCGTGACGATCAACGATCAACTTTGTGCCCAGTCCTTGGAAAAAGCTTTTAAAATCGAGTTCTTTTATTGTGAATCTTGGTGGGAGATAAATCGCTGTTATTGATACATCTGCGTGCATACATTTTATCTGAATTGTGGGCAAATGTTGCTGGGATGGTTAAGAGAGCATTTCACACATCTGTGAGTGTGAGTGTGAGTGAATGCCCTCTCATGTTTAAGTTGGTACTGTGTGTGAAACTTGACAAAATCTTTAGTAAGAGTTTTAACAAGTTTCCTGTACTCTCACATGACCATCGCGTTGTACTTTACAAAAGAAAAGCTCTTATTTAATTGTAGTCTCGAGGTAAACTAACATCCGAACAATATATGAACACCAAAATTCAAATGCAAGTTTGTAAAATATAGGGTCATAATGTATACGATCCAATCAAAATTAGTATTTATAATAAGCCAAATAGATTCTTCAACCGGATTAAATGATTGTTTCAGTGTTAAAAGGCTTTCCAAGCTAGTAATTTCAATTAGAACATCAAAATCGTGGAATATGATTTAAGACTACGGTATATTTTTAAAATGAGAAGTTATATCTTGGTATTTTTTTGAGGGGCAGACGGTATGTTTGATCGAAAATGCCGCGGTCACACTGATCTCTAGATTCCATTAAAATACACTAAAAAAGTATTGTTTTCGCTTAAAAACGGGTACACGGCGTACAATCTACGTAATCTACGTAGCAAAAAGCCCATAATACGGGGGTGAGTAGAGAGTAGGCGGTCAATCGAAGCAACATGTACGGTTGACACTTGCGGTCATTCGAGAAAATGTCGTGCGGCGTCATTTGTTAACAGTTCATTCTTCCACTCACACTCGTGCAGTTATACAACACACACACAAACAGACCCGCACACACAAACACACATCAATAGACTTTGGCCCACAGATAGGCGCCCAGCGACGGATATGAGCAGCCAGGGACACCACAAGATGCATAGATCGTCCTCCTCCACCGGCAAGAGTAACAAACCCGAGCAGGAGTACACCGATGAAATCGATCTGTGCGACCGCTTCTCGGCGGACATGGCACGCCTCTGCATGAACGAACACTACTCGGACGTGGAGTTTTCGGTCGAGGAGCAGCTACTGCCGGCCCATCGCGTCATCCTGGCAGCGCGCAGCGAGTACTTCCGCGCCCTGCTCTACGGCGGCATGTCCGAGACGACACAGCGACGCATTACGCTGGAGGTGTCGCTGGATCCGTTCAAAACGCTGCTGCGGTACATTTACTCGGGGACGCTGCTGCTGTCCACCCTGGACGAGGATGCCGTGATCGATGTGCTCGGCATGGCCAATCAGTATGGCTTCCAGGATCTGGAGATGGCCATATCCAAATATCTGCGCCAGTACTTGGCACTCAGCAATGTGTGCATGATACTGGACGCGGCGCGCCTCTACAACCTGGACGAGCTGACCAATGTGTGTCTGGCGTTTATGGATCGCAATGCACGCGAACTCCTACAGCACGACTCATTCAAAATGCTCTCCAAGGTGGGTGCCCCAGGTGGGGGAAAGTCACAAGATGGGCCAGCACATGATAATCCCTTTGGCAATCTCTGCAGGAATCTCTAGAGGAAGTGCTGCGGCGGGACTCATTTTTTGCTGCCGAAGTGCACATCTTTCAGGCCGTTTGGAAGTGGAGCCGCTACAATCCGAATGTCGACATCAAGTCGGTCGTCTCGTTCGTCCGTCTGCCACTGATGAATCTCGAGGATCTGCTGCAGGTGGTGCGACCCTCCACCATACTTGAGCCGGACAAAATACTCGATGCCCTGCAGGAGAGAAGTACCTCAAAGTCGCTGCCCTACCGGGCCGCCCTCTTTCCCGATGAAAATGTGGCCACGGAGAAGCACGATTCGCATTGCATTCAGGGCGATTGCCGGTCGGCCCTGCTCGATGGAGATGTCACCGACTATGACATGGAGAACGGCTACACGCGGCACTCGATCACGGAGAACGATGCCGGCATTGTCGTCGAACTGGGCACCACATTCATGATCAATCACATCCGCATGCTGCTGTGGGATAGGGACAGTCGGGCGTACTCCTACTACGTGGAAGTCTCTGGCGACATGATGCACTGGGAGTGCGTCGTCGACTACAGCGAGTTCCATTGCCGCTCCTGGCAGTATCTATACTTTCCGGCACGTGCCGTGCGCTACATTCGGCTAGTGGGCACACAGAACACCGTCAATCGGGTAAGCAAGTGGCCAACCAAGGATTCTCCCTGATTTATCGATCCTTTCCCTCTCTTCTCCCTCTTGCCACAGGTGTTTCATGTAGTCGGACTGGAGGCCATGCACGCGAGCAATGTGCCCACTTTGGTGGGTCACTTTGTGGCACCGCAGCGGAATGTGGCCACTGTTGACCTGAGCGCCATTGTCACGGATGGTGTCAGTCGCACACGCAATGCGCTGATCAACGGGGATTATGTGCGCTATGACTGGGACTCGGGGTATACCTGCCATCAGCTGGGCAGCGGCGATATCGTTGTACGCCTGGGGCAGCCCTATCACGTGGGATCGATGCGTCTGCTGCTGTGGGACTGCGACGATCGCACCTACAGCTTCTACATTGAGACCTCGACGAATCGTCGCGACTGGCAAATTGTGGTGGACCGGCGCAACAACAAGGTGCGCTCCTGGCAGAACTTTCACTTTACGCCCCGGCCCGTTGTGTTCATACGGATTGTGGGCACCAGAAATACAGCGAATGAGGTAAGCAATTGTCTGTCCGTTGGCTTGGCCGGTGCCACGAATCAACTCATGACTAGTCCCAAATACAGATATTCCATTGCGTCCATCTCGAGTGCCCCTCGCAGGACAAGAGCTATCTGAAGGAGAAGGAGAAGGAAAAGGAGTTTGGGCGGGAGCGCGATAGGGAACGCGAACGAAAGCGAGATCTGGGCAATCTCCTTAAGCCGATTGTCCCAACAAGCGATGACAACATTGCCTCCACTTCAGCGTCAGCTATAGCAGCCCTTGCAGCCATCAGCAGCTCATCATCATCATTGGCATCGCGCTTGACTGTTGAGCTCAGCCAGAACGAACTTAAAGCATACAGCCCTGCTTCGACGCAGCCACCTACTGAGGCACTGCTCGATGTTACATCGAAAGCCGAGTACACACCAGACGAAGACGCCTTAGCGCCGCCTTCCCCAGTAACAGAATTCACACCAGAACCAGCGGCAGCAGTAACAACTGAACCAACCCCACGACACGAGCAGGAAAAGGAAAAAGAGCAGAGACAGGCGGCACTGCCGCCTCAACCTCAAGCAGATGTTGAGACAGTACCAACACCGCTGCTGGTCGAGCTGGAGACAAGTGAGCCAGCAGCAGGAGCAGTAGCAGCAGCAGCAGCGATAGTGGCAGTGGTTCCTCCTTCCCCGCGACGCTGAGTGCTGATTGAACGAGTTTTGTACTTTGTACTTTGTTTTTGTTTTTAATTTTTTTTTTTACGAGTGTCCGCCACTCTAAAATACTCCTGTGGTCAAATTGTAATTGTTGTAGACGCGGTAGGCTCACTGCCACCCATTGAGCACCCCATTTGCAGAGAGTGTGTCGGTGTGTCTCCAGTTTATTTGCAATCCTGCACCGTATTTGTTATCTAGTCCTTCCCAGTGCCGTCAACCCAAGACACGCTCGAAACATTCGCATCGCTAATTGTTGTTTTTACATACGTTTTACGCGTATTTTAATTGTTTTATAAATTATTTGTTCCAATACATTTTATTGGAATTGATCGAGTATCGAGGATCGCGGAGCCTACCCCTTTGTTTGCCAGGCATCAGAGTTATTTGATAAGTTAATAGTACCCTTTATTTGTACAAAATTGTGTAGTCGAACCAAAAGTGTATACGATATTCAGCCCGGGGCAACGGAAGTGTCTCTTCACATGCCAGAATTGATGAACATTTTTAAAATATTCAAAAATTATCCAAAAAAAGTAGTGGGGCAGTCAAAGGAAAGCTCTCGCGGGCTATAATTTCTGTGGCCATGTTTGGGACTTTCCTTTGTGCGGCTTCCCAGCACGCTCCTGCCCTGGGTGTACACCAAAATTTAACTTATTTACTCGTATAAAATTTAATTTGTATCATACATCGTAAAACATTTCATTGAAATTTGCACCCCAAAATAAAACCTAACCAAAAATGTTCCACACAAACGAAATCATCCATCGATATGCATTGGGTCGAAAACAGCAGCCGTAGGCAGTGGGTGGGCGTCCGGAATGACAGAGACAGAGAAAGAAACAGAAAGAGCTTTGGCACTTGGCGAATCAGAGAGAGACGGAGATAGCTAACTGTGCCGTCAGACAGGCGCAGAAAATTGCAATGTACATAGAATCCAGAGCGCAAGCGCAACTATTTTTCCTGCGGGGGCGGGGTGCATGCGGCCGAGCAGAGTCAGCGCAATAGAGAGAGAGAGACAGAGAGAGAGAGAGCGCGTGCTAGCCTAGTTCGCTCATTTAACCCAAGGTGTTCATAAGGTGGGGCGTGGCAAAGAGCGCTCTCACGACAACAAGCTCTCAGATGTACCGTATAATTGTTAGAATAAAGCTCTCAAAGTGAACGCTGACCTTTGCCAGAATGCAAATTTAAAAAAATGTATTCTATTTGCTGTTAAGAAATCGTTTTGTGATTAACGAATTGTAAGAAATGAAAGATTGGAGCGGAGCGTGTATGCCGTGCACACACCACCTTTTGTATGTGTACACCTTGGCTGTGTTAACCGTTATGCTGCAGGTAGTTAACTAGCAGCGACAGCGGCAGCGGCAGCGCAGCAACGCAGGCAATAAGCTTCGCGGTCGCGGTCACCAGTCGCGACGCCTTGCGACAGCAACAGCGACACCGACACGACACTCGTAGCGCAGTCAAACGCGTCTCGTCCGCCGTGGCCACAGCAACGCATCGCATTCCCCGATCTTTTGTGCCTTTCTGCTAATCAGATACTAAACACACACACACACAGAAACGCACCGATTGGCGGCATATATTTAAAAATCAGTCGCGCGAGGGTGTCATATATACTGCGAGTGCGAGTTATACCCACACCGATCGATCTTTTATGTGCTAGACTAGAGGGAGGGGAAACGACCGAGCTGCACAAAATCTCTCACAAATATTTTTTGTTCTTTTCTGAATAATATTCGAAACGAAAGCGCGACAGAGTGTTTTTTTCAAAGTTAGTTTCCCAATCGAACCAATAACCTAATAAAAAGAAAAAAAAATATAAAAATGGTCGAGACCGTGGTCAATGTTGAGCGCACAACAACAACAACAACAAATGGTCCACCCGGCGGACCATCGTCCGATGGTGGCTTCTGGAGCGCCATACGCCTCAACATTGACTATTTCCGCAGCGTGCCGGGCATCATAAAGATTGTGGAATTTGTAAGTATTCGAACATCAAGATGGACTCTTGCATTCGAGAGGTGTTTATCGGCAAACACCTGGGCTACATGGCTGCACAGTTTTATCTAATGTGTAAACCTTTATCAAACGTTATGTACAAATAATAACGGACACATTGCCAGCCGTACAGTGAGACCACTCTGGTTCGCTCCACATTAATAATTCCAGAATTAATTACAAAGCTGAGAACTCACTGCTCGCTTTCACTGTGCCTGCCACTGCAACGTGAGGATCTCATTAGACCTACGACGGATAAGATATGAAGAAATCACAACCAAGCAGCCCAGAGAAAGAGCAGACAACATGTGAGCCCTGGGGCATGTGGTCAATGGTTGCTTTGATTGCCGTGATGTATGCCACTCGTACTTATGCAATGTCTGGAATGGATTTCGTTTCGCTTCGATTACTGCAGAATATTTCGATTGAAATTTTGAAATTTGATTTTTCCCACAACCGAAAGAGACGAACTGCTCTCTGGTGTAATGGGAACAAATATTTTGCCGTGTGGGCTGACCGATCTGCCCACAGCAAGTTTGTTGGCCATTGAACGCCAACACAACAACAGACAAAGATCATGAATGTTGCTTGCTTGGGTTGCCCTGCTGTTGTCTCTCTGTTTCAGAGTACACCTTACAGTGATTGCAACCAAAGGGAGCTGATTTTGATATTTGGATATTTGTTTACTCCTTTTGGTTCGCTCGAACCCAAAACTCATTTGGCATTCCTCCTGATTGCTTACAATTTTTCGAAAATGAACTTGAAATTGCCCAATTTGTTTCGGCAAGTATTTACCAATCGAGCTTGCATCATTTATAACCCTGCACTATATTTCGTTCTACCAAAACAAAAGCTTTGAATCCGCATAAAAATTTGATGAATAGAGCCATTTGGCGTGTGTGTGTGTGTGTGTGTGTGATGACAACTGTTTTTGCGCACACATGAAAAATGCATTATTAACTCGTTGTCAGGCCACCGGCCCAGCACCACTCGTCGTCAGTTGTTGTAGAAAAATCAATAGGAGTTAAGGTTTAGTTGGGTTCGAGGAGCACAAGGAGGACAGGTGGTACAGGAGGTGCGTGGGTTAAATTGCTGATATGATTACCATTACCAGCGCTATAAGCTGTCGTTTATTAAGTGCTATTTATTGATTTTCTGCAAGCGACGACCCCGAAACGACTCGCCTCGATTCCCAGTACCTGGACCTGCTCTCGGGACGACGAGTAACGAGGTACAGGCTCGGCAAAAAGTCATCTAAGCGTATGTAAAGGAATCTGACCACATACTGACGGATCCAATTATTCTGAAACGAAACGATCTATGTACAGACATACATTTGTACATATGTGCTGTGGCTTCAATGGCGATTGCGTTACCAACCATCGATGTTGGTTTTTGTTGGTTAACTTTTGGTTTTGTTTCTGTCAAATGGGATTTTTCATTTGATTTTAAACAAGTAATCTTATCGTGAGCCTTTCACTGATAGAACGCCGATACGCCGATAGTCTGCATTTGTTTGTGCCCCATTTAAATTCTACATCAAACCATAGAGCTACCAGCCATATATGTACACAAGTATGTTCTATATGCATAGCCATTGGTTAGCCAGAAGTGAGTCATTGGCTGGCTAATGGTTAATCGGCCATTACTCATATGCATTGTTATCAGGGAGACAGCGATAATGAGGGCGCCCATTTGCACACCTGTGCGCAGATTAAGCCACTACGACTGCCTGTCGATGCCTGTGACACCTGACCGAAAATTCACACACTCACACGACCCATGGACCCAAGCCCAAGCCCAAGCACAGACCAGACCCTCAGAAACCCCCCAAAACTCTTAGACACATGTAGGCCTATCTATCAGTAAAGCTATGTGCCAAGTACATATATTTATTGTTCGCTTTCCAGATAAGAGCCATTACCATTTTGGACACATCTCCCATGCATTTGCACCATGTACATACATGTACATATTTACATACATATTTACATATTTACTGTGGGAACATGTTCCTTTCGCATTAAATCTTTGAAACATTTCTTAGACATTGCATTGGCACGATTTATTGTGATTAATTTTTAGTGCTTTATTTTTGTTTATTTGCCGAACAATAATAATAGACATTACGTAAGATATGTATATTTTTGATACATATTTTGGAAGCTGTGGGTCCATCCATACATATACTTAGCACAACATTGTTGTAGCTTTTGTTGCTGCCAAGAGCGGAAATCATGACACACATTTGGTGTCAGATTTTCGTACTAGCGTGGCGGAAGGGGGGAATTGACTAACAAGGTGACGTTGTCCGCTGTGGGGAGGACCCACAACTTATTCACCACGCTGCTCAGGGAGACACGCGCTAGAAAGGGATAGGAGACTTCCCTTCACCATGAGCCGCAGAGCAACGGGTCGCGGGTTAGCCAGTGGTTTCGTTTTGTTTGTTTTGTGGGGGGTGTAGGTGAGCAGGAGGAAATGGTGACAGATCGTTAAAGCATTCTCCAGCAAAGGGGCGTTGCAGGTAGATAAAGGCAGCCAAAGAAACGTCTTCACAAAAGTATTCCCAGAATGTAGTCCAAATGGTGGTTGCTCTGCCTGCAACTGGTGTGCAACTTTGCTGTTTGCAGTTTCCCCTAGCAATAGATTTATGAAACGGATCGCTCTGATGCCGATTTGTACATATTTTTGTTAAGTAATAATTGTCGGGTGACTAAGTGCACGAAGCGCGGCCTGCAATGAGCTCATCTTTCAAGATTTCTAGACTGCAAACAAAGTAGATGTCAGAAATTATTTTATGTACATGCAAACTATCATTATCCTGTAGATATGTATCAACGATTGTGTTGGCAATTTGTTTGGCTTCAGCCAGCCATTGAATCGTTGCGCTGACTGAAGGCGGAGGCCAAGAACTAGATCCATTTCAGTTGAGCGTCGCATGTCATTGATCAGACAGATGAGACATATGTACATATGTATGTATCTGCATATGTAAATAAATGAAAAACGATGGGCCATGAGCATAGTCCATGATTTGTACTCTACTTAACGACGATCAAGGCGCTGCCTGTCTTCATGCTTCACAAAGCAAATTGCCCATTACTGAAAAGAGGGAACAAGCCCACTCAATCCGACATAACACTGAACCCAAACTAATAGGCACAACAAATGGTCTGAGGTCTTAGGTATGCAAAAATATAAAACTTTGAGCCATCTCATCTGTGTGTTAAATGAATAGCAGAAGAATTAAAGCTATATTAAAGCATGTCTACAATTGATCGTCAATTATGTATCCACTATTAGTATACACAATAATATTTTCAACTTTAAACGCAACTGTACGAGAGTGCCCCATGCGCTGGGCTGCTCTTCTGGCCTGGACCATGGGACCATTACGCATAAAAATACATAAATATGTACATACATATATGCAGCAGATATATCAAACATTTGTGTATATTTTTATACACCGAAACTACATATATTAGCTATGACCAACATCCACTTATGTACACACACCTACAGCTGCTATGTACTATGTATATGTATATGTATATGTATATGTATATGTATATGTATATGTATATGTAGAACTAACCAAATCTATACTTGTGGCATTTATACGACTGATTTCCACAACACGCCCAAAGCTGCACATAAATTATGTTTTTAAGAGAAATACAATTTAAATACTTTCCGGATAGATTTTCACATATACAAAACGTGACGCAAATTTGTGTGTCAACGGAAAAGCAAAAAATAAGCCGAAGCTTTAAGTACCCTTGCAACAGAGCAAAGATGTACCCGCTATACCCTGTAGACTTGCAAAAAAAAATACTCTCTGAATATCTATCTCAAAATTGATTGTTGTTTGCGGCCATGTTTTGGTTTGGTTGCTGCAATCAAAGATCTACAAATCGCTGATGTTTCAATCAACCTTTGATTTCTCACAGCCAACAAGCCGCAAGCCGCAAGCCGCAAGCCGCATCTGCTCTGGCTCTCAGCCCTGTTTGTGTCGCTGTTGGTTCATTTTTGCTGCAAGATAGTAATACACAAAGGCAGAGATAAAGCCAAAAACAAAAGCGGCAGCAACACAAGCAGCAAACAGCAAGTCGTTGTTGTCGTCGCTTTTGGCCCGGCCCCGGCCCCGGCGAACAACTTTCAGCTTTCACTTTTTTACATTCGCCTTTTGTTTTAGCCAAAAGCAGGCAGCACACACACACCCAGAGATAGAGAGAGAGAGAGAGAGAGAGAGAGGGCACTGGGACTGCTGTGGCACCTGCTTGTCGCCAAATGTTTATTACTTTTTAATTGCCCGAAAAACAAGTCAATGTGGGGGGCAAATGTGAGTGCTGTGGAGTGTCGGATAAACGCGTCCATTGGTGCATTGGTCATGTCACCACTGCAGCAGGCTGACAAAGTCATTGAAAAAGTCTGCTGAAGACTCTCCCCCCCTCTGAAGACTTGCTTAATTACATATGAAAAATGAAATATAATACAGCGATCGCTGGTCCGTTCGATATTTTGTGCTCAATTAAGGGTGACATCATGGCCATGGGTCTCAGTCAATTGGAGATCATGATCATGATGCCCATGATTCATGAACATCGTGTACCATTTATGAATGTTACATTCTTGTTGTTTCCCATCCACTTGCAGGTGCTGGGCATTATTTGCATGGCCCTGGCCGCCCCGCCACTGAACTCGGCCACCTCGTTCTTCATGTTCGTCATCGTCATCTCGTTCATCATCACGATCCTGCTGATTGCCGCCTATTTCCTGGGCATACGCGAGGCCCTCAATGTGGCCGTCAACTGGATATTCTCGGTGAGTTGTTGCCACGCTTTCAATTGTAGCAAACGCCTAACAAATTCCCCATCCGCAGGAGCTGATCACCACCGCCGTACTGACGCTGCTGTACTTCATTGGCTTCATTGTTCAGCTGGCCAGATGGTCAGAGTCCGGGGCTAAGGGCAGCGGCTCCAACACGGCCGCCGGCGTCTTTGGGCTCTTCAACTTCTTGGCTTATGCGGCGGGCACGTACTTCCTGTTCCTGGCCCACAGATCGGGAGCTACCCATTAGTCTGTGTCTGTGTCTCTTGTCTGGATGCAAGCAGCAGCAGCGAGCAGGAGTGATGAACCGAGTCGAGTCGAGCCGCATGGACGAAATCTAGCGTAGAATAATTATTATGTGTTTATGTTTTATGTTGTACATGGAGAACAGGCAGCGCAGCGCAGGGCGGGATCAGCCACAACCCCCCACCCACTTTGTTTGTGGTGTTATTTTAATGTTTAACTTTAATGCTGATGATGCTAACATTAAGTTGAAACACACACACACACACACACACACACGCACACACATTTACTAAACTAGACACACACACACACACACGATAGCGCAAAAGAATTAATAAGTTCAATAAATTATTTGTATTTTTTTTTGTCAAGAAAATTTGTCTGTCTTTGGTGGAGTTTTCTACTTGAATTTTGCAAGAATCGTACTTCAGCTCTCAGCATTTCAGCATAGGTAATACCCAAATTCTCTGTTCTCTGGGTGCCTTAAGTCATTGGACGTTACAGAATTGAAAACCTCCGCATCGTGTGTAACATCACAACCCGCCATTGAAGAGCTTGGAACTGTTTAGTTTCTGCTCTACTCTGCAGTAAAATTGTTTTCAGCCACAGCCACATATTCCAGTATAAGTTAACTTATATTTCTGTTTCAGTTTATAATCAAGGAACTAGTCTAAATTTAAGATTTGAAATCCATTGGAATGGTTATGTTGGGGAGAGCCGCTGGGTGGCATCTCCGCCTAAGGCATCCTGGCTGCAACCAGGTGGATGGTATTATGCCAACGGTGCGTGTGTGTGGCTGGTTCCTGATATATTTTGGGGGCTCCGAGACATGCACTTTGCTGCAAGTGTGTCTAGAAGTACTTTTTGAACTCGTCGTAGATGGCGAGCACCAAGGCGCCGCCTGTGCCGCGAATGACGTTCGACAGGGCACCTTTGAAGAAGGCGGCCATGCCCTCCTGCTTGGCAATCATCATCCAGCAGTGAGCGGTATTCTTGTACACCATCTCGGACTTCTTGAGGCCAGACTGCATCATCATGCGACGGCGCACCGTGTCAAAGGGATACGAGGCAATGCCAGCGATAGTGGTGACCACCTGGGCAATGGCCCAGCTCACATAGAAGGGTGTGTTCCTCGGATTGGGCAAGAAGTCGCGGCACGTGTCATAGAACCCAAAGTACGATGCACGATAAATGATGATGCCCTGCACGGACACAACGAAGCCGCGATACAGTCCGATGGGGCCATCCGTCTTCACCACCTTAACCAGGCAATCGATGAGGCCATTGAATTCACGGCTACCGCCCTTGCCCACATCAGCAGCCAGACTGTGGATGGAAAGATGGAGATCAAAATACTGTCTAGGGTCTAGTTAACGAACTGCGCTCCCAGTACTCACCGAGTTCGGGCAAAGTCCAATGGATAAACAAAGCACAACGAGGTGGCACCTGCAGCACCGCCAGAAGCTAGATTTCCCATGAAATGACGCCAGAACTGCTTGTGCTTGTCCACACCGCCGAGGAAAACCTGTGGATTTGGGGGGGGGGGGGAGAGTGAAGAATTTTCTTTGAATTAAATGTCACTGCAGGGAATTGATCTTCATACCGATTTGTACACATCCTTGAAGGCAAAGTTGAGGGCTTGAGTGGGAAAGTAACGTATTACATTGGCCAGGTTGCCGCGCCAGAGGGACGAGAAGCCCTGCTCCTTGGGTATGCGTATGAAGCAGTCAATGATGCCCTTGTAGCGCTGATCCTGCGCTATCTGCTTGGATACCTCCTGCACCTGAAGAAGCAGCTTCACGCGCTCAATGGGCGCCACCGCCGTCTTGGCAATGGCCGCTGACACGCCGCCCATCATGAAGTCCATCATGAAGCCCTTCAAGTCCTTACCACCTCCGCCGCTGCCGCCTTCGTCACCCATTTTGGATATTTAAATTTGCTTGCTTCTAGATCGAATTTCGTTACTAATTTAGCGTTGGATTGTGGTGAAAAGGTTGGAAATTGTGTATTAATAATTTTGATTCAATAACAAAAAAAAAAATCGAATTTTGCCGAAAATTTTGAATCTGCTTTAGACTACGGCCCCCGTTCAGCACTAAAACTCAATTGAAATATATCAAATGCATTACCTCCCATGGCCTACGTTGACTTTGGTTGAAGTTATAACAGGAAACCGAAAATACGACAAAAACCAAACATCAAGCAAGGCCTCGCCCCATCAAGGAAAGAGAGTACAAAATACGATACATTTAGTAGCAATCAAGTAGAAACGACACATTTGAATTTGGAAAGCGCGCAGCTCTGCGGTATGACCACACTGCGCATGCTCAGTACGTTTGCAAAGAGCTGGTCACACCAAGATGGATAAATTTCTGGCTTTATCGCAGGAAGGGAGCGATCCTTTAAACCGAAGGAAATCAGTCCAACAAAGGCGAGTAACTGCACTTTATGAGCGACTTCTCAGTGGAACACAAGACATGCAGGTTCTTGAACCTGCATTTAGATGAATAACTCTCCCAACAATGGAAAAGCAAGGGTTGAGGTTATATCACATGGCGAGGGGTGCCCTCACTCGTAGGGACGTAAGTAAAACACATTCAACATTCTATTTTTATCAATTTTTATATATTTTATAAACCAACCTAAGTTGAGTTTGTTGTTTGTTGCTGGCTAGCAGGAGGCGAAAGAATCAGAATACTGGTGTTCGGTACGATTCTTGGTATGGTGCCCTCGCTATTGCCAACATTCTGGTT
The DNA here is from genome assembly GCF_900245975.1 of Drosophila guanche. Lineage (NCBI taxonomy): Eukaryota > Metazoa > Arthropoda > Insecta > Diptera > Drosophilidae > Drosophila > Drosophila guanche. The sequence continues at coordinate 344,335 of NW_022995763.1, forward strand.
TGTGGCTCGAGAGATGGCGGCTGGGCTGGCTCGGCAAAACACGATTCACGTCTACGCACACAATCGATGCGGGAAACAGGACACAGGACACAGGATACAAGATCGACTATAACCTAACCCACAAAACTTAACACAATACTATTCAATATTGTCGCTTATTGATTCGTTCGTTTGTCCGTGTGTCTCGTGAGCTTTACCTCACAGCCTCTTCCTCCTCTCCAGCCGATGTTGTTGCTTCTGCTTCTGCTGTTGTTGTTGCTGCTGTTGGTGTTCTATTGATTCTGGCCATCGTTCAATTATCAATTATTTTATCCCAGTTATTCTATATCATATAATTTCGTAATTATATTTTGGGGGTGGGGGGTGGCGAGGGGCAGGAAGGAAAAGGGTTATTGCATGCCGTTGTTCTGGCTAGATGTTGTTTTGCAGATCAAACTCCGTTCTCTTCTCTGTTCAGTTTATCTAATATAATTAGCTGGTAGTGTTTTGTTTGTTGTTGTTGTTTTGTTTGTATGTTGTTTGTTGTTGTATTTTGTTGGTTGAATAATTTAATAATTTAATTTACAAGACCTTCTTGATCTCATCGTACAACACAAGCACGAAAGCACCGCCAGTGCCTCTGAGAACGTTGGAGAAGGCGCCCTTGAAGAAGGCACCAGTACCTTCCTGCTTGGCGATGGTGCCCCAGCAGTGAATTGTGTTCTTGTAGATGATCTCGGTGGCCTTGCGACCAGACTGCATCATCATGCGACGACGCACGGTATCGAATGGATAGGACACAATACCAGCGACGGTTGTCACAACCTGGGCGATGGCCCAGCTGATGTAGATGGGTGTGTTCTTGGGGTCGGGCAACATGCCGCGAGCGGTATCGTAGAAGCCGAAGTATGCGGCACGGTAGATGATGATACCCTGCACAGACACACCGAAGCCGCGGTACAAGCCAACGAGGCCGTCACTCTTGAAGATCTTTGTCAAGCAGTTGCCCAGACCGGTGAATTCACGCTGTCCACCCTTGCCAGTATCAGCAGCCAAGCTGTGTGTGTGTTTGAAATTGGATTGAAAACATTCGTTAATATCAAATATTGACTATTGCATTTAGCATTTTTTGCATATGGTAAGTCACTTACCGAGTACGGGCAAAGTCCAAGGGATAGACAAAGCACAGAGAAGTGGCACCAGCAGCACCGCCGGAGGCCAGGTTACCCATGAAGTAACGCCAGAACTGGGTGTTCTTGTCAACACCACCCAGGAAGACCTATTGGTGCGAGGAATATCGGAATTGTGTGTGTTAGAACTGCAACTCTCCATCTCCTCGATTCTCTTCGTTGTCTGTTTGCTTACCTGCTTGTACTTGTCCTTGAAGGCAAAGTTCAGGGCCTGGGTTGGGAAGTATCTGATGACATTGGCCAAGTTACCACGCCAGAACGAGCTAAAACCCTGTTCCTTTGGAATGCGGATAAAGCAATCAACCATACCCTTGTATTGCTTATCGGGGCTGATTTGTTTCGAGATGTGCTGAACCTGCAGAAGCAGCTTCACACGCTCGATGGGAGCGACGGCAGTCTTTGAGACAGCTGCGGAGATACCTCCGGCAGCGAAGTCCTTGACGAATCCCATAGCATCGAAATCCTTGCCCATTTTGCTGTAATACACACATTTCAATTTTGCCCGCGAGCAATCATTAGTTTCGTTCGACTCTCTGTCTCTCTCCCAATCGGCTGACGTCTTCTGTATCTCTCCTCTTATGCATATCCAAGCGCCCGAAATGTGTTCCCGATGGAGCCGCTCCCCAGGAGCCGTTACATAATGCAGTGCGATATTTTATGGTATGCGTGCGAAAAGGGGTGGGTATGGCGCGTATGATATTTTCACAATTCACTTAATTACACATTTGCAAAAAGCCACACAAAATAATAGCCCAAAAGCCAACATAATTTTGATCCATTGTAACGGGATAACAACACACAAAATAATATCACTTATATAGCACTATACAAACATATATACAATTCCAACGAAAATACTAGGTAAAAACACTTGCAACAAACGCGAAAATGTTCAATGATAATGATACATAATAGATTTTTAGACCAAAAACCAATAAATTGTTTACATAAATGAGTAAATAAAATGTCAAAGCACCAAATAATATACAATATGGACAATTAGAAATAAACAATACGCTTAAGATACAAATGTTAGTGCTGCCATTTGATAGGGGTTACTAGGAAGGGTTATATGTTTGGGGGTTTTTTATGAGTAAATATATGATGTTTGTCGCCTGTTTTGAATGCATTTGATTCAAGAATGGATTATGGTTGTGGTTATGTTAAGCGTGGTGTGTTTATGCCCCCCCCCCATTCACAAATCGAAACCAAGACGAATCGTTCCTCGCACTTTCAATTGAGGCAAATGCCGAGCTAGCTTTCCAGCCGCTTCCAGTTCTAACCGGTTTCAGTTTAAACTTTAATTCTCCGTTTCAAACAGGGGAGAAAAAAACTGTTACGTGGCAGGCCAAAAACCTTTCTTTGTAAGTAAAATATAAAGATTCAGAAAAGTCATTTCGTATTCCATTTATCACATTTTGGTTTCAGTTTTGCGGTGTTCTATTTTGTAGCCTTTTGGCAATGTTTGGATTGCATAATTATAAGAAAAGTTCATGGGTGTGTGAGTGCTACTACTAGCTACATGCATATAGATATATGCAGCAATTTTGGCATTGAAGCGCTTCTGTTTCTCTTTGATAAATTTAGAATTTCAAGCGTACAAAGAGGAGAAGGCAGCTTGCGGCACTGCGAGAGAGAGCGCGAGCTAGTGTTCTAGTGCCATTTGATGTTAGCTAAATTAAATTAGCATAGTCTAGTCTCATGGACGAAAGACAGATGATGGACTTATGTAACACATTTGAAAGAGAGCGTGAGCACAAGGCACGAGCACGCTCATGCTCTTGACATTTCGGCTGCTCTCTTCGCGACAGCAAACAACTGTAAAAGCAGCGTTGCCTTGTGTTATCTAATCGGTTTTGACATTCGCCGCGAGAGAGAACAAGGCACAGCAAAAGAGCTTTTCTGCCAAGTTCAAAGAGAGCCCAAGCACTCACGCGCACTCGTGATGTAATAGTTTCAGCTGGAAAAATTTGGGAAAACTGGTCAAAGAGGAGTGCGCTGCTTGCTTTGCACGTGGGAACTTGAAGCTGGCTAGCATTGTCAAGTGCTTTGGGCCATGGTAAATCCTGTCTTGTTGATTGCATAAGAACACCAGTAAAAAAAAAAAAAAAGGAAACTAGAACACAATAGCTTTCAAGCGGTTTATGTAACCGCAGGAAAAATTCTTTGCTGGAGAATAAAAAAAAAAGGCACACACGAGTTTTGTTTGGTTTCGATTTGATTCGATGCTATTCGTATTATTATTATTTAGCTAATTGCAGTTGAATTTGCTTTTGCAATTGCATTTGCTATACGTACAATTTGTTTGTTTTATATCACAGCACAAAAAAAATATATGATTAATCCTTATTCCTTCGAATCAAAGTTCTGCACCGGACGGCAACTGAATTGCTTGTGGCAGTAAGGTGCGTCTCTGTCAGCCAGCAAGCCTGCGCTGCTCCCCACAGCAGAGCAGAGCAGCGGCCGAAGACGCCAGCAGAGCTCCACCAAGTTCAACCCGATGGGCGGTGCGGTGCGCTCCCACTCGCTCTGCCAGCAGAGACCCCCAAAGTGTATTTAGATGAGGTAAGGTCTCTCTGCGCCGTGTACCGAGCTGCCGATTTTGACAACCAATTTCTCTCTCTCTCTCTCTCTCTCTCTCTCTCTGAAAATAGGGAACAAGAGAGCTCCTTGGCAATGCTTCACCTTGTTTTAAGCACCTTGGGCAGCAACAGATGACAGTTGGTTTGTGAGCGACGTCAGAGCCATTGACATAAAGAGCGAGAGAGCCGTGCCTGTGCTCCCACACCCCAAACTCAGTTGGCAACCACTTTTGCACGTGTGCTCTCACAGACCAAAAAAAGAGAGAGAGCCGGAACGGGATCGTTGTCGCTGTGTTATCAGTCTCCGTCACTATAAAGAATTCAATGCCATGTTGCATAACAGCGCCTCCCATTCATTTTGGGACCAAATGGAACCAAGGAAGTGGCAAGAACACTTTCTTTTTAGGCCAAGAGGATGATCCAAATGCACATGTACACATATGTAGGTGCATATTTGGCCAATTGTTTTTCATTTACCCCTTTCGAGGTTCTTGTGCTTTTGCTTTGGCACAATGCTTGCCAAAACCAAAAAGTACAAGAGAATTTCACTCAGTTGGCAACGCGCCGAACCGAAAGCGTCGACGTCCGCGTCAGCTGCGACGCAGCATGTGACTTTACTTTTTGACGTACGTATGTATGTATGTCTGCAGCTCTCTCTTTGCTATTTCCCTTCTTCTTCACTCGCTCATTCTAATATCGGCTCGCCGTTTCCCCGTCTCCCTCACTCGATCAGACGGAACAAAAATGCGTGAAGCGATTAGATAAACAGCACCACTAAATACAGTTATTTATATAAGTCGGCACAGCAACACTTTCAAGGTCTCCCATCCCCTTATCATCGACATTACATAAAAAAAGAGGCCGTAACAAGCAACAAAAATAAGAAAATTTGGCAAGCTGCCCGTCGTAAATTGCAGCGGAGTTGTACCATTAAATATATCTAGCGGCCAAGTTTACGCAGTCTCAGATGTGTATGAATCAGCTGCAGCTGCTGCCTCTGTGTGGATCAGCAGAAATTTTCCCCTTCTCAAAAAGGCGACTCAGAGTCAGACTTGAGCTCGGATATCACGCCCAGACTAAACACAAACATGCCGAGGGTCTACATTTCCACTGTTTATTCTATGTGCCGCCTTGGAAACAGATTCCGATAAGTTGAGGGAGTTATCAAGAAATTGAGATGATGTATAAGAATACTTATAATAAACATGCGAATTGCTGAGCTAAGCGGCATGTGTCAGAGAAATGGCGTCAACTTCCACACTGAAAGGCACACACATAAGAAATGGCGCAAAAGGAAGAGACTCAAGTACTTAAAAAATACGCTTTCGTGACTTTTGTTGACGTCACAATAGTGAGAAATATAGCCCCAAGAGAAACCGGTTCTTTTTCGGTGTAAAATGGCAAGAGAACTTTGTACTTTTGGGCAATTTCTTTATATTGAAGAAAGCGGGTCAGAGAAGAAGAGAAGGGAGAGAAGCCACAAGCGAACAGAACAATACAGTTACATATTCCTTTGCAAATACATACAGCAGCAGTCACACACACACACACACACACACACGTAAGCGCCTGCACGCGCAAGGCATTAGCAAGCACAAGTGTGAACGGGACAGAGCTATTAGCACATGGAATTCATTTGCGGCTCTGGTGTGTGTCTGGGAGCGAGGGCAGTAGAACAAGCAATTTTCAACACTTGTAAGACAATAAAATATGCATATGGGGGGGATTTTTCACCTAAATTTGTCTGAAAAGTATTCACTTTTTCAACTACAAGAATCACTCACACACACAAACGTCTATGGGTCGCAGCAAGTGCAAGTGTGTGCGTGTGCCGCCGCACTGCCAACTCACCGAAATTGCATAAGTTGGCAGTTCCAGCGTGGTTGCAAAAAAAAAAAAGCCCCAACTGTATGAAAAATGATCCAGCGTGGCTTGAAAAACTCTGAATTATATAAAATAAACTTTAGCTTAATTTCTGATTGCTCCCGGACATATTTAACTAAATCCTCCAAGCACTCTTCAGCGCTGCCGCAAAATTTGCAATTTTTATTTTATGGTTATATAAGCACCGCTTTGCGGCGTTTTCATGAAGATTTTTTTTCGTGCAGCAAACATCATTTACTCGTTATAGTATATGTACAAATTAATTGAACCAACACCAACACAATAAAAAAAAGAATTAGCACAATTACATAACTAAAAATGTAGCGCAAGGTGAAGTGAAAAAAAAAATCAATGGCGGTACGAGAGTTCTTTATGGGACACCAGGCACTGTCCCTACTCCTCCACAGCTCTTTTTCGCTAGCTTGCAGCGTTTTCAATGTGATAATATACAAAAAATAGCACAATACCTTTAGTTGATTAACTTCTTACAAAAGTCACAGAATAAAAACTTCTTTTGCAGAATCAGACTTCCCACTGGCGATGCCGCGTGCTTGAACGAAAACTCGTGAAGTGAAAGTGTGGCTGCGGATTTTTCGGAGGGATACACCGGCTGACCCTCGGAAATATACCAAAATATACGGTTTTACAGAAATAATTTACCTACGCAATTTCAAAATAGACTGTCAATTTTGATTTTCCTCGATTTTGATGTTCTAATTGATATTACTAGCTAGTTAGGAGTCTCCGCGCTAAAACTATAACTTTATCTGATCTATCAATCAATTCACCACAGGAGTGGCTAGTTTTCAGCACTTACTTTTCTTGGAATGTTTCCAAATTAAGTTTAAATCTAAACGAACGAAAATTCGTGAAGTGAGAGTGTGACCGCGGATTGTGGGGGGAAACGCCGGCTGACGCACGGAAATATACCAAAATAAATGGTCATACAGAAATATACTGCGAATATACCGTAAATCTTAAATTATTTTTTCCTCTTTTTTGATGTTCTGTTTGATATTACTAGCTAGTTAGGAGTCTCTGCTCTAATACTATAATTTTATCCGATTTATCAATCAATTCTCCACTAGACTGATTAGTTTTTACAGCATCCTTGTCTTGGAGTGTTGGCAAATGAAGTCTAAAACTAAACGAATGAAAATTCATGAAGTGAGAGTGTGGCTGCGGATTTGTCGGAGCGATACACCGGCTTACGACTGGAAATATACTGAAATATACGGTCATACCGAAATATATCTTCTCATATTGAAAAAAAACCGAAAATATACCGTCAATAGTAATTCGATTTCCTGGATTTTGATGTTCCCATTAATATTACTTGCTTGCAAAGACTTATAAAAATATAGAAGTATTATGATGGTTGATTGATATGGATAACAAAAATAAATACTCTCTCACATGTACAAGTTGGAAATTTTCAACCACTAGGCCTGGTAGTAGCCTGCAAAATAAAGCTATAGTTCCGGCAACTGCCAAGTAATAATTAAACGTAATTTAAACTACTGTTAACTTAGAAAATGTAATTAAGCAAATAACCTGGCACTGTGTGGTATTAACTCATAAATTACGTTTGCAGATTTTTGGTATTTTGTTGTGTAGCCCTGGTTACCGCGCAAACTGAGTTCTTTGTTTTGATTATAAATGAAAACAAAACCCAAGAGCCGCAATGAACTATTTTCCAAACTACTACTCGATCGAGGATATATTCGTGACCCAGGAGAAGGTCGAATGCAAGGTCAACACGAAGCTGCAGCGCATGGGTACGTAACATGAAATTTGTAAAATCTCTTCGAATTCTGTTGCATTTTCTTTGCTTGCAGGCTTTTTGGATTCGGGTGCCGAGGGTGACGACCTGGAGCCGGGGCGCACCGTCAATCTGCCGCTGTGGTATATCAAGGAGCTGAAGGTGAACAATGCCTACTTCACCGTCTCCGTGCCCGATATCTACAAGAATGTGCACAAGGCCGTCTGCGAGGCGGAGACGACGCACATCGAACTGGGGCGACTGCATCCGTACTTTTACGAGTTTGGCCGCTATCTGACGCCCTACGATCGCAACCATGTCATCGGGCGCATCATCTTTGAGACGATGCGGCAGCGTGTGCGCCACTTGCTGGACATATCCAAAAACGATGGACACATGGCCAAGTCCGAGCTGCGTTTGGACAACATCGAGGCGAAGCTGCACGAGGCGGGTGTGCGCACCAATACGCAGGTAAACGACTGATCCTAAAAACCCTTTTTCATGCTTTAATCAATCATCATTTGCCGCTTGCAGTACATTAACTGGCTGCAGCTGACGGGCAATAAGATTCTCATCTCCGAGCTGGTGGAGGAGCATCAGAAGAAGCGAAAACGTGAACTCAGCGATGATGAGAGCAGTCTGCCTAGCAGTAAACGTGCCACATTGTGATTGCCGTAATAATTAGTCATTTGTTGAAACCTTTTTGCAATTGTATTATCTTTTATCATATTTTCAAAACGATATAGATATCGATAAATGTTGAAAAGTATCAGTCCTGGCGTGCCAATTGTTGCACCACTGCATCAAGTCCATTGCTACGAAACCGAAGCGGGCACTTTGAGTTTGCTGGCTGACAAAGGCAGCCTGCCATGAAATGTGCAGTTTCAAAAGGCTTTCAAATTAAAGCCGCTCTCAAAGTGATTAAAACCGGAAAATAATTTGTTTAAAATACTGGTGCTACATACAAATAGTGCCGTCGCTCATTTCCACACACATATGTCATGAAGTGATGCACGGCGCGCTGGGGGAAACCTCAGCCTCAAGCCAACTGCCTCCTCCATTCATGGTCCAAGCCAAGCAGACGAGACGCGCCACTGGCCAACAATTCAGTCGAACTCTAACGGCGCTAGCAATCGGACGCGTTTCAAAACTTGCTCTCTGCCTTCTGCCACAGCCAAAGTAAAGTCTGCCACAAAGTCTTCGGCAGCCCCGCCTCCGTTTCCGTTTCAGTGACTGGATCTGGGCTCTGACTCTCGGCTCTGACTCCGTCTCTGTCTCTGAAAAGTGTAAGCAACAAACAAACACACAAAATTCAAAACTTGAGACGGATTCAAGCTGCCACTAAGATTTCATTCTCCTTGCCACGCGCCGCCCCGTCCCCCCGCCCCCCTGCCCCGCATTGCGTCAGTGTCGCGTGTTTTTTCGGCCGAATCCAAGTCCAGTGCTAATTTTGGGCGCCACAACGCGTAGGCGTAAAGAGAAACTACACGAGACAAAAACAAAAAAAAAAACAAAAAGAGAATTTATTTGTTTGCATTTTTTTGGTTGTCGATTTGCTTTTTTTTTTGGTGTGAAGAAATTGAAGCCCGGCAAAGGCAAAACAGCAACAAAAACAGCAAAATCCGCACAGACAATGAAAGCTGATTGAATATTTTATGCAAATTTCCATTGCAGCCACTCCGCGGGAAAACGTACAACGGCAACAGCAGCGGCAAGCCAGGGAGAGAAGCGAACAGGAAAAGAGTTGCAGGAAATCAGGTAATCCAAGTTGCAGATAAATCTATAGCATCCGCCAGTGGGAAAGCTGAAGATCAAGGCCAGTCGGGCAGGCTGACTGGCGGAACAAGGCCATGGCTAAGTTTCTTATCTGTGGGTGTGTGTGTGTGTGTCCTGCTGCTGCTGGTTTCTGCCACTGCCAAGGTGAAGGTCGTGCTGCAGTTTTTGTTGTTATGTAAACAGCCAGCAAGGGGCGGGGAGGGGGGATGGGGTAGGCAGTTCAACCCCATGCCAAATACTGCTGTCAAGGGCTCACCCACTAACCCAGTGCGCATGTCTCTCCTCGCCCATGGGTGTCCTTTGGCCTTGTCCGAAGACAAGGCCTGGCCTCCGTCAGGGCTAAACTCAGTCGCGTCAGCGTCCCAGGGGGGAGGCAGCATTGAACTTGACAGAGGAGAGCCACCCAGTGGCAGGCACGCGGGCAGCCACTTTCAATGCGACCACGAAACGGTTTAGCGGTAACAAGGTTAGTGGGTTAACTTGCTCGCTTTGAGCTTGGAGCTGCAGCTGGGCGTCTGCTCTCCCCCTCTCTCTCTTTCTCTCTCCCTCTCTCTCTCTCTCTCTCTCTCCCGTTGGGTGCTGTCGGCCCGGATTCACACAGAAACCCGTTAGCAAGTGCTCGCTTCTGATCGGCTTTAACTTTTCTTTGTCCATTAAAAGCCAACTTACTCTTCGCCAAGACGACACTCGTCCGTCGATTACTTTCCATGCTAATCAAAATTGAAAAAACAAAACCAAAAACAGCTCCACAGTTGGAGTGGGGCTGGGGTGTGCAGCGCCTAATTGAAAGAAATTTGTTTGTTGCGACACGCTTGACCATGGCCATGGTGATGCCTGACGATGTCTGGAAGTGGCACAGCCATGGACCAAGTGAAATTGAGCGAGACACAAACGCCACATGGATCGAGAGCTGGCACGGGGGATGGGCAGGGAATTGAGTGAAGGAAAACGCTGTGCCTGAGATCTGAGACATTGCCAAAAAGATCTTTGCAAACAATCCATATTAAATGTCTAATATGTTGGCTTCAATTTATTTAAAGCCTCAAGTGAGAAATGGGCTCAGGGCTTTAATCAGCATTCAGTGGCTGTTTAATGATCGCCTCATGAGTAGGTCACACACATGACTCATACACACACACACACACACACACTCAGACTCGCTGGAAAAGGGTTCTTTTTGTGTGTGCTGTCGCTGCTGCTTTTTCACGAGACATTCCCATACCCAAAACCGAAAGCCCATTTGCCAGTTGCCATCACATAAAAAACAAAGAAGTTCGATGACTCGCGCGTGAATTGCATTTTAAAGCCGCATTTCACACTTGGCTGATGGACATGGGACACGTACAGACAGACGGACAGAAAACAACAAAAAAACGAATGAACTCCAGAGCCACGCCACACGAACCCACGAGATGCGATGCGATGTGGATCCAACATCACCGATAATTGCATACAGAGAGAAACACAAGAAAAAGGAACAGCAAGTACAAAGAAAAAGAAAAAAAAAATTAAAACTCTCCAAAATGCACAGCAAAACGGGAGAGAAAGGTAAGCCCGAAGCCATGATACCCTTGCCAAAGCACACGACGAGTCGTTGCCTTTTACTTTCGATTTGGGTACATTTATGTATATTTAAATATTTTATTAATTTCTCAAGCTGATTAATTTGCGTAGGAACAAACGGAAGTGGCTGTGCCTATCTGTTAGAGTTCGAGCAAATATTTACTTGGTTGTGGGACTGCATCCGGGTGCCACACAATCGTAATACCCTCGGCGAACACAAAAAACTGAGAGAAAAAACTGTGAAAATACTCGTACAAGCCGTGGGCAGGGGACGGGCCAACAGCCACGCCACTCGAAAGTTTTTTTTTTTTGGTTTTGAGACAAGTTAAATGAAAAGCAAAACAAACTAAAAAAAAAAATAAACGGAAAATTACCGAGCAGCAACAGTGGCAGTGGAGCTGAAGCTGGTGTTGGACTCCAATTTTCACTTTCACTTGGGAGCACTGCAGAGACGGGGGCAGAGGTCGCGCTCTGATAAATTACCACAGAGAGAGAGAAAGAGAGAAAATAATATAATGTTCGTTGCTCATCTTTACTGTTCTAAAATTCGGTTACAATTAGCTTGACGCCAAATGAGTAGCAGAGTTGTGACAGGAAGACAGAGAGAGAGAGAGAGATAGTGATGACCCCATAACGGTATTCCATTCTACAGCTTTGCTGTCTGTCGTATCCATTGGCGCAGCACAGAGATGCGCTCGTAGCCATCGGGCGCTGCTCTGCCGCAGCCGCCGAGCACAAAACTGGCGACGCCAACCAGGTTTCCGCCGTAGGTGGCCGGACCGCCCGAGTCCCCATGGCAGGCGCCCTTATTGGCCTCATGCAGCAGGCACATGGTGGTGTCGGACAGATGGCTGTAGTAATTCTGCTTGCATGTGTCGCGGGCGAGGTTGCGCACCTGGGTATAGAGCAGATGATCGGAGACGGGTCCGTTGTGGTAGATGGCGCCCCAGCCGGAGATGTCCACCAGGGCATTGTCGGGCGGATCACTGCTGGCCAGCGAGATAGCCTTTATCAGGGAGCTGAATTGCAGTGTGGAGGCCAGGCGGAGCACAGCCACATCGTGGCCCGCAGAGTTTCTGTACTGTGGATGCACCACCACTTGGGCCACATTCACGCGCACACCACCGCCGGACAGCAGCAAAGTGCCCGCCCGAATGTTCAGCTGTGAGGCGGGGGTACTGACAGAGAGAGAGAGAGAGAAACGGAAGGATTAGTGGATGCTGGACTTTCCACAGCAAGTCGTGCCCTTACACATTGTTGCCCGACTTGACGCAGTGGCCGGCAGTCAGCACGTAGCTGGTGGATAGTATGGAGCCGCCGCAGACGAATCGATTGATGCGCCGCAGCGAGATCTGGTGGGGAAACTGGCCCGCAATGGCCCGCGTGCCACCCACAATGCGCGGCGAAGCGCCATCGTCTAGGTCCTGGGCGAGGCAGTAGCCGGCTAGGCAGGCTAGAAGGAGGAGGACAAATGCCAGAATACGTAAAGACATGTCCGGTTCTTGGAATCGATTGGATTGTGTGGCTGCATCGAGGCGGGGATACGTTTATTTATGGCAAAACCCCTCGTGGACCTGTCATCATCATCATCATCAGTGTCACAGTCCCAAGTCGCTATCGAAGCGGCTCTGAGGGGAGTTCTGGTTCTAATGTCTGTTTCAATTAGGGCGCAACTCAATTATCGAACTCAAAAGGGAAGCCCCCGACTTTAATCGGATTTATCTAGAACGGAACTTCCAACTTCAACCTGAAGGCAAGCCCTTGCATGTTCACTCATGTCTTCAAATGGCAAGAAATTGTTATTGCAATCCCTTGAATGCTCCCACAAACTGCGAAGGTGACGGTGAAAAGAGACACGCAAAAGTTTTGTTTTTGTCATTGTCAATTGTCATTGGTTTCTGCAGGTAGCAAATGCATTGCTCACTCTCTCTCTCTCACTCTCTCTTGTGGTCTTTGCAGCAGAAGCTGACGTGAGGGTGGGATCGTAGTGATCGTAGACACCGATTAGCCAGCCACTATTGAGAGTATATTGGACTTTATGGTTGATTTCATAGTTTCGCTATAAGTTGTATGTTGTATGTATATGTTGTAGGTTTATTGTTTGTTGTTTAATTGCTGCATTTGCAACCACCTAATGAGCCCTGTACATTGTTAGAGCCCGCCGCCATTGCGCCGTTATGCCATAAATCGAGTCATAAACATTTTATGGGGAACTAGTCCAGTGGCAATCCCCAGCACCTCCTTATCCTTATCAGCATCGAGTGAGATTGAGTCACCCAAATGACGCTCGACCACCAACCATTAACAAACAAAACAGCGCCAGTTATGTCAGATTTACAGAGTAACTATAATGTCGCGAGGAACCTAGGCAATCTGCTGCTGCAGCCAGTCGTGGAAGCTGGAGACTCGCACAAACACATCCGGATAACGGGAGCCGCAGGCACCCACCACAAAGTTCGTCAGTCCAATGAGCTTTTCGTTGTAGACGGCACCGCTGCCTCCGTCGCCGTGGCAGGTGCCCTGCCTCAGCTCGTGGGCCAGGCAAAAGCTCGCCTTGTCGTGGGCACTGTAAGCGTCCAGGCAGACCGTCTCCTCGGCGACCGTCAGCGAAAGTTCGCGTATCTTGTAGGAGTTGCTGCCCTCCACGGTGCGCCCCCAGCCGGCCACAATGATGGCGGATCCCTGGGCGGGCAGATCCTCATCGCTGCTGGCCAACTCCACGGCCTTGATGCGGTCGGTGAAGGCCAGCGCAGAGCTGAGCGTGATCACGGCCACATTGTTCTGCAGCTGATAGTAGTCCGGATGCACAGTGACCGAAGCGACATACACAATGCGTCCGCCAGCATACTGATTGGTGCTGCCCACGCGGCACGACAGACGGCTGACATCGATGCTGGAAGGGGAACGAGAAATTATAGAGTAGATTCTTCTCTCTCTCTCTCTCTCTCTCTCTCTCTGTTTCTGTTGGTCACTTACAGCCTTCCATCGCGGTGCAGGCAGTGGGCGGTGGTCACCATTTTTGTGGCAGACACAATGGTGGCGCCGCACACATGCGCATTGTCCACACGCAAGGAGGCGGCATAGGGCGTGGCCGTGGGGCCGGCTTCATCGCCGCCCAAGATGCGGCTCTTAAGGCCAGCCTGGCAGCAGCCCAGGAGCCCATAAAGGCAGAGAAAAGCCAGCAAAAGGCCTCGGGATTGGATCATCTTTCTCTCTGGATGGGATGCTACCTCTACCGCTGACGGTTGAACTAAAAATGCGTAGCACAAAGGCTGCCAAATTGAAGTGGACATGCACCCCCCCCTCCAAAAGCAAACACCGCTCCACCCCCTTAGCTGGTCTTATCTGGGGCTTGGACATTGGCGTAAATCTAATCTTATCGCGGCCTTTGGCAAAGCTAAATTGGACGTTAGGCAATGTTATTTCCCCCACGATCAAAATATAAAATGCCAATCGTAATGCCAATTCACTGCAATTCCCCCGCCACCACCACACCCTATCCTTACCGCTCAACAGGACTGATCTATGACCATGACAAGACCAAGACAATGGCAATGGAGATACCAGGGGATGAGTAAGCCATTGAGTCAGCCATGTCCGAATGTGCGAAAGTAGTGGAAAACACCTGAAAACAGAAGCCACAAATGTTCTGCTAGAGATTAGGGCTCCTAAGTACCTCTCTTTCGTTGATCTGCCATAACTAATAATCCACAATAATCTATGTGCAATCTCCCTTAGGGGCATCAAGAATCTTAGCTACAAGTCAGTTGGCAGATGTGTTTCTGACGATTCCAACAGAACTCAAGATCTCCCATCAATCTCTGGCGAAATCAGAGAGCAAATTGGCCAAATTGAATGGCTAATTCCAGGCTAACTCTGATCGATTAGCCATAAACATGTCCGCCAGTCTGCCCTACAACGATTAATCTCTTTGACCCATCAAGGTCTCGGTGCTCGGTGCTCGGTTCCGACATTTATGGAACCTTTGTAGTCCAATCATGACGAGGCCCGATGCGGTGCGATATTTATGGCTGCCATAAGTTTGCTCCCATAAACCCGAGGTCTGGGTTGGCCTGATCCGTAGCCAGGGAAAACACACACATTTCTTGGAAAGATTTCACACTTTATGCACATGAAAAAACAATGTATAAAAAAACAAGAGGAGCCGTTTAGGCTCCCTGTGTGTTTGCCTCGATCCAGTCCAGATAGTAGTAGATGCGGGAGGCAACATCCGGGTAGGAGCTGCCACAGTCCGCGAAATGGAAGCTGGTTATACCCTGCAGCACCTTGTCGTCATCGATGACAGCGGCGCCGGCATCGCCGCTGCAGATGCCCTCCTTTGCGGCGCTGGACAGGCACAGGGTGGACGCGTAGCCGTAGCCGGCGGCCAGCTCACAGAACGGAGCACTGACCGTGTTGTAGTTGGCCTTTTGCAGCTTGTAGGGCGCGGAGCCATCGGAGACTGCACCCCAGCCAGCCACATAGACGGGTGTGTTATGGGGCAGCTCCGTGGACACCTCCTCCTCGCCCTCGCCCTCGCCCGCCTCCTCCACTTTGCTGGGCAGTTTGGCGGCGGCAATGCGTTCGGTGTAGACCAGGGGCTCGCTCAGCGTGACGATGGCCAAGTCGTGCAGGAAATTGCCATACGATGGATGGATGAGGACGCTCCTCACGTTGACAATCTGCCCACCGGCATACTGATTGATGCTGCCCACACGCACGCCCAAGCTGCTGGCAGCGACACTGGAAAATGGCCAAGGGATTAGCAGGAGGATCGCAGGAGGATCGCAGGAGGATCGCACTTACGGCGTTGTTCCCAATTCGGACACACAGTGGGCTGCAGTCAGCAGCTGTGTGTTGGAGATGATGACGGCCATGCAGGTGTGCGCCTTGTTGTGCCGCAGCGATGCCGTCCACGGATACTCCGTGGCTGTGGCATCCTCTCCGCCCAGAATGCGACCCTCGGGCGAGGGCAGAGCGTGGGCAGCCGCAAGCAGGAGGAGCAGTGCCCAGAGTGGAGCAAGCGCTAGACGTGGAGCAGCCATGACGTTGGAATATCAACTGATTCCAATGGCCAATCGATGTCGGCCAGTCCGCTGCCGACTTGAGCGGCTCTTCAGGCTAATCTTGAGCACCAAATGATAAGCGATGAAACGATTTATGATCCCTGCCCGACGGACGGAGACCTACCTCGATAAGATTTGGCCTAAACGGGGCTATGGGCCAACGGGTAGACCGTTCCGTTACGTTCCCTGCGGCATCATAAATGCCTCTATAAAGGCATCCCGGCGAGAGCTGAAACCTCTCAGTTCGCTTCCAATTCAGCATGAATTCAGTTCAGACCCAAGTTGTTCTCCTGGCAGTGCTCCTGCTGGCAGTGGCCACGGGCAACGCCTCGTCCACTCGGCTGCTCGCGGATGTGGGCTCCCGCCCGTATGCCATCTCGGTGCAGCGCAATGGAGTCCATGTCGCCGGCGGAGCGTTGATCAATCAGCGCTGGGCACTCACCGCCGCCCACTGTGTCTCCCTGGGCGGGGGTCAGGAAAGGTAGACCGTCAGCCGGTGTAGAGGTCATCCATTAATCCTGTGCCATCCTTCCCGCAGCTATCCCGTCCGCTCCTTCCTCGTCCGTGCTGGCAGCATTCAGCGCCTGGCTGGGGGACAGCTGCTTGCCCTCTCCCAGATCGTGCTGCACAGCGGCTACTCCGGCTCCGGTTCGGTGGAGAACGACTTGGCCCTGCTGCAGCTGGCCAGCCCACTGATCCTCAATGCCAACAGCCAGCCCATTGCTCTGGCCAGCGCACTGCCAGCCGTTGGCTCTCAGATCACCTTCGTCGGCTGGGGATCCTCGCTGCCCGACGGGGCGCTCAGCCATCGCCTGCAGGTGGCCACCAGGCAGTCGATTAGCGCCGAGGCATGCCAGCAGTCGCTGTACCTCAGTCACGAGGATCTGCTCTGCCTGGTGCCCGAGTCAGTGGCTGCGGGCGAGACCTCTGGCCTCTGCACCGGCGATGCCGGCTCCCCGGCCATCTACAACAACCAATTGGTGGGCATTGCCTCCTTCTTTGTCGCCGGCTGCGGCACCGAGCAGCCCGACGGCTATGTGGATGTCACCAAGCATCTCGACTGGATAGCCGAGACAAGTGCCTAAATAAACCAACTCAAACTAAGCTCTTTGGATGCCTCAAATAATTGTTTAATGGTAATGGCAGAGCCCCAATGGTGGCACAGGGAAGAAGCTTCGTTTTTTGACGCTTTTTTGCAGCTAAATTGAAACAAAAGTTCTAAGTTCTAAGCTAAACACAGATCTAATTGTACATTTAGTTTCGGGTCTCTTCCTCTGTTTGAAACAGTTTCAAATTCACTTTTTCTGATGGGCTAAAAGTTTGTTCAACGCAACGAATAGTACAAAAAACTCATTTTGTACTTGTAGTTTTGTTAAATGATTCAAATGTCAAATATACTCGAAACTTGAAGCAAAAGTTAACAATTTTGTGCTGCTAATGGCTCATAAATAATGCTCCCTAATGCTCCCTTCTCTTTTAAAAGAAAACACTGAGCGGAAAAACAAAGTGAACAAAAAGTGGCCACAAACCCCCCCACAGAAACGAGTCAAACTCGAACTCTGTGGACCTTTTTTCAAAGAGCAATAAATACAAGTGGGACACTCCGTTTGATATTTGAACAAATATCTATTCGCGAACCAAGGCCGACTACAGATCATAACAATTAATGCGCAATGCAATTGTTGGCTTTGATTTTATGCCTTGATCGCTTTTAAATAATTATTTCTTGTATTCAATTGGTTTGAATTTGGAAACAGTTTTGTTTACGTTTTGCTGTAAGTTGCTTGAGATCTAAGCTAAATGCTTTGAGCAACCAAAAGGCCACCAAATGTGTACTCACGGCAGACTTATACTCCGTGTATGCTCCAGGAACCATGCCTCTGGCAGGGTATCTGAAAGTTCGCCACTCCCAGGCTGCAGCTGCCTCGTGTGTGTCTTGGGCTTAGTGGCTTGTTCTTGGTTTTCTTTTTGGTCAATGGACACGCGATTTGGCCGTATCGCACAATCTAATCGTAGTAATGCGATGGGTCCGATAGGTACAGTAAAGTTTCTCGCTGAATGGGGCTTTTCTTTGCCTGGCAATAAGCCTTCTTCCAGTTTCTTTTGGAGGCGCCCGCCAAATGTTCTTCTATCTGTGAATCTCTGAATCAAGGGAATCATATATCTTGGCATGAGCACTGATTGGTCGAAGGGTCCAAAAGTCAGTCAAAGTCCAAGAAATGCTCTGGCAAACGTGCGAGGGAGCAGCTGACAGTCCTTGGAGACACTCGATTATTGCTGTATGTAATTTATTTTGTTTATTTATTGAATGTTCTGCTGAATCCAATCGTAGTTGGCTGGAATGCTAATGAAACGCTCGGGCAGGAGGCCGCCGCACTCGCCCAGCATCTCGCCGCCGAGGCCGACCAGCTGCTGTTGGTAGACGGCGGGTCCGCCTATGTCGCCGCGGCAGACGCCATTGCGACGCTCATGGCCCAGGCAGAGCACCTGATCGTTGTCCACTGGCTCCTCCTCGCTCTTGCCCAGACGGCACTCGCGGCGCGGCACCACGCTGGCCTGTCCAATCTGCAGGGTGCGGTGCATGTTGACCTCCGCCTCGAAGGTGCGTCCGTAGCCAGAAATATCCACCTGAGCGCCCACGGGCGGATCGACGCGTGCCAGCGGCACGGCGCTCACATTCTCATTGAAGACGATCGACTCCTTGAGCCGCAGGAGGGCCAGGCCGGTCTTCAAGGTGTTGTAGTTGGGATTGATGGTGATCTCCTCGACGCGTATCTCCTTGCCGCCCGTGTAGAGATCCACCGAGCCGAAGGTGATGCCAAATAGATTGGGGGACCAGCTGCAAATGAAATGTGGCCGGATGAGACTTTCTTCTCGCTACCGTTCCGCTTCGTTCCACTTACGGCTTATCCTTGCCATCGGAGCAGACACAGGTGAGGGCTGTGAGGGCGTAACGCTCGGCAATGATCACAGCGCCACAGTTGTAGCTGCCACCAATGGAGAGGGCCGCCTGGTAGGGCAGCTGGCCGGGCACAGCGTCCTCGCCACCGGCCACACGTGCCTGGGGCAGAGCCTGGCCGAGGCAGCAGGCGAGCAGAACGAGTCCAGCGATCGGGGTGAGCTTCATGGTACTTCTTGGTTCTTCTTTTGCTAAAGAGATGGCCCTCGGCTTTTATAGTCCACCCTAGCCCAGCCCCTGCAAATATCTTATCGGGCCACAGATAGTGTCATCAGGTGACAGCCGCGCAGCTGATTAGACAAGCCGAAGAAGCTCAGCCTTCGGGTTGGGCGTGTGTCCATGCACACATCGTACACACTGATGTATCTGTAATGATCTATTTCTGGGAACTCGGACCAGGCCTGGGGTATCAATGAACTCTGATCGACGATCCACGATCCACGATCCACGATCGACTGGGGGGAACACGTTTCAGTGGCAAAGAGAGGCCAATGATCCATCGATCCAGCTGTGGGCACGTAGCAGCACAACCTGTTGGCCTGCTGTCCATCTCCAACTCCTCATCCTCAGCCTCATCCTCATCTTTAGCTGTCTTTGCGTTTCATTTAAATGGTGTGGCTGGCGGACAGCTTTGTGCATTCGCAGACTCAACGTCGCCCCAGCATGATCTTGCGAAAGAGCAACGCTGGACAGCAGCTTCAGCTGCATCTGTTTGCCCTCATCCTCATGCATGCCGCCTGCCACAATCTGATCAGCGCCAAGACGGTGAATCCCAACAGCGGCGGAGATCTCCAACAGCAGCAGCAGCAGCAACAGCAGCCGCTTCAGGGTCTACCCGAGCCTCGGGCCTACATGCCGGACTCACAGAACTTGGACTTTGTCTACCACGATCACGAGGAGCTCACACGATTCCTGAGGTGAGTGACAGCAGACGGCAGACGGCAGACGGCAGACAGATGCCGACAAAAAGCTAATCCGCCTCCCTCTACCATAGAGCCACCAGTGCCAGGTATCCCAATCTGACGGCACTCTACTCCATTGGCAAGTCCATTCAGGGCCGTGATCTGTGGGTAATGGTCGTCAGCTCGTCACCGTATGAGCACATGATCGGCAAGCCGGATGTCAAGTATGTGGGCAACATCCACGGCAATGAGCCCGTGGGCCGCGAGATGTTGCTGCATCTCATTCAGTACTTTGTGAGCAGCTACAGCTCCGATCAGTATGTGAAGTGGCTGCTGGACAATACGCGAATACACATATTGCCCACCATGAATCCGGATGGCTATGCGGTATCCAAGGAGGGCACCTGCGATGGCGGACAGGGCAGGTGAGACGTCAAAATGCTCCAACCAAAAGGTGCCTCGATTACTTCAGAATTCGCTTTGCAGATACAATGCGCGTGGCTTCGATTTGAATCGCAATTTTCCGGACTACTTCAAGCAGAACAACAAGCGCGGACAGCCGGAAACGGACGCTGTCAAGGATTGGATATCCAAGATACAATTTGTGCTCAGTGGCAGCCTGCATGGCGGTGCACTGGTCGCCAGTTATCCCTACGACAATACGCCAAACTCCAGTAAGTAGTCCCAGCAGTGCGCTGTCCGTCATGTGTCCGCTGTGTGTCCGCTTGCTCCTGCTGCTGTTCCTTTTTGTGTTCTGTTCTGTTCTGTTCTGCTGGGGGTATTTGTCTCAGATTTATAAAGCTGACTTTGTACTTTAAACACCAATATGGCTGCTCAAAGGGATCTGCCGTTCGTCCGCCCTGTGCGCGAGTGAGTAAACCGATTGCTGCGAGACCGAACCAACTAACCTCTTCTCTCTCTCTCTCTGTCTCTCTTACTCTTGCACCCAACATGTCCGCTGGGTGCAGTGTTCCAGACCTACTCGGCGGCACCCTCGCTCACCCCCGACGACGATGTGCTGAAGCATTTGTCGCTGGTCTACGCCCGGAATCATGCCAAGATGTCACGCGGTGTGGCCTGCAAATCGGCCACGCCTGCCTTCGAGAATGGCATCACAAATGGCGCCGCCTGGTACCCATTGACGGGCGGCATGCAGGACTATAATTATGTGTGGTATGGCTGCATGGAGATCACCCTAGAGATCTCCTGCTGCAAGTTTCCGCCCGCCTACGAGCTCAAAAAGTATTGGGAGGACAATCAGTTGGTATGTTTTTCTCTCTCTCTCTCATCTCTCATCTCTCATTCATTCAATATTTTGTAGTCCCTTATCAAATTCCTGGCTGAGGCGCATCGCGGTGTCCAGGGCTTTGTCTTCGATCCCGCGGGCATGCCCATTGAGCGCGCCTCCATCAAGATCAAGGGACGCGACGTTGGCTTTCAGACCACCAAATATGGCGAATTCTGGCGCATACTCCTGCCAGGCTACTACAAGGCGGAGGTACGTACATTCAGGACCCTCTTCTAGCTCTTCATTTGCCACTCTTTCTGCTCCCCCAAGGTCTTTGCTGAGAGCTTTGCCCCACGCGAGGTGGAATTCGTCATTGTGGAGCAGCATCCGACGCTGCTGAATGTCACGCTGCAGCCCTCAAAGGTACATTATTTGGTTTAAGATTTCTTTATTCCCGGTGCTGGTGCTAAAAACTTGTCCCCGCCCCAACCCATAAAGCCCTACCTGTTGGCCTCTTCAGTCGTCACCACCGCAAGGACGCGTCCTGTGAGCGAGAAGCTGCAGTTG
The DNA here is from genome assembly GCF_900245975.1 of Drosophila guanche. Lineage (NCBI taxonomy): Eukaryota > Metazoa > Arthropoda > Insecta > Diptera > Drosophilidae > Drosophila > Drosophila guanche. The sequence goes on from NW_022995763.1 coordinate 365,793, forward strand.
TCCACCGACTAGTCCTCTCTCCGGGTGCTCTCTGGCTGGCATGGCATGGCAAATACATTCGTAAGATGTGCCTTTAGTCTTAAGAGTTGTGCGAATAATTTGGTGTTTGGTCTCCATCTGGTCCTGTGGCTTTCATTCTTTGTGCACCCCGGAAATGCTTAACTTCAATTCCAAGACTTTTTCTGGTTAAAGGAGAACTCAACCCGCAACCCTCGACCCTTAACCCCCCTACGTACGCCTAAGTGTTTGCTTGTTATCGGTAAATTGTACAATAGAGAGAGAAAGTGGACAATAAACTTGACTCCAACTCGATCATTATCATCCGACACTTTTTGCAGCGCATTGAGGGCATTGGCGGCATTGGCGGCGTCTCGCCGGGCGGCATGTATCGGCCCATACCGGTGCCGCAGCACTACAGGCCACAGATGCCGCCATATGCGGCAGCTGCCTCCAGCGACAATGGCATCTTCTCGACCATCAGCAATGGCCTGAACAGCCTCTACTCGAATATATTCGGCTGAAAGTTCGCGCGGCCGCAAATAGTCTCTAAGCATTTTTTTTGTTTTTAATTTTAGTACTTAAAAGAGGGCAGAAAAACCAACAATAAAGTGTGCAATCTATCGTAGTAGTGGCTGCCTTTGTTTTCAGTTCACATCAAACATTCTCTCCTCACTTTGGAAGCGGAGCTTCAGACAAAATTTAGACTCAAACGAAAAATATAAGCCAAAAATCAATTCGATTCTGAACAGCACAAAAATTAAACCCAAACGAGTAGCGAGCAACGAGCAACGAGCAACGAGTAACGAGTGCACAGCAACGATGAACAGCAACGAGAGAGATGCGTTGAGCCCCAAAATTGGTGGCCTGGGCAGCAGCAGGTTTGAGTTTCGGGTGAGTGCAGAGCCAAGCAAACAGCCAACAGACACAGCAGACATCATCAGTGCCATTCCAGTTTGCCGGTCCGGACTCCATTAAGAATGCGGTGCAGCGGCACAATGAGCAGCGGGCAGCGGAGTTGGCCGAGCAAAGTCGCCAGCGGGACGTCGACGGCGGCAAGGCGTTGGCTGGCGGTCCAATCTTCTGCAAGGTGCGCAGCTCTGGCCGTGATGTGATCAGCAAGTACACGTCCCGCGACATGGATGTGGAGACGCACTTGTCGCTGCACTCTGCCACAGACAAGGAGCAGACACAGGCAGCTCCGAAGTGTTGCCACTTCCAGCAGAGCGAAGTTCCCAGTGAGGTGTGCGACTCGCTGGACTCGCTGGACTCGCTGGAGTCACTCGAGTCGGTGCCCCCCTGGGTGCAGGCATCCGAGGCAATGCTGATGGTCGTCCAGCCACCGTTCCAGCAGCAGCAGGCGCAACGTGTCAGGGTGGCAGAGGGTAGACCCAAGCTGCAGATTCCACCGTGTGTGCAGAGATGGGCGCTGAAGGTGCCACCCAAGCCGAGCAAGAGAGCGGCAAAGACACAGCGAAAGCGTACAATCAGCGCTCAGGATGCTGGCGATGCTGGGGATGCTGGGGATGCTGGCGATGCTGGGGATGGGAGCGAGAAGAAAGCAAATGTCCAAAAGGTCATCCAAGTGCAGTACCGAGAGCCGAGGGCATGCTTTGCGGATGTCATACCCTCGCCCATGATGTCGCAGGCCATCAGGGTGAAGGTGTGCGAGGCGCCGAACATCTCCTACTTTGCCGCAGGCCAATTCATGCATCAACACCGCAGCCTTGCGCCGGAGTCGACGGCGCCGTTCTTTCGCGAGGACAGCGACCTCGAGCACGAGTACAAGGATCGGGCGGCGTATCTCTGTGCGGTGGGGAGTCGCCCCAGCTGTGCCAGCAGCCGGGAAGACGCCACACTGGCTAGGTGCCACAAGACGCCGATGTTCTGCGAGCTGGAGTGCGGTTCGCGCGGAGTGCAACTCTGGCGCAGTCTCAACCCGCTGCGGTACACCTCACAGCGCTCGGAGGAGACGCTGGCCAGCAGCAGTCGGCATCAGGTGGTGCCACTGCCGCGTCCACGAGTGCCCAAGAAGAGTTCAGCAGAAAAGCAGAAGGATGAGCTGCAGACGCTCCACCCTCGCCAGCCTGGAGGGCGGGACGGGAAGTCGAGTCAAGCTGCCACTGTCCCCTACCAGCAGCAGCCAAGGCGTCGCAGATGCCGCCAGACGCAGACGCAGACGCAGACGCAGGCGCAGATGGCGGTGTGCAGCCAATCGCTGGAGCAACTCAAGTGCCAGAAGCTGGGCATCTACAACAAAATAACGCTGAAGCAGGAGCGGATCATTGGCGCCCTGGACCGACTGCAGCACAGTCTGCTGCAGCTGCAGGTGCCCGAGTGCAGCAGCCAGGAGCGCAGGAAGCGGGAGCGGAACGCGTTCGAGTTTTGTGTGCGCTTCTCCAGGAACTTCCTGTATCCGCTGAAGGGCATGCTCGACGATGTGCGCCGCACGCCGGTGACCTACTTCCACAGCGTCACCTCGAACGAGGCCTGCCAGCGGGTGGTGTCTGTGTACGGGTTGATGCACCAATCGATTGCCACGTACCAGCGCCAGCTGCGCTACTTTCTGCTGGACAAGGTGCCGCAGAAGCTGAGCGCACTCATGGAGATGATCTACACGCTGGGCAACACGTGCGTGGAGAAGGGCATACTGGACAGGCAGGATCCGGTGGCTGAGTGCCTGCGCGAGCGATGCACAAAGTTCCTCACCTTCATCGAGGACATGCAGGAGGAGCGCTTCAAGTTGGCCCGCGAGAGCTATCGCCGTGCCCACAGGCAGCCGGAGCGAAAGACCACCAAGCAGAACTTCGACCTCAGGATGTGCCTCAACGACCACAAGACGTACGAGCCGCGGCTGGTGGCCAAGAAGAAGCCGCAGGAGCCGAAGCGTGGCCGTGTGGCACGCACCAAGGTGCCCCCCAGCGTGGCACGTGCCACCGCATCCGCTGCGGATAATGCCCACAGCCCAGAGGAGGTTAAGACACAGGTGGCAATGGACGACATGCCCTACAGGAAGGCAAGGCTGGCCTCGCCCAAGGCACACTTGACCGAGCAGCAGCCAGCAGCGGCGGGCAGAAGGGACAGCCGCAACGCCAAGCTGGAGGATGAGCTGCAGCAGGCCCTGATCGATGCATTGCGTCACGTGTCCAGATCTGAAGTGCATCAGGTGCTCGATCCCTTGATGCGTTCCATTGGCGCCATCCTGGACGAGAAGGTAAGCTGCAAATTGGCACAAGGCTTTGCATTCGCTTCACTTCTTCTGCACTTGTTCCCCCTTTCCAGATGCCAAAACACTAATTGAATTGAGTTTAATTGATTTACGCAAAATTAATACAGTGTAAGCTTTCGGCAAACGACAAATCCCACAAAATTGTGCAACAAAATAGACAGGATTTGGGCCCTCGATGGATTGTTGTATGGAAAGTGGCCAGCAGTTCCACATAGCAAAATTTGGAAAGTATTTCGCATAAATAAATGGAGCCTTGTGTTAGGTTTTTCGTTCAGATGAAAGCCAAATGGATTTCCAAGCTGGCGTCTTCACCACAGAGGGTAGAGGGTGGCTTTTGCCTCTCTGTGCGTGGTGAATATGTTATGGGTACTCCCCACAGCCATGTGGACAACAGCGGAGAGTCTCTGCACAGAAGCCAACATTAAAATGCGCGCCAGGCGAGAAGAGAATTGACGCAGCCTCTGAGGGTGGATTGCTGCTGCTGAGGTAAGCTACAAATGTGAGCACCGGCAAAGCAGTAGCGTACGGAGATGATTTTTGCACATGGATCGTGTGAGAGAGAGAGAGAGAGCGCTAACAGCACTGCAGACTGTAAGCGGTTGGAGGGGAACAGGATGGTAACAGCGGCAACAGCACTGTAGACGCTAGTGCGCTGTGAGCGCTTAGAGGAAACAGAATGTTAACAGTGGTAACAGCACTGTAGACGCTAGTGCGCTGTGAGCGCTTAGAGGAAACAGAATGTTAACAGTGGTAACAGCACTGTAGACGCTAGTGCGCTGTGAGCGCTTAGAGGAAACAGAATGTTAACAGTGGTAACAGCACTGTAGACGCTAGTGCGCTGTGAGCGGTTAGAGGAAACAGAATGTTAACAGTGGCAACAGCACTGTAGACGCTAGTGCGCTGTTAGCACTGCAGGCTGTGAGCGGTTAGAGGAAACAGAATGTTAACAGTGGCAACAGCACTGTAGCGGTTACAGGAAACAGAATGTTAGCAGTGCTGCCGCCACGCTGCTAATGTCAACACTCTGTTACGGGGTGAAAGAAAAAGTTCGAAAAATACCTTCTACCTGCGATATATGCTGCAGCTGTTCAGATTAATGTTTATTTATTATATTCCATTTAACAGATACTTTTGTGCGTTACGAAAAACAATCAAGAGAGGATCTAATCCAGAGGGCGGCGACGGGTAACAATTGAAAGAAAGCTATGTGTGTGTGTGTGTGTGTGTGTGTGTGTGTGTGTGTGTGTTTGTGTGTGTGTGAGATGGACAACAATTGTTTTGTGCCTATCAACTAAACAGATTTATAATAATTACTTGTAAGCATTAACAGCCAGCAGGCAGCATTCAATCAGCGGCATGCTGCTGCCTCCTTCTCCTCGTGCTGCAGGCGCTCGACAGGTGTGCCAAATGCATTTATCGTGTTCTGTTGTCTCATGTGTTGTGTGTGTGTGTGTGTAAGGGTAAGGGTACTTGCTGGTGCTAGTGTGTAGAGGGGCAGGAGGTGCAGCGCCTAGCCCGAGCAATCCTTGCACATCGGCTGGTTCTCCTCCACGGCGAAGGTGCTGGCCGTGATGGGAGTGCCGCACTTCTGCAACAGCAACGAACAACAAGAAATATATGTATAAAAATAGTTTGAAAATGGTTCGTTCCATGGGATAGCTCACCTTGCACTTGAAGCAACTGCGATGCCATTTGGCTTTGAGTGCAACGATCGCATTGTCTATGATCGGCTGGTCACAGCCGGCGCAGCGGATGGCGAACAGCTGCTCGTAGTCCACACGGCAATAGGGCTGTCCGTCGCGTTCGTAGAAGGAGGTGCCGGCCAGTGGCTTCTTGCACGGACCATTGCATAGGAAGCACTCCTCGTGCCATGACTGCTCCATGGCCTTGATGGTGCGCTGTGCAAAAGGGAAACATTATAGCATACTTTCGGGCAAAGTGCAGAAGAGAGAGAGCGAGAGAGAGCGAGAGAGAGAGAGAGAGACACCCACACCCTGACCTTGAGGCCAACAGCAAACAGCAAAAGCTGGCCAGCTGAGGGATACTCTTAGGAAAAGCAATCAAAATCAGCACGCAAAACTGGGGCAATCTCTTGGCAATCTTTGGGTGAAGTATTCATGATAAGTGGAACATGTTGTGGCACCATCTTCATGAAGAAAAAGTCTTAATATTATTTGACAAATACTCAAAGAGTTGCCAGCATTTTGAGCAACTTTGGCAGCGCCTCTCTCCGTACAGAAATAATGCAAATATGAATTTGAATGGGAAAGACAGGCTAAATGTGCAAATGGCAATCACTTCCCTAATTAAATAGTTGCCAGACACTCGTACTTGTTGATATCTGAGCATGTCGCTTTGTGCAAATGTGAATAGGAATCGCCAGATAGATGTTGACAAGATTCATTGCATCGAAGCTAGTAAAGCCGCAAAGTTTATGGCAAACAGACGACGAGAATGAACAGCCCGACAGGGAGGGCAAGAGAGGAATGGATAGACTCTGACTGTGACTGTGACTCTGACTGTACTCACCTCCATGATGGGCTGCTTGCAGCCAAAGCATGTGCCCGAATAGTTCTTCACAAAGCAATCGGTGCAGACGGGCTCATTGTCCTGAATGTTGAAGGTGGCATCTGTGATGGGCTGCTCGCAGTCCTTGCAGGCAAAGTGGCCCGGATGCCAGGTCTGGCCCAATGCCGTGATGATGCGCTGCTCGATGATCTGCTTGCATTTGTGACAGTAAACGGGCGGCTGCGGAGAGTGCGGAGTCGACTGGGGAGGGACACTCATATTAGTTTCGATTCGTTTCAAATGAAAGTCACGTAGGTACTTGAAATATTTCATAGCACATCACAAATAATTCTCTCTTGTGGGTACAGACTGGCGAGATTCATCTTCGGTTTCTCACTTGGGCGAATCGAGTTCAAAAACCGCAGACGACAGCGAAATGTCTACGTAATCCAATACCCAAATGCCAAAAGGCCCCAACACAAAGAATATGTACAATAATTTATATAAACAGCAAAACGAATAATATATTATACAATAATGAGTTGTGCCCGCAAGTTGTGCAAATCCCGAATCGGTGAGTACATTTCTGGGCTTCCATTTTGAGATTCTTCGAGGCATTTGGCTGCCACTTTGGGTCATCCCCAACTGCTCCTTGGTGGCTCTCTTGGCCTCCATGCTCAAGCTTTGATTCAAGCAAATTCGGAGTGAGTTCAGAGTGAAAATTGAATGAAAGCTCTCGAGCTGCAACTCATTTTCAGCACAATTTATTGGGTTTGCCACTCCAGACATGACAGTGGCAAGTGCACCATAAAAAGTCAACAAAAAGGCAAATATTTTTCCAAAATTTGTGTAGCTCGGGGAAACCCCCGTCTGGGGCGGGGGGAGGAAATGTGCGAAATATTATTTACATTTGGCAGCCAAAAGTTTTATTTTGCACAAATTAAACGCAAATTAAGTTTTTCGAGCAGACACCGCCTCAAGTTTTCGCGCCAGATGTGGCAACAATATCAGCAATTTCTCTCCCCCGCCCCCTCCCCCTCGCTCTTTGCTTTTTTCGTTCCTTTTGCATAGACGACGGACGTCTCACTGAGATCATCGCTAGAGTTAGAAACACACAGAGAGAGAGAGAGCGGGAGAGAGCGGGAGAGAGGGGAAGGGCAGCAGCCTCACTTCCAGTAAGTTTTGCTTCCATCCCGAAAATAACAACAACAACAATTAAGAAACATTTTCAACGCCTAATGGGCAGCAAACAAAACAAACAAACACAAACAAAAACCAAACAACAAATGCAGCAAGCAAAACGAACGAAACACACAGCCAAAGGTCGAAGTGCCAATGCCCTTACCCCGCGGCAGGCAGTGCGAGAATTTCCAAAGCAAAGGGAAACTCCGCAAAAAAATACATGAATCTATTCAGCTACAAGACATCCAATAACATCTGAATAAGTCAGTGCTAAATTGATGATTCTCAAAGATATGCAAACCCAACAAAAAAAGTATTTCACTTGACCTCAAAGCGAACAGTTTTGAACCCACAAAGAGGCAGCGATTAAGGCAGCGGGAGGGCGTATCAGATAACCAAACATTTTGATACATTCATTTGATGTTACATGATGATACACCTAAGAACGATCTTGAATGCCGATGGTGATTCACAGAAATAGATTTCAAATTACTGATTTACCGGCAGGACAGGCTGGACTCCACATTTGGGGCTACGCCTGCGGAGTTTCCGCTCTCAATTCGATTTCAAGTGCACTTTTCATTGCTTTTTGCTTTGGTTTTGTTGACAATTTGCATTTGCTATCAGTGCCAGCAGCAAAAATGCAACAGAAAACCATAAAACATCAGATGACGGATCCCACAGCGAGAGAGATCGAAAGATGAGGTGGCAGGTGGCAGGTGGCACGTAGGGATTGTCGAGAGAAAGTCGACAGGTCGGCCTGTGGGTTGGGCGTCAAGTGTTATTCTCTGCTTCTCACATTTGTGTTTGCTCTGTTTACCCATGCCCCATTCCTCGGGCATCAATCAAAGTTGTCAATCAGCGAGAGGCGAGAGGCAATTGGGCATAATGGGGGGGGGGTTTGTGGGGGTCATGGAGGGGGCATTGGCTGTTGCTACCGTTGCCTTCGATCAGATCATTTGTAGCAGACGCCTCCAACAAGCAGATGATCCCCCCCCCCCCCACATAACATACTCAGCCCCATCCCACACAGGCACTCACACTCGAGCACACTGTGCGTATACGTAATGGCCATAAAATCATTTCAACTGTGAGTGAAATGCCGAAATGGTTTTCTAATATATGGGCAAGAAAATCGTCTGGGAATAAGATCAACGGCGAAGAAAACTCTACGAGAAATCGATCGACAATTCCAAGATGAATGGAAATGCCCACAGAAAAGCTGAGCGCACCTGCCATGGCTTGTCCGTTCAGAATAAACATCTTGAGAAGATAATTCAAGCAAAGCTCATTTAGAGGCAGAGCCCCAAGCCCAAGCTCAGGGCAATAAAACGTTTCCGTTTATCAGATGTCATGACTCCCATCAAGCAATCTCCCTCGCTCGCCCGCTCTTTCTGTATCTGTATCATGATAGCTCTGCTGATGACTCTTCTGCCGATGATTAGCTGATGCTACAGGTTAAGCAGGCTCTCCAGCAGTTGCCAGATTTATTAATCGGACAACAAATAAATCGTTTTGTGAGTAAAAGGTTGCATGACATCACCGGATCAGCAACCACACACACCGCGCTCAGAATATTTCTGGGCTTAGTTTCATTCGCATTGTTCGATTTTATATAAGGAATGAGCGAGCGAGCCAGGCCCTTGAGTTAAACTTTTGCTTTCGCCCACTGAAAGCAGTTTCTCAGATTTTGAAATTTTCCCCAAAACAAAAAACATTTTAAGACTGTAACCACAGTCGGAGGACGCCCACTTGGGACGCACTTTGATGATGGCTCTTGAAATATTTTACCCATGAGGAGTACCTCAGCTCAGCCTCTGCCCCTGCCTCTGCCTATTTTGTATTTTGTTTTTTATTTTTAGTATGGCAATTAACATAAAGTCTAATAAGGCAAGCCAGACCATATATTGGCGAGTGCGTGAGTTTTAGTTTTAGTTTTGTTTCTTTTTTGCTTTGGGTAGGCAGCCCAAAAGCCAAATGGATGACGGGTGGCTTGGAGCTGTCTCCGGCGTGTCTTTGGTGTCTGGGCGTGAAAACGGGAAAACGGAAAACCCTAGACATGCCAAAGCGGCGTATGAGCAATCTCCAACAGCTCCAACCTGTTTGGCCTACGCCCCCGCAGAAGATCGAAGCGGACTGCGGACTGCGGACTGCGGTCTGGGGCAGCCAGCCAGCTGGGCGACCAGTTGGAAAGTGATTTGAATATCGGAGTAAACCGCTGCGCCCCCTCCCAGCCCCTTATAGTTACAATAATTGAATAGATCTTGTGGGACTTACCATATTGAGTGCTTGCTGCTCAACTTCGCTTGGGAGAGAGATTTGATTTTATTTTGTCAACAAAATTTATCAGTTCTCGTAGCTCGTCGTACTCCGTACTCCGAATGTGTTTGTGCTGAAAACAATCAGTTGAAGTTTAAGCATGGGCCAACTGATTTTCTGGAAAAGCAAAGCACACACACACATAAAATAATATAACACAAAAAATAATAAGGGTACTCGGGCAACATACACGCAGAAATATGTCTTGAAGTTGAGTTTCTCGACAGGGACTACTGGCTGGTATTTGGAAAGCTCTTTCTGGAATGATAGTGGGAGCTATGAAAGATCTTCAATTTGAGTTTAAGTTTGAGATGCAAAATGCTTGCCACTACTCTTCGTACACCTCTCGCTGAGGCAAACGTCGAATGCCTTTTGAAAAAATGTCAAAAAATATCAAGCCAAAAACTGAATCAAACAATTTCGAGTAATTGCTGCAGATATTAATATTAATTAGTTTATTTTCTGTATTTATTTAGTTATATTTTGTGTTGTGTACCGTTGAAATTTGAGTGGAACGCGGGAATAGGTAGATATAGGAGAAAGGTTGGCCGACAATAGCGGAATAGCAGCCAAAGGCAGTCGCGGAAAAAACAGCAGAGTGCGGATTGTGGACTGTGGATTGTGGATTGTGGAGTCGAGTCGAGTCGAATCGAAACGAGGCGGGTCGAATCGTATCGAACCGAACCGGCGAGCGACGACCAAGAAACTGAAACAGAAACCAAAACGCAGCGCAGCGCAGAGCAGGCGCCAAGGCAGCGCAGTTAGCAGCAACAGCGACAGAGCAGCGCAGTTAGCAGCAACAGCCAGCGAGCGGGTAAATGGAGCCAGCAACAGCGGGTGCCGGTCGTCGGCAGTTCGCGCGCAGGCGCCGCGAGCAGCAACAACCGCCGCCGCAGCAGCAGCAGCAGCAGCAGCAGCAGCGCAGGACGCGCCTGAGTCCCGTATGGAACTCCAACTGGAACAGCGACAAGCGTCCGTGGGTGCGAGGCTCCTCCAACGTGGCAGTTGTGCGGCCCAGCAGGAGCTCCATCGAAACCACAAAGACCCGACCAGCCAGCACTTGTCTGCATTCGCGGGGGATGCACTCCTTCTCCAACCCCTACGTGGCGCTGCTGCACGGCAAGGAACAGGCGAATGGCGCAGTTGGGAAGAGACGCAGCCGAATGCCGGTGGCCCCATGCCCCATGGCCTTGGGACGCACGTACACTGCGCCGCCGCCTCCCACTGCCAGCCAGGCGGCCAAGGGCAGGCCAAGCACAAAGGCCGGCTTAATCCGTAAGGCAGCCATCAAGGCCAAGGTGGAGTCGCACCTGTGCTCCAGCTCGGATCACATGGCGCCTTTGGCGATGGAGAACAAGGCCCTGGCCGAGGCCCACCAGCAGCTAGAGTTGCTCATCACAGGGATCGAGCGGGAGAGTTATGGCCGCCGCCGAAGCACAGGAGCTCGAGGCCAAAGCGGGAAGGGAGTGCGCTGCCAGATGGGTAAACCACCGACAGTGCCAGCCGGCTCTCCCATGCTGAGTGCAAGGGAGAACGCAGAGCAGATCCGACACCTGGTACCGTTGGCATGCAATCCACAGCTGCTGCCGCCGGCGAGGCGAGAGGCGCTGCTGAAGCTGTTATCGCGTGCCGAGCAGCACGACAATGGCATAGTGGAGCTGCTGCGGCCACCCACGGGCAACTCCTCGAGGAACAGGAACAACAGGCTGACGATGCTACAGATGCTGTAAGTATTACTCTCTCTCTCTCTCTCCATCTTTCTTTAAAGGGGCTGGGCAGGGATAGAGGTAGTGGCAGCGGCAGCGGCAGCGACGGCCAACTGTGAATCCAAAATGATGTCATCGTCGGCCATCAGCTGCGTGCGCGAAGAGCGTGCGAGCATTCCGTTGCGATGGAGAGAGACCCCAGCAGGCAACACTCTCTTCTCCACTTTCCAGTTCGTCAGCTGGCAATGCTGCGCTGACGTCATCGTCGCTGCTTGGGAGTTACTCACTCACCTCTGCTACTGGCGCTGCCAGGCGCTGGCGTTGGCGTTGGCAAAAAAAAAACAGCACTGCTGCTGCTTAAAAATACCCTTGCAGAAGGTAGCATTGTGTTAGCAAATGTTTGATCTTTTGACTTTATAGGGAGATGTTGAGCAGCATCAACAGCAGTCCTTGTCCTCCTGTTCGTTGAGTGCCTTCTATTTATTTCACATTATTCCAAGCAAGCCGAATATCTCCATCATGCCATGTGTGCACTCGATCAACGAAGTGTATCAAAAGCTTCGGCCCACGCAGCCTACGATTTTCCGCGTTGTTTTGGTTTTGTTTTCCCTTTTCTTGCTATTCGTTTTTGTTTGTCGCCCTTTGGCGGCGATTAACAAAATATTTACTACCAAGTGGGAGCTCTCTCTCTCTCTCTCTCCTTCTCTAGCCGGCAATGGCAATGGCAATGGCAATCTCCCTCTGCCTCTCTCACGCTCTTTCTTCCATGTCGCTGTTCCTGCTGGCTGCAGGTTGGGGTTGTCCGGACAGCTGACATGCCCTGCTTCGAGGCTTAAGCCACTATCTAACTGTTGTCAGATAGGCGACGCTGACTAACAAGTTCAGGGCCGCCTCTGCAGGCATGCCCCATAAGGGTAGCGGTGCTTAGGTCATCGCCGTGTTCGCTAAGGCCGAACCCAAACCGAGCCAAACCGAGGTGCCGTGTCGTACCGTACCGTACCGTGACACAGTGCCGTAGTCTCACCTCACCTTCGGTGCAACTGTTCCTCCCGTTGTTTCTGTAGCTTTTGCAGTTTGGTCTTTTCGCTGATACGAAGAACTTTCGTAATCAAATACAACGATCGTCGTGTGCTAATCGACAACTGTTTGCAATTGGAATTTGCGTTTTCTCTATATATGTATACCGTCCTATGCACATAGAGGGAATATTTTTTGCCAATAACTTTTGCATAACCGCCCGACTTGTTTGGGGAAACGTTTATTGAATTTGTAAAGAAAAAATAACAGACATCAGGCACATGAACAAATGCGCAGAGAATGTGTTAGAGAATTACTGTAGAAGTGGGCAGGAAACCATCAAAGGCTTCACTCAATCGAGAGAGAAGTCGAAGTTGCCGAACATATTGCGATCAATTTTGATACTTTTCATTGAGCTTTGGCCATAGATAATGCCATTTGCTTTTAAATATTATCAATTGTTCCATACAAATGTTATTGCGAAATGCTAGAAAATGATACCTTTTGGTCGTTCAGTTTCGTTGCACATAAATCATGAAAGTTTGATCAAAATCTGACTGGTTTTTGCTTTAATCTATTAATAGCCCTCAGCTCTATGTTAACGTAAGCCTTTTCACGCTGCCACTGGCTGTGCCCTTTCGATAATCTATGTATAAAACGGTAAGCTCCCACTCCTCCGCCCTCTGCTACCACACCTCTCACTCGCACTCGCACTCGCACTCGCACTCTGCTCTGCTGACTTGACTTCGTCATTTGTGGGTCTCTGTCTCTGTCTCTGTCTCTGTCTCTGTCTCTGTTCTTATTTTCGACTTTCTTGGACACGACTTTTTGTTGCTGATGCGCTTTATTTGTTTGATCAATAAACCATTTAGCGGGCTGCGAGAGAACTCCCTCTGCCTGCAGACCCCCTTGGCATATCCATTTCCATATCCATATCTACGAGTATGTATGTCCATAGCCCACTCTCTGACTGGCAGAGGTTGCCTCATCACTATATTTTGGCGGTGTTTGTTAATTAATTCTTCAACGGTTTTTGGCTTCTCCATGTCCCAATTTGATTGTGTCATATTATTTACGTGCTACGCGCTATCACTGCGATTCGCGGGGTAGGATAAGCTGGCAAAGGGGGTTTCTATTTGCGCACAGAGCAGGCACAACCTTAACCTCAGTGACCCAGACCCAGACCCAGACCCAGACCCATCATCTGGCCCCCAAGCGTATTCAAACATAAGAAATGAATGAATGAATGAATGAATGAATGAGTCGCGCCAAGGTCTAGAAACTGAGGGCATCGAATTAGATAAAACATTTAGAATATATTTTCAGCAGTTTTTAAGAGCAGGTGAAAGAAATGTGGTCCCAACCAAGTCTGGGCCTTCTGAGTACGCTCCAAAGATGAGGCAGGGTACGGCAGAGTATTCAAAATATCTGATGACTCGATTTGCCTATTTGTGGCATTGGCCTTGGAGCTTCTGCTTTCGCAGACAAAGCTCTGGCAGGGGTCAGTTCTCAGGGGGGTTAGGTAAAGGGAAAAAGGTTTGCGTGCCTCCAGTCCATATGAAACTGAATGGGAGCCGGGGAGAGCCCAGGCTGATGCAATTACTCAAGTCTATAAATGTAGCTACTTACCCCCGCCCTTTCGTATCTCCAACTGCCAGACCTTTGTGCCTGGATGAGTCGCCGTATGGCAAGCAGATGTCCCAGAAGTATCTGTGCCAGCCTGGCGGCACGGGCCCACGAACCGACGACGAGCGCTTCAAGGAGGCCAAGATCCTGCGCAGTCCCACCGGTCAGGTGCTGCTGTCGCGCACCCTGGAGGAGGAGCTCAAGGATGAGCAAATTGTGCTCAACTTCATGGAGGAGCAGCTCAACGAGCGCCAGCAGCAGGCCATGCGGGAGCGGGCCGAGCTGGAGCAGCACAAGCAGCTGGTGGTCGAGTGTAGGGAGCGGCGGCGTCAATCCGATCTCAAGAAGGAGCTTACCGATATGGTAATTCCGCGCAGAATGCTGGCCAAAGTTGTTCCCGAAAGCGAGGATGAAGGCCATCAAATCTCACCCTCGGAAATGTTCAATTCAGTCGATGAACCCCTGCATGAGCTTCTTGAGCGGCGACATCAGTTCCAGGTGCATGCTCAGGCCATAGCTTTTCCCAAGACCAAGGACGACACTCACTCGCAGGACACTCCAAAGTGCAATCAAGCCTCACACAGCTTGCAGCAAGCCGTGGCCAAGGCCGCAGACCGCGCTGATCCCCTGACTGAGCTGCGCGACCAGCGACATTTGTTCCAGATGCATTCTCAGGACTGTTGCCTCTACAGAAACGCCCGAAGCTCCGCGCCCTGGGAGATCTTTGCCAGGTATCAAATCCGATATTCCCATTAACCTTTCAATCTCTATATTGGAGGTTTCTTTTGGTATTTCGATTCTACAGTGTGGCCACGACCTGCATTCAGGAGTTGTTGGACGACGTGCTGGCCGCAGACAGCGACAAAGATGATTCTGAGATCGAGTCTGACTGAATCCCTAAGACAAATTGTAGCATTTATTTGCCTGTAAATTGAAAGTAATTCCAAATTCAGATTGAACCAAAAATGTAACTTATTGTAACAAATTGTTTTGCTTGCTTCCTGTTGCTGCTGCTCTTTTGTTCTAATTAGAAGCAGTGCCTAAAAGCAGGCTACACTTTTGTGTTATGCAAATTGTGCCACTCAAGGAATCATTTTTAGATCAGCGCTCGTAGGGCAAATGTTGAGTTCTTTTTTAACTCGATTACAATAATGTTTCCCATAGATTTCCCAGCTGTTTGTTAGTAGAAATGTTGCCACAAGTGGTGCACCAACAGATCTAAACATTAAGCAGCAATAAAGTTCATGGTAAAGTTGGAGTTTTCGCTGATTAAATGCAGCGAATTAAAAGCGCAATTCACGCATCTATATTGTGATGTTGGCCATTCTCAAGTGCTTAGCTTTAAAGTTCGTCGAAAGGTTCATTCACGCTTTAATTGAATTGTTCTCAAATGAAAATTCATCGCTCTATACAGGGGGGGGGGGGGCGTGGTTGCAGCTGGCATGCAGAGTGCTTAGCAACTAACTAAGCTTAATGTTTAGGCCCTAAACTAGGTTCGTACTTAATTCAAGTAACTATCAATGCGGGGGGGCTGGGCTCATCGCTTGACAAAGTCGCGAATGTAGTTGGGGGGGAGGGCAGTTGGTGAGGTGATGTCAACAGTGGCTAGTCAATGTTAAGTCTAAATCCTTTGTGGTTAAAACTAAATTAACTTAAACTCTAGACTACGATCTAAGGCGATTCTCTGTGTGTGTGTGTGTGTGGGAGTCAACAACAAACAACAAAAAAAAAGTACAATAAATATTTGTAGAGGGTTTTCTTCAGCTTCTCGTTGTTGTACAGAAAGATTGTCATCCACAGTCGCTGTGTGCCCGAGGATGATCGTATGGATTTCAGAGCAAATTGGAACAACTCGGCTCGGACACGGCACAATTGGTGGAGCGTGGCAGGAACTGTATGTGCTGCCAGGTGGCATTGAATCTGCAATGGCAAAGCATTAGCGAAAGGCGAGAAGAGAGAGAGCGAGAGATTATGGGCCTACAAATATCTTTCGGCCAGCTGCCGCTCCACATGCGGCTTTATCCTGGCATAGTCCTTGTCCGCCACCGTTGTGCTGCAATGCTGCTGCATGTAGGCGAGGGTGAAGAGCTCGTTCTCATTGAACGACCTCAGGCCGGGCACGCGCAGGCGTCGTGTGAGGCCGAGGGCCTCGTAGGTGTTCACCTGATCGATGCCCGAACCCGGAATGGCGCTGCCCGCATCGATGGCGCCCACAAAGCTGCTCAGTGCCCGCGCCGCTGTCCTCGCCGCACTCAGCGTCACATGGAAGCTCTCGAGGGCCGAGCTGGACAGCTCGCTGAGCTCATGGGTGAGGCGGGGCGGCTGGCCGTTGGCCAAGCAATTGACATCCGGCTGGGCGTAGCGGATCTCCGGCACAGCGTCACTCAGGTCCGAGCTCTGGTCGTTGAACTGCAGCAGAAATGTGGGAAAGTTCGCGATCAAAGCCTCCAGAATGTCTGTGCCAATGCGGGCAAAGTTGACAGCGCTGCAGGAAAACGAAAGGGACAGCATGAATAAGGGGCACAGCTGGAGCTGCAGCTGCAGCCTGCAGACTTACACTGGATAGCGATAATCGTAGTAGCTGGAGCTAATCAGAACCCGCGACACCAGCAGCATATTCAGCTTATTCGAGTAGGCAATGGCCTGTGGATTGTCCCTTGTGTACATCTCGGAAACAATGCTAAAACAGAGAGAGAGAGAGAGAGAGAGAGAGAAAGCGTTAGTGGGAAAGTGAAGAGAAGGCCGACCAAAGACATACACATCCAGCATGCCGAGCGGCTTCAGTTTCTTCTCGAGTCGCGTGCGCCGGAAGGTCCAAATGGACTCCAGATGCTCCACGAAGTACAGATTGTTCAGCATCAGATCGTTGTAGTAGTCCTTCAGGTAGTTGGCCTGCTCCAGCACCTCCCCGGGTATGCCAAACTGCAGCCGCATCTCGTCCAGCTTCTTCCTGAGGAACTGCCGCGCGGCGCTCTCCAGCCAGCTGGCCTGCTCCAGCGAGTCCTGCAGCTGATTGCGCAGACTGTAGAACATGAGGCGCAGATACTCCTCGTTGGCATGCGTTTTGTTCATGCCTCCAGCTGCCTCGGGGCCGGCTGCCTGCCGCTCGAACTGCTGCTGGGGCGGCTGCTGCTGCAGCGCCTCGACGGCAAAGGGCAGCCAGTCGCGCACCACGCGACTGCAGATGAGCCAGCGCGGATAGCTGGCCGTGCGGCCATAGATGGCATGATCGAAGTGCTCCGCCAGCGTGCGATACTCCTTGGACAGGTGCGGCAGCATCTGTCGGGCCAGCGACCAAATGATGAAATTATTGATGGGCCTGCCGAGAACAGAAACGGATTGTTGGTGCATGCGGGACTCGCACTCTTTGCGGCACAAACTCACTTCTTGTCCGAGGTGGAGAGCAGCTCCGAGAGGGAGTGCAGCACCTCCACGTCGCGCACCAAGACCTCGGTGTCCTCGGTGATTCGCGTATTCGGAAACATGGCCTGCAGCGACTCAAAGATTGGTAGCTGCAAAAACGAAAAACGAAACTGTAGAGCTGACCAAGGAGAGAGCTGCGTCAGCTGCGCTTACCGATGGTGCTTTGGTCTTCAAGTCGGCCAAACGCATCAGCCTGTTCAACTGTCGATCTCCGGCGGCTTTGGCATCCTCCATGTGGTTGACAATGCGTCGCTCGTAGTGGAAAATGTCATCGGCAAACAGATCCGCCTCGCGTGACACAATACCTGCGAGACATGCAATCCAGCATTCGGGTGGAATCTAGTGTTCGGCGCCTCAACTCTTACCCATATTGATGGCAAAGTCACGGAGCAGCAGCTTGTAGCCTCTGACCACATCCTCGTCGGCATCGGGGCCATAGAAGTACTTGTCCGGCAAACCAATCTGGCCCTCATCGATGGCAATCACGTAGTCGTGCGGATTGCTGTAGCCGTTCTCCACGCTGATGCGATAATAGGGGAATATTCCGTACTTGGCCTGCAGATGCACCAATGCCCGCTTGTGCTCCCAGTACTGCAGGCGGTTCGCGTCCCGAAATAGCTGCCAGCCATCTGCAGAGACGGAGACGAAAGTGTAATTAGTATCATGCGAAAAGTACGGGTTGGTCGGGTCATGGTTGGAAATCCCCTGGGACTCGAACGGGAACGGGAACGGGAACGGGAACGGCTCGATGCTAATCAAAAATTGTACATTGTCGCTGTGTGAATGGATATTTGGATCGATTTATGGCAATTAAAAGCGCTAAAATGTTTGAAAAGCGATGAGAAATCTCAACAACAACAAACAATAAATAATATAACAAAACAAATGGTGAAATGGTGAAACCCAAGTAGACAGCTCGGTGGGTCACTCCGAGGCGAATACTACTCTCTAGACATGGATTCAAATATGGAAATTGTACCGGGCAAAAGGTTGCCCATTTGACACAATTGGAGCATCATTTGGAGCTTAATCTAAGTGCAAGAAATTAAATTGTTGCAACCATCCAACGGCCAGCAGTGATCGCTCAAGAACCCTAATGTAGATATCGCTTTTTGGCCAGTGGCTTCCCTGCAAGTTTCATCATTCAGCTGATGACATCCCGCAGACATGGAAATTGATTGTGGCTTGGGTCTCTATTTACATCCGCAATTAGCACTTCGGGAACTTCGAAAGCAAAAACACAGCAACAACAACGGAAAACCCCTCCAAAAACAAGAAAATCAATCGAGTTGGTGCTAGCCGGACGTATCTGTAGTATCTGTGACTGTGACTGTGGCTGGACTTGGCTGATCCGCTGCTATAGTTTTTTAACGATTTATTGCAAACCACTTTAATTAACTTCAATTAAAAGGCCACCACTGGAGGACGGACACCCGCTGTGGTATAAAAGATGACAGCCGGACATGGAGAACGCATCAAATCAGTGCAGCAGCTTCAGTGCGACAGTTGTCCGGCTCCCACATCACAGACATCCTCTCTCCCATTCGACAGCATGAATCAGTTTGTGGTGAGTAAGAGTATTCTGGCATGGTGTCCATTCTGCACTCCATTCTGACACACGTCGTCGCATCCTCCATGTGCAGATCTTGGCCTGCCTGGCGGCTATTGGTGGCTCGCTGGCCGCTCCACGTCCGGATGTTTCCCACTTGGGCTACCGCTACCAGGCTGGCGGCTACAATGGCAATCTGCCCGGCGCTGTGGTGAGCACACCGCTGCTGGGCAGCTCCTATCAGCCCACAGCCGCGGGCAGCAACTACTTCAGCTCGGCGCCATCGATTGGACAGCTGAGTGCCGGCTCCGGCTCCGGCTCCGGCTCGGGCTCCTCCTCATTTGGCTATCAGGTTGGCAGTGGCAGTGTAACCGGCTCTGGAGTGGGTTATGGTGTCGGGGCTGGCATTGGCTTTGGCGGCTCATCCGCGAACAGCGACAGCATTGGACTGCAGGGCCTGCGGCCCGGTCCGGCCATCAACTACAACGAGCAGGAGTCGTACATCAGCCACCTGGCGAACTTCCAGCCCGCCCAGGTGAGCAAACACTTCTATGTGCACACCGCGCCCGAGGACCACGACGAGCAGCAGATCGTACGCTACGTGAACGTGGGCAGGCCCCAGAAGAACTATCGCGTGGTGTTCATCAATGCCCCGACCTCGACCACCAGCAAGGCCAAGATCATCGCCAATGTGGCGCCCGTCGAGGAGAAGACCGCCATCTATGTGCTGTCCAAGAAGTCCAATGCCCTGGACGTCAGTGCCGAGGTCGTCACACAGCGGCCGGTGGCCAACAAGCCCGAGGTGTTCTTTGTCAAGTACAAGACGCCCCAGGAGGCGGCACATGCCCAGCAGACCATTCAGGGTGAGTCTTGCAACACACACACACACACACACACACAAACACAAACTGACAACTCTCCTTCGTGTCTGTCCACAGCCAACTATGACGCTTTGGGCGGCGCTTCTGAGACCAGCAACGAGGGCATCATTCCCGTCTCATCGGTCATTGGCAGCCTGGGCGACAATGGCGCCTCCGGCGTTGTCACCGATGCCACTGGCAGCCTCAACATTGTCGGCACCGGCGGTGTGCCCACCGTAGATGCCACCTACAACAGCAACAACAATGTGGGCTTCGATGCCGCGGGCAGTCAGCGTCAGGTGATCAGCACCTTCCAAGGCTCCAATGCCCAGGCCACATACTTGCCCGCCAAGCCAGTGCGCAAGTAAATCGAATCATTTCAAGCTTTCATCCCCCCCACACACACTCCAGGACCTCAACCACATGCCCCACTCGGAATTCTAGGCAGAGTTCCTTTGCGATTTTCGATTCCAATTTTTGTATAATGTATTTTTTTTTTTGTAATAAAACTTAAGCGTTCTTATAGGCATTCAAAAAATGTAGAAAAAATGTGTTTATTTTGCAGAGATTTTTGTTGGACAACCGGCAAAAGTTGCATAATCGGAAAAAGCCCAAAGAGCGGCAGCCAATCCACTCGGAACCACGCAATGGATGGCCAGTGGGCAATGGCCAGTGGGCAATGGGCAGGCACGGGTAAATAAATTAGCGACTTAGGCTCGGAATTGATGATATGCCAGCAGCAGGCGACGCCAAGGTCGGCCCATGCCAATGCAACTCGGCAGCGCATTAAAATACCTTCGAGTATTAGATAAATAAATAAATACAACAATATTTTGGATGCCTCTGGACAGAGTGCCGAGTGCCGAGTGCCCAGCGAGAGGGCGCCAACAAATTTATTATCAATTACAAACGCCCAAATGGCTGGCAGCCCCACGAGTATCTGGCATCTATGGCGGCTGGTGTTTCGTATCTGGAGATCTGCATATCAATAGGGGCGGCTCTGCTTTGGCATAAAGATAATCACACCTACTAAATAAAAACGCTGCGACGGACGGTAGCCGGACCCGAGCGCAACTTTTCAAGACTGAAAACTGAAACTGAGCCACGAGACACTGAATATTGGCCAGATCTTCTGATGCGAGCGCGGCGATTTGTCCCTCGGTTCGAATTTCTATTAGCTGTCAGCATCAATAAAATGTTACATAAATTTGGCAGGCAGGCGGGCGGGCGAGCGAGCGGAATAAATATGGAATGCCTAATTGATAATTATCATTTTCATTTTCGGTTTGCTTTTCCATAATCCATGCCTCATACGATATGCCATCTACAATCTGCTAATAGCTAAATTAGTGGGCCTCCAAGTGGACACAGAATGCATTACCACACACACACACACACACAGAGCACTCAAACATTCAACATTCATCACTGA
Organism: Drosophila guanche; assembly: GCF_900245975.1. NCBI lineage: Eukaryota > Metazoa > Arthropoda > Insecta > Diptera > Drosophilidae > Drosophila > Drosophila guanche. Next base: position 386,641 of record NW_022995763.1, read on the forward strand.
TGATCCGTATTGTTGTGCGGTTTTTATTCGTTTATCGTTCTGTCATCCATTTGCCGCACATAAACTCGGGCATTAGTCGAAGTTCGAAACATCTGTGGCTCTCTCGCGCTTCTACATTTGTCCAGCCGAATTATGTTTTATGGGTTTGCATTTGCCAATATTTACGATGTACACACACACACGTCCAAGGCGACACCCGACGACAGACTCCATCGCCGGTGAATGGCTCGCTCTCTGAGTCATCGCGATTGATTCGCTCGATGTTGTCTCTGCCCTGAGCAACATTTAGGAACAGCAACAGGAAGCCCACCAATCTTTTGTTCGTGAAGTTCAGGTTTCAATTGCTGAACTTTCCCCTAACTAACAATCACAAAGATGCACCACAATGAGGCTGCTGGCTGCTGCGCACTGCTATAGATATTTTTTGCAAATTAATTGATGATCGAATAGGCCCGGCAAAACAGGCACAAAAAACCCAGCAAACTTGTTTGAGCGCCGCCTGTGAAGATGATCTGAAGACCCGAAGATCATCGGCAGCGACAACGCGGAGGTGTTCCGTTCAAGCCTACAAACGGACGGACAATAGATCGAGCCATTTGAAGATATATTTTTAGAGATATTCGCCAAAATAAATCCCATCCATTGTGGCCCCAAGGCGAACGCAGTCAAGTTCAATGCCAGTGGCAAAAGAAGCAAACTTTTTGGTTGAATGTAAACCATGGCTAAGGCTAACCTGAGTCAGTCAGTCAGAGCCCGATTAGAGCGCATCTGCGAGACTGACTGAACACTGAAGACTGAAGATCGTTCTAATTTGAATAAATTTTAGGTCACTCTCAAGACTGAGCTCAACACCAGTCGAAAAGCGAGATTGAAACTAAAACTAAAACTAAAACTGAGAGCATAGGCTCGGTCATTGGATCGGAGCATTGAGAGATGCCATCAAATTTGCATAAACTGACGTTGACGCTGGCAGAGCAGAGCAGAGCCAAAGCCCAAGCCCAAGCCCAAGCCCCAGCCAGAGGGCAGTCGGAGCGTATATAACCCAAGTGGAGCGGCCACAAATGCAATCATTGCCTCGCAGCAATTCGTCAACGAAGCAACCCAAAAACCGAACATTTGTCAATTGTCTCCCCACCGAGGATCACTAAGGATTACCATCAAAAAGAGCAGAAAGAGCAGCAGGGATCATGTTCGTTCGTCCACTCATTATTGGTTGCCTCCTGGCACTCCTGGCCGTGGCTCAGGCACGCCCACAGTATGGCTATGAGCAGCCCGGCCCTGGGCCCACGGAGCCCCACATTTTCATTGGTGGCAATGGCAACGGCAACGGCAACGGAAACGGCAACCACATTGGCGGTGGCCTGGTGGCCATTCAACCACATCGCGGCGGCGACAAGTACCTGCCGCCGGCCAGCACCACCCAAGCGCCGATCATCAACAAGAAATTCTACGTGGTGTCGGCGCCCGAGGACCACAGCAACGATGGCAAGGTGAAGCACTTGGTGCTGGGTCGCCCGCAGAAGAACTATCGGGTGGTGTTCATCAAGGCGCCGGCGGGCGACAATGCCAATGTGAAGTATTCGGCCGAGTTTGCGCCGCAGGAGGAGAAGACCGTCATCTATGTGCTGTCCAAGAAGGACAACGATCTGGATGCCACGGACATTGCCACGCCAGCACCCACGCAGCCCAGCAAGCCGGAGGTCTTCTTCATCAAGTACAAGACCGACGACGAGGCCAAGCAGGCGCAGCACGAGATTCAGGGACAATACGACAAGCTGGGCGGCACCAACGAGTACCAGGAGGACAATAATGCGCCGATTACGTCGGTCATTGGCAGCTTGGATGGCCTCAATCCCGATGGCAGCTACAACTATCGCCAGATTGGCAATCGGCCATCGAGCTCACCCAGTGCCCAGTATCTGCCCAGTTTGCTGAAGCATTAATCAACACACAATCATCGCTCCTCCCCCACACACACACACACCCATTAGTTCAGTTCAGTGTTGCATAATTTTAAGATTCAACTGCACCTCTCTTTTTTTTGGTATTTTTTTTTGTTATTTGTTGCCAATAAAGTTTATATTTAAAAAGGAAAAGAGAAAAGTCTAGAAGGATTTTTGGCTGCAATTTGGAATTTGATTTCGATTTCCTATTAATAAGTTGGAGCCACAACCAAATGAAATCCATCTCAAAGTCAAAGTTTTTTGTGTGTGTCTTTTCGCTCTCAGCGATATTCAAATCAGTGAGGCCAAAATGCCAACAAAAATGCAATCCAAATTGGAATCAAAACGACCAAAATGACAATGACCGGGCACAGCCACAGCTGCTGTCAAAATGTCCAACAGAAATTAGCTTAAATGAAGTGAGAAATCAAAATAAGCTCATCAAATTTAATTAAATAGTAAAATTTGCTTTTACATATACTTCATTTGGCCAGGGCTCTTTTTTCTTTGGCTTTGATTGGGCCATTAAACTGACGCTGAATAAACTGCACAACAGATCAAATCAAATCAAATCAGGGGAAAATGAAGAGCAGAAAGAGCACTCATGAAAATGAGATATTGAAACGGAAGATCGAAGCTTCTTTTTTGTATATATGTGTGGGGCCTAGACAAAAAACACCAAAGCGAGCAAGGGCGAATTCGCGTCACGGCGAATTCCAAGCACGGGAGCAAACGCAAAGAGAAAACGAAGGAGAGCGAATTGAGAGCGAGACGTAAAAGGTTGTGAAATCGAGTTCTTGTACCGTTATGCCATATATATTCATTCACCTTTGCTTATAAACAATAAACATAAATGTATTTCATTTAGCTTTTGATTTGATTTGACAATTTACTGCCACGAATCCTTAACAATTCGCATTTAGTTCTCACTTCTACATCTTCGATCAAGCCAACCTTCACACACAAACACAGACAAGCAGCTAAAACCAGTGGGGGAATCCACCACTAATGGGCATGGGCATAGCACTCGGTGTTGGCCACAGTTTTTCTCAATAATAAAACGGAGCATAAATCAAATTAGCTGTACCATTTTGCTTAAATGCGACATGAAAGTGTGGGAATTACGCGTCAATTTATGCAAATCGAAACCAAGAAACCGAACCAGTTCCGAGTCCGAGAGACCGCACTTTCGAGTCCATTGTTGATATTTTAATTGTCTCAACATCGAGCATAAACGCAACAACAAATAAACCCAGCCCAAGAAATGCTGCAGATTAATCTGCAAATCAGCATAGAGGCTGGCCCAGAGCCAGAGCCTGAGAGAGAGAGAGAACTTCTCATTGAAGTTCATTGGCTATAATCCATCGATCCATCGATGGTGAATGATCTACAGAATTAGCAGCGAAATGTGTGCTACTTAGAGCTCCTACAATTATAGTTTAAATTATAATTAAATATATTTTGATATATTTCATCATTTTTGGTTTACATTTCGTTTAAATCTCCACACATAATGCGCCCTGGAAGCGATCTTGCAACACGCAGACCTGACTCCCATATAAAAATGCTTTGAAACTGCCTCCTGCTGCCACCGCTGCACACATTTTCACGCACAATTAATTAATAATTAGTTCGTTGCTGAAGTCTTTTGTTTTATTTGCGCATCTCCTAATTGGTCTGAGATTTTCACAGATTTCTTTCGGCAGATCTCGCTGTTGGACATTTTCTTTTAAAAGTGAACCACACTGGCGATGCGTGGCACAGTTGTTTCACTTTCATTGCCGCGACATGCTCAGCCTGTGGTGTCTGGTTTTAGTCTCCTGCCTGGGCCTGAACGAGGGCCAGGTCTCGCGCTCGTATCTGCCGGCACCCATGCCCATCATAACCAAACAGTTCTACAGCATTTCCCCCGCCGAGGAGCCCGAAGAGCTGCAGCCACGCACCAAGCACCTGGTGATAGGACAGCCAAGGCGCAACTATCGCATCATATTCATACGGGCGCCCAGTGCCAGCAGCGAGCAGCTGAAGTACACCGCCGAGCTGGCGCCCCAGGAGGAGCGCACTGTCATCTATGTGCTGACGAGGAAGTCGCAGGAGCTGCAGGCCGAGGACATTGTGGCGCCCCAGCAGCCGGCGGCGGCAGAGCAAAAGCCCGACATTTTCTTCATCAAGTACAGGACGAACGAGGAGGCGGCCGCCGCTCAGCGCGAGATTCAGACGCAGTACGACCAGCTGGGCGGCAACACCGAAATATCGGCACCCTATGTGGCGCCCATACGGTCCGTAATTGGAGCCCTAAGCGCAGCCCCCCAGCGGCAATCTACACCAACGGGCACTGATAGCAGCGACAACGGTGGCGGGGACGGGGGCTATCACTATCAGCGACCCCAGACCCTGCCCCTGTCCCTGTCCATGCTCGTGGCGCCAGTGAATCGTTGAATATTCCGCTCCAAATTTGCATATAGTCGATAAGCAATTTCCACAACAACACACAGAAATTGATCATAAAACCTTAGCCGAACGCGTAAATAAAAAAGAGCTCTCTTCATTATTTGTTGTTGTATCATTTTTGCACAGTTTGTGGTTTTTTTTGTCTGCCAAAGTGCTTTGACCCTGTGCTTCGATTGAGCTTGTTGGGCGTTCGGTTACAAAATAAGTCAAGTGCAAAAATCGGAGTGAAAGTGAAAAGAATTCGCTACGTAAAAATATGCATTTCCAAATGAAACTGCAATGAAAGCTCTAAGTAATGGAGTTAAAGGAACTTGACTGAAGAAAAACTGCTGAAAAGGTTCACAAGTTGAGGAGATTTCCAATCAATCAACCAATTAATCTTCCAAACGAAATTCTGCACCACTTTTGAACACTTTGGGAGCTTTAAAGGTTCGCTCGATGGGCACAACATTTGTTTAGTTTGTAAAATACTTATACATTTATCCCTGGCACAATTTGTAACAATTTCTATGCCTTCACCGGTAATCCTACTGCAATTATTTGTTCACATTTTTGCTGATTTTTTGCACACATTTGTCTAGACTTTTCGGGGGCTTCGAAACCGAAACAGAAACAGAAATAGAAACGGCAATGCATTTTTTTGTATTTTATCTGATTTGTCGAATTATTTGTTTGCAAAGCTCTTTGGATTTATTTGCATTTGCATTTGCATTTAATTAATAGGATTTTTGAGAGCCAAGAGCCAAGAGCCAAGAGCCGGGCCACGACGACCTTTTTTTGATTGGCAGCAGCAACAATTTGGCAGCAATTAATCTTAGGAGATGGCCAAGCATCCAAACAAAGCAAATCCACGCGGATTAAGAAGAAATTTTATGCAAACTTTGGCCATGCCCCAAGGTCGCAGCAGTAGCGAATTATGTGCGGGTTCTAAGCCTGTCGACACCTGGTCCGGCCTGGCCCAGCGATCGCCTTCAAGCTGGCCCAACTGGGTCTAACAATCATAACGCAAAACCCTAAAGACCAGCGATGCCCAACCCAAGCCAATGCGCACTCAAATTATGGCAATTATATTGAGATATTTCATGCCATCAACCGAGAGACCTCCGTTTGGAATTTCGTTTTTGTTTGGTTTGTTTTTGGGGCCAACTAACGATAGACCATGACACAAGTTCCCAACTCTTTTGGGGCTATACTTTAGGGAAAAAACGTGGCATCAAAGTTGCTTTCAATTTAAATATTAAATAATAGAATTTACTTTGCAATGTGCAATATAAACTGTTCACAAGCCAAGGGGAAATGCCCTAAAATTTGTCACAAAAAAGTGCCTTCCAAGGCGGAAATCAAAGTCCAAGAGAATTAAAGTTCATTAAAAGAAAAAAACAAACAACATTAATCCAATTAAATATCCAATGGGGCACTGCAATTATTGAAATTAACCAAAGAGCATACAAAATTCAAATTCATTTTCTCACATCATAGTCGCTGGAGATTCATAAAAGCGAAATCAATGCCAATAAATCGCTGCTGCGCCTTCGGCAAAGCTCACAAATAATAATGATTCCCCCCCTCCCCAGCAATGCTCTTTCTTGGCCAAAACATAATCATTATTAGATTCTTGTTAAAAATGCTGGCGTAGTACGTCATGCCAAAGAGGAGAAGACTCTTGCGGAAGCAGCAGGTTCTGTTCTGGAAAAAAATCCCCCCCAAAAGAACACCAAACATGGATTGTTGGATCGTTTCTCCGACAGCAAACATATCGCAGGTTCATCAATCAATAATGATTGAACAAATAAATGACTAATTGAGGAAAAGTAAGAACTCGCAAGGTTCTCGCCAGCTTCTTGGCAGCAGGGAAAGTTGTCTCTAAGAAGCTTCTGTTTAAATTATGCTCCAACTGGAAAAACACTTTCAAGTTCCCATAAGCAAAAGGACACACATCTTGTGAAATGTGAAAATGTTACATAAAATTCCACGATTTGGGCTGAATTTCCTAATGCCTCAATTGAGACTTTCAAAAATAGTTCTCCCTCTGCTATGCTACCCAAATTAAGTTCTTTGTGAGGGTTTATGCATACAGAAATATAATAATTATACAATAGAAATCAATCAATGATGATGACATCTCTATGCAAGAAATTAGCATGCCAAATGAGGTGCACAATGCGACAAAAATGCAGCCGAATTAGCTGGCGATATTATTTATAGACAGCGAAACAAAACAGCGCCAAGACAAGATCTACAGACAGACAACAGGTCACATTAAAGGAGGCGTGAAAGAGATGGTCGAATGCTGCGGCGGGGGGGGGGGGGGGGGGGGGGGGGGGCACAGCAAACAAGTCAAATGTCAGAGGTTCGACTCACGAGAGACACAGTCAAATAATTGAGCAATTAATTAAAGAGCGAGGAGGAGCAGCAAAAGCAGAAACAGAAACAAAAATTATAGAAGCAGCGGAAGAGAGAGGAGTAGGAGAACAGAGAGTTGGATCTGACTAGGGGTTAAGCGGCTACTCTTTCGGGTTGGTGTTGGTATAAAAGGCCACAAATCATTGACGGGCAGCATCATTAAGCCAACAACTGAAAAGCACTCAAGATGCGTCTATTTGTGGTAAGAGCGAGCTCGCAACGGATGGACTAACACCAAAAGGATTATCCCCACAGGATCCATTGATCGTTCAACATTGTTCCTCTGTTTTGTTCACACTTTAGACCCTTTGCACTCTGCTGGCCGTCGGCCAGGCCAAGCCCCAGCAGGGCTACAACTATGGCAGCGGCCTCTCCGGCACTCTGACGACCCACAGCCAGGGCAGCCATGGCGGCGCGGGCTTCCTCAGTGCGCCCAGCAACACCCACAGCGCTGTGGCCCCCTATGGTCCGCTGGGCGCCTTCCAGAGCGCCAGCGTTGGCTCGCTTGTGGGCAGCGTTGCTCCCCAGGTTGGCTACAGCAGCGGCGGCTCCGGCTCCTCCTCCTCATCCTCGAACTTTGGCGGCGGCCGTGCCGCTGGCTTCTCTAACTATGGCGGCTCCACTGGCGGCTTCACTGGCTTCGGCCCCAGCCCGAACATTGGCTTCGGCGCCCTCTCGGGCTACCAGGCACCCAGCTACCAGAAGCAGCAGGAGCAGGAGGTGCAGCGCGGCTTCCAGGAGCCCATCATTCACAAGCAATTCTTCACCGTCGCCGCACCCGAGGAGCACGAGAATCTGGAGCGTGCCAAGCATCTGGTGATCGGTCGCCCGCAGAAGAACTATCGCGTGGTGTTCATCAAGGCGCCATCCTCGAGCAATGCCAATGTGAAGCTGTCGGCCGAGTATGCGCCCAAGGAGGAGAAGACCGTCATCTATGTGCTGTCCAAGAAGGACAATCAGCTGGAGGTCAACGACATTGCGACGCCAGCGCCCACAGTGCCCAGCAAGCCGGAGGTCTTCTTCATCAAGTACAAGACAGAGGCGGAGGCATCTCATGCCCAGCAGCAGATTCAGGGTAAGTCCAGCCACATCCATTTGCCTGCCATCTGTGCTTTAATGTGTGTTTGCTTTGCTCCTCCTTAGCTGAATACGACAGGATTGAGGGCACTTCGGAGCACAGCGATGGTGGCGTGGCGCCTGCTCAGTCCGTGGTCGGCATTCTGGATGGCGGCGCCCTTGGCTCGGCCAGCAGTGGCAGCGCTCAGTACACTGGCGGCAGCTCTGGTGGTGGCTACACTTCCTCCGCTGGCGGCAGCTCGACAGGTGGCTACACTTCCTCCGCTGGCGGCAGCTCGACTGGCGGCTACACTTCCTCCGCTGGCGGCAGCTCTAGTGGCGTTCAGAAGACTGCCCAAAGTGCCACCTATCTGCCGCCCAATGGCAAATAGAAATGGCAAAAGCGATGAGCCAATAGCATGAATATCCCTTTTTTTTTTACCCAAAATAAATGCAACGAAGAATCCCTAACAAGAAGATCTAGCCAGGGGCACTCACCCACGGATTTAATGGCTCGCTTTAGCAGCAGATCCGACTGACTCTTGTCGAGGGCATCGATCTCGCGGCAACTGCGATACAAGCTGCTGATGGTGGACTCCACGGAGTAGGAGCCTTCCGCCGTGTTGGGCAGCATCGAAATGAAGCGATTCAGTTCATTGAGTTCTGCATGGAGGGAACCAGCGATTAGTGGAGTCAAAGAGGGAAAGATTGTGGCGGCAGCGTCCTCACCCTGATACTCATTGTAAGTCTTGTAGTTCCATTCGCCACGCTTGATCACAAAGTAGTCGTTGTCGGCATAGTCGCTGGCAAAGTTGCCGCACGCCCACTCGTATGTCTGGTGGCACGGACTCTTCGATGTGTTGGCCCACAGCAGCAGCTGGCGGCTGCTCTCCACGCACTCCCGCTCCAGGCAGAGCGGCGCACGCAGATAGAAGGGCACGTCCGGCCAGAAGGCCAGCAGCATGATGATGATGATCAGCAGCAGGGCGCACAGGCAGGCGGTGGTCACATACAAGATCCTTCGTTTCCGCGACAAGCTCATCAACGCATCGAAGGAGCGACGTCCTGGAAGCAGCAAGGCTTTAACACAAACCACAGATGGCAGATGGATGGATGGAAAATGGAAATGAATTGTGAGTTGATTTCAATGAGATGATGATGCTGCAGCCACTCACCTCTCAGTCCATTCGCCGAGGGATGCGTGGAGTTGGGTGTATTTGCTGTGGGTGTCCTGCCGCCGCCGCCGCCCCCGCCACCTGCCACTCCACCGCTGACCTCGCTGAGCGCCTCTTGTCGTGCCGCCTCCAGGTCTTTGGGCGTTAGACCCGCCTCATCCATGTGCAGCTTCTGTTGATTCGTCGTCAGTGGCGCCGTTTCGCTGCCCTCGATCTGCTGTTGCTGCTGCTGCTGCTGCTGCAGCTGCTTCTTGCCACGGATCTCGTCCTGGCTGCTGTGCAGCTTGTAGCTGCGATCATCCACCTCATCGATGGCACAAATGGTGGGCTTGTACTTGCCCTGATTGATGGCCATGATTTCCGCGCTTGTTCCGGCTCGAGACTCTGGACGGGCTCGTGGAATCGTTTGTAGTCTGTCGTCTGGCGTCTGTCGAGGTGTCTGCGGCGCTTCCTCAATGCAAATATTCAGACATTTTCAGATCTGTATGGAAGATGAAAGAAATTATTCACAAAAGTACTCTGCGCATTGCCTCTGATCAACAGCCCCAACAGACTTGATAATCAAAAGAGATTACCTTGAGACAGTTACCCCTGCCCTGATAGTCAGCTGTACACCTCCCTCGTTGCTATCCACACGTATAGACCTTATGTAGAGCATCAGCGATAAGTGAGAATTGCCCCGCGGAGAGGGCGCAGATAGCAGCCACTTGATGGCTCTGATATAAGTATTCTATGTACATACAAACATTTTGATGTACATAAAGAGAAACATAGGTATTGGGGATCAGCGACTGGCTTGCTTGCATTCTTCTGCCCAACATTTGACTTCTTTTCAATTTGTAAATTGACAACAATTGCCGGCAATTTGCACTGCGAAAAATATGTCTCTCTCGGACTCGAACTCGGACTCGGACTCGGACTCGGTCTCGATTCATGCATAAATCTTAATTGAGCTCCGTGCAAGTACAATAATTAAAAATGCAACCGAAAGTGCAACGAATTAAAGCAGGCTAATTGATAATTACACTTGAAATCGGTTCATATTTTTTTTGGGTGGGAGATGTTAATAAGAAGATTCAATCTCTTCGCTTTGGGGGAAATTTATACAGCGAAGAAAGTTCATTCTGGCAGAGGAGCATTACGCTTCATGGAATATATACGATGCTCCAGATATTCCACACACAGATCGTACAGTTCAGTTCTGGTCTCGCTTCGGTGAACCGCCAGCGCCGCGGAAGAGTACGTGGGCGGGCGTCACTTGTCTGTGGTTTATGTTCGGCTTTAAATAGTTATAGTTTTTCCATTTTCCTAGTTCTACTTGTGCTTTCAACATCAACTCTGGCATGTAATGTTATAGCATGTTTGTCATTCAATCTGTGGGAAGTGTACACCCACCCCCACACACAACGGACGGAAGGGAACGGATCGGAGCGGATCGGATCGGATCGGGAAGGCCAGGTTGATTACTGGAAAACTGGAATGAATGCACGCGAGAGCTCGAGCGAGCGCATCATCATGGCCGAGCCGAGTGGTGTGTATACTCCGTACATGAATCATAATTAACGCACCTTCAACGCTTTGGTATTTCCTAATTTTGTACACTTTAATCATGATTCTACCAAGCCGGGCAAATCTCTTCTAGCGATAAGTTCTGGTCAGTCTGCTGTGCGCGCGGGGATTTAAACCAGAAACCACACACACACACACACACATGGAAATATATGGTAAAGGCAATGAAAAGTGATATTTCATTTGTTTTATCTTATCGCTGTGAGATTATTGCCTAATACATTGTTCATTTTTAGGCACCGCTTCTAAGGCTCGTTACTCCACCTCTTTGAGATAACTTTTGGTTTCATGGTTAGCATAAATCAAGTTTTATGTAATATTCAGCTATGGATTTAATTAAGGAAAACTCAAAGATATACCATATTTCAAGTGGCTTGTGGGTTAAGGCTATCTGCGGGGTGTATGGAATGGGAATGGGAATGGGAAAGGGAATGAGAATGAGAATGAGAATGAGGCCTATCTGCGAGTGTTGAGTAATGACCAAAGTCACTATCAAGTGATAAGATCTTCAGAAGACGCACATAAAGATAAACTGCATGATAATGGGGCGAATGATGACACACTCAGCTGCACCCAAAACCTAGGAAAAATAAGGCAGTATCTCCAGCTAATTATAGTAATTTCAGTCATATCATTATTGGCTGGCTGGCAAATGATGCTCTCAATTCATTAGCATCACATTAAACTTTAATGTGATTGTATTTTGGTTGATTTTTTAATTTGTTTTTAGAGTTTTTCCAATTTGGGTTGAGTACATAAACAAACAACATAAACAAAAATCCCTGATTAATGAAACTTGAGTTGTGGCGCGACTTGTATCTGTTTTTGCCTGCATTTGTTGGAGCGAGCTATAAAAAATGATGTAAATATTTTTATTTCTGGCCCAATTATTCCATTAACTTTACAAAACTAAGTTTTTATTTAATCTGCTGCGTGTTTTTGCAACTTCAATGCACCCTCCCAATATCTCTTTAAATGTTTTGTTCATTGTACAAATATTTAGAACAGAGCTTAGAATTTTTCACAAATTTAAATGCACAGCACGCGTAGCCAGAATCAATTGAAAAATCATTCAAATTACACAGATAGGTTTCAGGTTTCCACAAACCCCTTTTTATTTATCCATTTATTATATCTGTTAAGTGAATTTCCGCATTGCCAAATCGGTTTTTCCTTTCACTAGTTAGTCATATTTACATTTTTTTGGCGCTCAAAATTGCAAGCAACTTTTGTGTTGCCCAATTTAATGGGTCGAGCTGTTGGTGCTGTTGAAAGTGAATTAATGCCGCGGTGGCAGTTTTCCCCAAAATGGGGACACTCGATCCAGAGCCAAATGTGGCTGCACTTGCAGCACAGTGTGAAAGAAGATTAAAAGCCCAAAGTGGTGGCTTCATTTCAGCTTTCCTTATCAAGTTTCAATGGCTTTGATTTCGGATTTTCTCCGATTTCTGCTTATTTGACAAGATTCGTCTCATCGCGAGTGTCAGTGGATGGATGGACGGGTGGATGGCATGCGATGCGGCCTGCTGCTGCGTCATTTAGTTGGGGTGGATTCTGTTGGGCTGTGCGAAGCGCAATTCCCAGTCCATTTCCCTTTTTGAGACGCAGTTTCATACAAGGGGCAGGGAGGAGAAGGTGGTTACAATATGGGGCGGGTTGGCAATGTAAAGGAATCTCTTTAGAGTTTCTGAGATACAGTTTGGGCAGGGGAAAATTCTTTGTGCCAGTGCCATGGTTGAGTGGGCAGGCTAGATATTTTCTTTGCAAGCAGTGCTGTGTGTGTGCCACGTTTTGCACCCACCCACCCACACAGACAGGCAGGCGGTCTGTCTTTTACGTACCATATTCAGGCATTCTTCGGCTGCCACTTACCATATTTGAGCAACAGGCCGCGCGACGCGAATAAATCATCATGCACTGCCATATAAATCTCAACGGATCAGAGGGCACCCAAGAAATAGTGGTAATAAATATGTTGACCATATTTTGACAGGCATTAAACAACTATTAGCTGTACGAAATAACACCGGGGGGTTCGGGCAAATAGACGTATTAGAGAGTCATCAATTTAATGGCCCCCTGTTTCCGTTTGTAATTGAGTGTTACGGGCTTCCACATTTTAGACAACCGAATCGCGCGCCGCGATTCTCACCTGTCAATGAGCGGGGTGCTAGTGCTAGTACCCCACCCCCCACCTGCCCCTCTCTGACGGGCTGGTACGCTTGTAGCTTTAAATTTCATTTGTTTGCCGCGTTCTCCCCTCTCTCTGTCTCTCATGTGTTCTTGTCGCTTGTTAAGGAGGTGCTATTGACATTTAATTTGAGCTAATGGCACGCCAAACGACATCGCTGTCGGCGGTGACAGCACGGGCCTGTGGTCGTATTATCAGATGTGTTGAGACCGAAAAATACCAACACGACTGAGAGCTATCCTAGACTAGGTTTTACTTTGATGTGTCAAACAGTGGAGGGAATGTACATAATGTACTTTCTGGGCAATTTCCTGGGTAACGCCAACATTGAGTTCATACATTCCATTCACTCTCCAAGTAATCTTCGCATTGCCTTGTATGCCACTCACCTGTATGCTATAGGGTATGTATAACGAATAGATTGTAGTTTCTACTGGGCCGCAGCAATGATAACCTTGTCTTGGCCTAAGTTCCCTCCCCTCCAGCCACCGGAGAACGCGGATTGCACAATCAGCACATTTTGTTGCTGTTGTTTCTTGAACAATAAATCTATCAACAATTTGTTAGCTAGTAGAAGTCACTTAAACGTTAACGAATTGCAAACCGAGGGGAGTGTTTGTGTGCTGCTTATGCAACTCCTCCTCAATTCGGACAGGCAAACACTAAGTTCTCCCCCCTTTAAGCTGGGAACATGAGCGGATCGGAGCGGAGCAGAGTTCTTCTTACAAAACTCCCACGGACAATCAGGGAAAAGCAGACAGAGACAAAAGACAAAATGTTTTCTCACTCATATGCAAACCACTCGAGCGGAAAGTTGAAACCGTTAAACGTTTAACGGAAAAAGGCGCGGTTTAGGTTAGCTTTTCGAGAGCTTTTATTTGTTGTAGTATACCCTGTGTACGGGTTCAAGCGATGGGAATACCTACAAAATCTGCACTGTTAAGTGCATGTAAATAGAGTAAAGAATTTGTAGAAATATTTCGCTGTAAATAATAAATTCAATTGGGTTGTGCCGTTCCATCAACTCATTAAGATCTGATTGGTATCTATTGGAATCCTGCATTAGAGGTATTCCCAAGTCGTATACTCTGCTGGGCCACATGTAATTTATTTGCCTCTTTTTTGTTTTTGCTCACAAACAATGCAGAAAGCAATAACAAACGTGCGTAGTGCGAACAAAAGGCAAAATTGGATGCGGGCGAGCGGATAGCGGTAAAAGAGGGTCGGGGGTGGGGTATGCCTTTTTCACCGTGCGTGAGCATTACAATGCGCAAATGCAAAAGGGCTTACTGCTGGCAGCCAAAAAGTAACAGCGTTGCGCCACTTGCACATGTCCACGACTAACGGTATGCCAAAAGCAGGGGCATAGAGAGAGAGAAACACTCGAAACGAAAGCAGCGGAAGCTGCTGAATTATGAATGAAGCTCTGGATTGGAAAAAGCTAAACAGTTTTTAATTATAAACAATTTGATTTGTGTAGGTATTAAACAAATACCCGTATCAAGGTTATTTCTCTACAATTTCAATGTCGATGCCATTTCCGTGCGGTGGAACATCTGGAAAATCTCTTGGAACGTGCTGCCCTCTGCTGCAGCTGCCCGACGCTCTTACGCATTAATTATGGGAATTTTCGGGAAAAAAACGAGGGAGAGAGAGAGAGACAGGCTGCTGCACAGGCACAAGAGCCTAAAGAAGCAGTGTGAAGAAAGACAAAGAGAAAGAAGAGAGAAGAGATGCGAGAGAAGCGAATTCAATGCATTATCATCTCAATAATCTAAACACTGCAATCACTTTTACAATAAAATCACGAACGGCATTCCACAGCTAATCCTCAATATCAAATTCAAAGCCGAAGCATACCCCAATTCCTAATAAGCTGTCAGCTTTCCCATTGATCTTTACACCTTTCCCAGGGTCTGTGACTCGACAGGGGGCAGGGGGATCTGCAAATATTGGAAAGTGCTCGTATATTTCCAGGCGAATGTGACAGATCCAATGATCATGAACAGGTCGACGTGAAAACGAAGTACCTGGGCTGAGTGGAGGAGGAGGAGGAGGAGAGCCACGGGCCAGGAGTGGGAGCGAGAGCAGGAGCGGGTCCCAAGAGCTGAGGTTTTTGCTTTGGTCACTTGCCGAACCGGTTCTGCCGGCATTTCATACACACACACAAACACACACATGCACACCCTCTCTCTCACTTTTCCACTTTTTCAACTACGGCTTGAAAGTGCGCCACTGCTCTGGCAGCCTAAGGTGTACACTCGTTCTACATTATCTTTCTCTTTTGTTCATGTTCTGCACACACACACACACACACATGCTCGAGCGGCCACATTCCTGTTGCAGCAGAAGAACATCTCTTGTGAGTTATTTTACCTTTTTGTTTATAGCTCGATTAGCAACAATTTAAACATTTTAAACGCACGCTTCTCGCATTGCGCCTCGCACAGCGTTTCTACACAAAGTTCACCCGAAAAAAATACACACGCGCAATCACAGTAGGATAAGTAGAAAAACAGTTGAATTTGTACGCGCCGCGACGATGAGCCTAACTGTTCAAAATATCCCGCTACTTTTTTTGCTTTCTTAATGATTTACTGTGATCAGTGTAACCGCGAATTAATTCATACAATATTCCACATGCCCCTTTAAAATATACCGAAATATACCTACTCTTTTTCAAAATATACCAAAAAATACCGTAAACCTTAAATCATTTTCCTCGACTTTGATCTTCTGTTTAATTTTACTAGCTAGTTAGGACCCTCTGGTTTAAAACTGTAATTTAACTCGAATCACCATCCGATTCTTCACAAGATACATACAAGTGACACAAGCCATCCAGTGTCTAGCTTCTCAAAGTATACCGCTACTTTTCCTGTTTTCTCAGGGATTTACTGTTAACAGTGTGAACGTGGATTAATCGATAAAATATACCGCGTGACCCACAAAAATATTCCCTTTTATTTCTAAAATATACTGCGAATATACCGTAAATCAAAAATAATTTTCCTCGAATTTGATCTTCTGTTTAATATTACCAGCTAATTCGAACTTTTCCTACTAAAACTATAGCTCTATCCAATATATGTATTGATTTTCCACAATGTTGGCTACTTTTTAAGACTTGATTAAATTGGATTTATTTCAAAATCAGGTTAAAGTTAAAATGGGCATCAGCGAAAAAAAAAACCTTACAAACGTAAGAGCGAGACGCACGAATTTAAATTTTATTTTGAATGACTGAATGAAAAACAAAGCATGCGGCTCCAATTATTTTCGAGATCGTCGCACAGTCAAGCGACAAAATCTGAAACCAAATATTCGAGAAATAACTGAGACAAATTCTACAACATGTCGATGGTGAACACCTTGACCGACATTGCCCTCGAGCATCCAGTGATGCAAGCGGTCATCTCCTACTTTTCGGAACTACTGCACTCCATTGGAAAGCCCGCAGAGCAGGGAGAGGTGGTGCCAAAGGAGATACAACAGACGCTGGGCTCGGTCGTCTCGAATTACGTCTTATCGAATGTCACGCTCAACAGCTTGTTCGGCAGCAATTATCACTTTATCCGTTTGGCTGGCTTGAGCGGCACATCGGCCATTTTGATGGGTGCCTACTGCGGCAGCGTGCTGGAGGGTATCAAGGATCCCCTGGAGCAGATACGCCTGGGGGGATATGCGGATGGGGCCATTCGCATTCACTTCCTGCATGCGTTCACAATGATGGCCATTCCCCTGGCCCACTATCCCGTGCTCACGGGCACTCTGATGACCACGGGGACGCTGATCTACAGCGGCTCCTTGTACTACTGCGCCCTGAAACGCAAGCGTCGCATTCGTATTTATCCCACCATCGGAGGGTTCGTCCTGATAGCAGCATGGATGTCGCTGCTCATGTAGGATGATGGACTAACCGAAGCAGCGGTGGGTATGAGTGCACTTTTGTCTGTGTTTCTCCGTAGCTAACTTTTGAATCCTTGCAGAGAAGACCAAAAATACACACAATAAACACACGCCCATAGCACCCCCCAACACTTCCAACTGGCACAGGCTGGCAGCACAGGTCGGTTTGCTCACTGACACAGGCTGACGGCTATTCTACACTGCAAGTTGAATTCGAATTTAAATTCCAATTGGAAATGCTCTTCTCATTATCTTAAACAATAAACTTCATGCAAATGAAACTCATTGTGCTTTTACTTTTACAACTCGACCTTCGTTTTTATTGATATTTTTAATAGTAAAATTATTCAATTTAATACAGCAATTATAGCAAAAAAAAAAAGGGCGGGGGGGGGGGGGGGGGGGGGGGAGTATAACGTGGGACACGTAAGGATAACGTAAGACACTCATTAATAAGTACAGTTAATAAATTAAACAATAGCGTATAATTTGGCTAAACTAACTGTGAGCAGCAGGCGAAACTTTTTTAATTTAATTATCGTAGTACCTAGACACTGAACATTATTTCGAGAGTACACTGAAAGAAGCCACCGGGTGGGTGAGCGCTTCTCCAAATGTAGTTTGGAAATAAATGCAAAACTTGAATTTCAGTTTTTAGTTCATTTGTTGTTGTTTTTTATTTTATTTTTAGTATTTACACAAAAAAAGGGTTTTATTTTTACGTAGATTAATTAGCTTTTGTTTTATTTTTATTTTTAACACATTTTGGCGTTGCAACTGCACCAAACTTTGAGTCTGGCAAACACAAATAAATTCAACTCTTCACACACTAATTTTATGCATTTCCAAGACAGAAAAAAAAAAACACTCTAGAGTAGCACCTATTAATTGTGTTGTTATTGTAGGATTCTTTTATTGCTGCTGCCTGGGGGGCGTGGCAGTATGCAGCTTCTCTGTGGGCAGCAGCTTGCTTCGAATTTGAATTCGTTTTCATTTTGATTTCGATTTCGATTTCGATTTCGCGCACTTACATACAACATATTTGTAATCGTAATCGTTTCACACACACACACACACACACACACACATACATAAGAGTATTAGCTATGCACTCACACTCATGCACACACAGACACACACACAGACACACTCTCACTTAGCATTAAGTTCCGTTACTCCGCTTCTTTAGTACAGATTAATATAGCACTTTTAGTTGTTTGTTTTTTACTTTTCGATTGCTTGGAGGCCATTCCAAAAATAAAAAAAACAAATTACAATTTAAAAAATAAACCTTTACGCATTAGAAAGTTCTTCATGTCGTGACTAGGCAAGTTCTGTTGTTGTTGTTGTTGTACCGTTTAAACACGCAAAGTACAGTGTGCCCTGCCGTGCGCGAACCGTTTCGCAATTATGAGCAGAAAGTTCTGGGCAGGCGCACCTCTGCTTCCGGCATCTGTGTTCAGTTTGCTTAGTGTTTTAGTACATTGTTGTTGTTGTTGTTGTTGCTGTTGTTGCTGTTGTTGTTGTTGTTGTACTATTCACACTCGTAGAGCACAGTCTGCCCTGCAATGCGGCAGCCGTTGAGCTGCTCTCCTCGTCAAACCGCTTTCAGTTTCCTGTGTGTTTTAGTACATTCTTTTTGTTGTTGTGGTTGTTGAGTTTTATCTCCATTTTTTAGTACGTTGTTTTAGAGTTCGTAATGTTGTTGTTGTTGTGGTTGTTGTTGTTGTGGTTGTTTGTTACTTCATGTTGCATGAAGAACTCGCTCTACAGATGCTCATCGCCATGATAGCCATTGCGTAGGGGCTGTCGCTCCTGTGCGTGATCCGTGGGCCGATTGCGCTTGAAGAAGCCGCACTGTAGGGGAGAATTAAAGCAGAGAGTAAAGCAAATGATCGAAAGTCGCTGCTTGTTGGGGCCATAACTCACCCTGTAGAGCAGCCAGACGAGCAGCAGAAAGATGAGCGCACCCGCACACGCGGCCAACACAACCACCCAGAGGGGCACCACATCCGGCACCTGTTGCGGCTCCGGCTCCGCCTTGTAGAAGATCTCGTGTGACTTGATAATCTTGTCCTTGGGCTGGCCAATGAACGGCAGCTGGGTGACATTGGCCACGGCCAGCGTGGACACATTTAGGGGCACATTCGAGGCAAGCTTCTCCATGGTCTTGGCCACCATGCGGGCGCGTATGGCCACAAATGCGGCATCACCGTCCTCGGTGCCCAGATTGGTCACCACGCAGCGAATGGTGCGACAGCGTGCCGACTGGCACGGCGAATTCAGATCGATTTGTTGCGGCTGCTCCACATCATCGCTGCTGCGACGAAAACGGCGCTGGGAAGTGCTCGAGCTGGACGAGGACCAGTGTCCCGGTCCACCCTGTCCCTGACTCTGACTCTGGGCTGGTCCCTGCTGGAGTATATCCTCATCGTAGAAGTCGCCATTCTCACGCCCATAGTAGGGTTTGCTGCCAGAGCTATATGTCACATGATAGCCACCTGGCGCACCTCCAAACTGTCCCTGTCCCTGTCCGTACGACTGGGTGTGCATCTGTCCCTGACCCTGGAACTGGTTGTTCCTGTAGAGATCATTGTCCACATTGGTGCGTGGTATGCTGCCCAGATCCAGGGTGCCCGCATGGAAACTGCCACTGCGTCCGCCGTACATGGATTTGTCCGCAAAGTTGGCACCGCCAGCACCAGCACCAGCACCAGCACCAGCACCAGCACCAGCCAGATGTAGCTGCTGCCTCTGCTGGGGCCCCGACTGATAGCCAGAGCTGCTGCTCGATTGTTGGGATGGCAGACCCGCCATCTGTATGTGTCCCTGGGTGCTGTGGCCACGCAGCTGAGCACTGGGGCCCGAGCTGGAGGAGGAGATGGTGGTGAAGCTGCTCTGATTGATGCGTGGCTCATGACCGATGATCACCGCCTGGCTGGCACGATCCTGATGCACATACGAAGCATCGCCGGGCACATCAAGGGCATCCTCGCGCTCCAGCAGTGCCACCTGCTTGGGTGTCAGCCGATTCTTGGCCTCCGTTTGGCTGACGGTCACCGCCTGGCCGCCCTGCGAGCCCCGCGACACCTCCAGATGTCCCTCCGCTCGCTCCGCACCGCCAGCGGCGGCACCAGTCGCCGCCTGGCTGCTGAACTGCACCGAGTTGCTGATTGCGCCCTGCGCATGCAGATATGATTTATTCTTCAGCTTCTCGTCCAGCTTGAGGTTGTGCTCGTTGACCTCGTACACCTGGTCGCAGCGGATCTTGCCGCCCGTCTCTGGCTGGCTGAGCAGATACATCAGCGGATCCCCGACAATGGTCTCGTAGGGATAGTGGATATACACCTCTGCCTCCTCGATGATCGATGGCCGATTGTTGCGTATCTCGTAGATGTGCACCACCTGCGGGCCCAGATCCTCCTCGCTGGTGGCGTTCTGCAGCGTCTTGTAGTCATCGGCCTTGTACAGCTGATAGTCGGGCAGCGATGTGCCCTTAATGTCCAGATCCGTGTCCACCCAAATGCCCACGCTCTTGCGGTAAATATTATCAAAGTGGGAGCCCAGCTTCTCGACATTTGTGGAGTTGGCCTCCCAATAGAATTCGTAGCTGGAGGAGCTGCCATACTTGTCCGCCGGCACCAGGCTGATCATGAAGTGCGCCTGAGGAGGGCAGAGCAGAGAGATTCAAGTTAGGATTCAAGGGATGCCTGAGCTGATGCCTGCTTACAATTTGTCCCGACTCCAGCGGATTGCCAATGTCGCACTTGAGCGTATGATTATTCGCCGGTGTGGGTGCCGAGCAGGTGATGGGCGTATCCTTCTTCTCGCCCAGCTGCTGCAGCTTGCGGAACTCCAGATCGCGCGGCGTAATCATATAAAATGCCGCCTCGAAGGCATCCTCATTGTTGTTCGAGATCAAAACCTCAACGGTGAGTGGTTCGGGTGAGCCAAACAGATACTTGTCCACAGTTCTGCCAAAGATAAAGGGAGAGAGAGAGAGAGGTAGATCTGGGTTAGCGCTTGGCTAGACTTTCGCTTGATGGAACTCACTTGATTTCCAATTTGAGATCCGGCTCGCATATGTTGTCCGGGCCACAGTTCTTTTGTATGTTGATGGCATCGCGCACGACAATCTCACGGTTCTGATCGATCACCGGCTCGAGGATGCCGCGCCTGCGCCGCACAACGGGCTCGAGGGGACGACTGCTGCGCAGATTGTAGCGCGACTCGACCTCCAGTGGTGTCAGCTTGTCCTGCACCTTGTCCATGAGGTAGACCGTCTCGTTGAGGCAATAGTTTTGGCCATAGTTCAGGCGAATCGTCTGATTCCGGATGTTCTTGCCCTCATCCCGCAGGAAGAACATGCGGGGATTGCGCACCTTCTTGGCGTCCAGCAGCCAGGACACATCGAAGTCAAGCTGCTCGGGCAGATAGCGACCGGTGAAGCTCCAGCAAGTGGTGAGCATCATGCAGGGCACCCTCTTGTTGTCCCTCTGCAGCGGGCAACTGCGATCGTCCAGGCTGATCAGCTTCGAGGGACTGGCAAAGCTCGTCTCCGCATTGACAGCCGCCACGGGGCGGGACTTGAAGAGGTAAACGCGATCGGAGCTGTAGGCGCCCACGGCCAGATCCGGGTAGGTGTTGCCATCCATGTCCACGCCGCCGGAGAGGGCAAAGCCAAAGGTGCGCGGATAGGGAGCACCCTCCACCAGCTGCTCGGCGCGTATGATCTGCGAGGGCTTCGCCAACGGACCCATGGACGAGCCGTGATAGATGTAGACAACGCCACGGCCCTCGGGCCCGTCATAGGGTGCGCCCACAGCGAAGTCGCCATAGCCATCGCCATTCACATCACCCAGGGTGGTGAGGGCGAGACCGAAGCGTCCCTTGGTCTGGAAGCCGTCGCGTATGTGCTCCGTGGTAAAGAACTGGGAGGCCGTGTGTCCGCCCTGGATCAGCACGTAGACACGGCCCACATCGTACTTGCCCTCGACATTGTCCAGCTCCGTGAACATGGGTGCGCCAATGATGAGATCGTCCAGGCCATCGCCGTCCACATCGCTGGAGGCGAGGGCATAGCCAAAGTACTCCCCAATCTGTCGTCCGGTAATGTTCAAAATGTTTGCCATGTTCCAGCGATTGACCACCACCTGGCCGGTCAAATTGGCGCCTCGGGGCTTGCCGATGGCCACATCCTCGCTGCGATCGCCATCAAAGTCGCCGGTGACCATGGAATAGCCCAGATACGAGTCATCATTCACCGATGTACTCTCCACCGTGGAGAAGACTTGGTTCTCCGGCTTGGTCACATCGTGAGAGCTCGCCTGACCTGTGGGAAGCATTTGATGAGAACCTTTGAGTAAGTCAAGCCCCATTCGAAGATCATCTTTGGGGATTTCTCTTCTTTCTCTTTGCTTGGTGGTTTTGATGGTGATGGTGAGTACACTACATGGCTACGAGCATGCTGAACCAGCTGAAGCAGCAGCAGCAACAGCAACGATTACACTACAAGAAAGTCTAGTCTACAATGGATTACATCTGAGTACATGGATACAGATGGGTGGGGGGCTGAGTGATTGGCTACAGATTATGATTAGATCGCATTCCGGTTAGTAGTACAGCCAGCACCCAAAGAATAAAACTACTAACAGACCAGAGACCAGAGCAATGAGAAATGATAAATGAGAAATGAGAGCAAACATGCACAGCCCAAAGGCTTTAGTTAATTGATAATGTTTGGGGCCTACAAAGAAGGCAAATATCCACGGCAGAGAGGAGAGTTTGGCACAGACCGTAAAATAACAAAAGTTTTCATCACATCGGATCACACATAATTCAAGTCTTTGGCTGGCTTTTTCCATTTTATTGTCCAAATAAGAATTAAAAAATATCAAAGAATTTCTCAAAAGGTTCGGTTCTTTGTTATTATTTGAAAGAATAAGAAAAGAAAATGTTGAAACAAAGAAGTAAAAAATAAAAGTAAAAACTTCCTCCTCTGCCGTTTCCATCCTTCGTTGATCCCCAAACCTTAGAAGCATAAGAAAGAGACGCGATAACAACCAGAGAGAAGCGGACATGGACAAAGCGAGTTATAGCAGAGATACATTTATTGAGTGTGGCATAAGCGGGGAGATTGGTTTGGTTTCTTGGTTTCTTGGTTTTATTCTCCCATAATTAGTTAGCGAAGAAGCTTTCGATGCGGCAATGAGTAGAGTTCTCCGGCGACATCTGTTGGATGCCATGGAATAAATGGAGTATTTTCTTTGCTTTTCTTCCAGGATACAACAGTGTTCACACGATGATTGAATGGATGATTGATGTGTGTTTTCTTCACCCATTTCTCAGTGATTTCATTTCGATATTTTATTTTGCATTTCAGACACCATTTATGGAGATCGTTTGTGTGTGCGTGTGTGTGTGTGTGTGTGTTTGTGTGTGTGTGTATAGATGTTTAGGTACTTTTGTTTTTTGGCAGCTATATGGTTAATGTTCGTAGGTACAGTTTCGGATTGTGGTTGAGTTTTTTGTTTGAGTTTTGTAAGGCAGTTGGTGAGAAGCGTTTTTGGTTTTTTGCGTTGTTTTTTTTTTATATATTTTTATTTTTGTTTTTTTTTTTTTTTTTTTTATTATTACCTCCAGTGCCGAAGGGCTGATAATAGGGCGGCTTAAATGGAAACTCGGCATCGGGCGGTATTGAGTAGGTTTGTCCTTTTTATTTTGTATTCAGTGTGTGATTTCGGATAGTTTAATAGCAACAGAAGTTGTGGAAATATGTTGATTGGGTTTGGTTTTTGGTTGTTGGTGTTCGGGTTTTTGTTGTTTGTTTTTTTGTTTTTTTGGGTTGAGCAACAGACACAGTTCATGTCAATCGGTACAGAATGCATACGTCATTTTTTTGGTTTTATTTTTTTCGAGTACGGTACGGTACAAAATTTCATGCATTTTGCGCCGACACACATACACAGAGAGAGAAAGAGAGAGAGAGAGAGAGATAGTGGATAAGGTGTGACGAGTGGGAAAAGGATCAAAAAAGAAAGAGAAAAAGAGAGAATACATAATTTTGATTAATCAAATGAGACAACGAAAAACAGAAGGAACAAAAAAAAATAGAATGGTACTTTGGGGAGACATGACGCGTTACACGGTACAGGTACAGTTAAAGTTAAAGTTACAGGTACATGTACAATTACAGTTAAAGTTACAGTAGATAGTAAGTGTATCGGATACGGTACAGCTAAGATGCAGCTAAGGATGTTTCTTTTTTGTCTTCTTTGGATCTCGGTTAAATTTACATTTCAAATTACGTTTACAATTAACAATTGAAGTACAGTCCACTACAGACTTTTGCCGTCGAGTGTTGAATGATTGTCGTTAGCATAATGATATTTAGGATTTATTTTATTCGAGTACAAAACACTGTGTCGCTCGGCACGGTACACTTGTTAGCTGTTCAGGCAGCGACGACAATAGTGCGACTAGTTAGGCCAATTGGGGGTTAAGTAATTTTGCTGACAACAACTCGACAACACAATGCCACTACATATACATATACATCTAGTATATAGGACTTATGCGACTCTATTCTACCAATAACGTAGCTGCTGTGCATTCTGCTTTTCTTGGGTACATTTTCGTATATAAATTGGTGTACCAAAAATGCACCCAAGTTGATGCACAGTTACCAATTCTTAATTTGAGACCATAGTTTTATATTATGTCTGTTACAGTCTACACCTAAGCTTAAACTATAAACTAAATGGGTACAATGCGACATGCACTAGGAACATCAGGTCAGAGATCATGGACCATGTCCCGCACTAAGTGGCATTCAACAAATCTTCTACAAATGCTGATTCGTCTCAAATGGACCTTACTTTGATTAGATCTATGGTTCGTTCGGGTGTTAGAGACTTGGGGTAAATTATGTTCTTATTGGATTAAAATACAACATTTAGAACTAGC
The DNA here is from genome assembly GCF_900245975.1 of Drosophila guanche. Lineage (NCBI taxonomy): Eukaryota > Metazoa > Arthropoda > Insecta > Diptera > Drosophilidae > Drosophila > Drosophila guanche. The sequence goes on from NW_022995763.1 coordinate 411,303, forward strand.
CCAGAGATGAGATAAATATGTTTGGGTTTAAGTGGTTTACACTTAGGTAGGTTAGGCAATGCCTTATAACTCGCACAAAATAAATACGGAAAAATCGACTAAAATAAACTAGGGAAAATAGTATTTTGTGCTTTTTTTGTACACTGGAGAGCTTTGGGAACTTTTAGCTTTTCAGGTGGGACGGGGGCGAGGACAAGAATGCTATGAATACGGGAAAATAACTTTAAAATAATTTCAAACCAGACTACGGGATTTTGTTTATGGGTGTGGGTCAGTGTGTGTGTGTGTGTGTGTGTGTGTGTGTGTGTTGAGTTTTGGAGTTGGCGTTCGTCTAGGAATAAATACTTAGAGCTCTAGCTATGACTAAATACATTGGATCAATTTGTTTGTTTTATTTTTGTGGATTTGTTCTCATTGAGATACGAGATACGAGTACTAGAAAGAACAGCAAATTCAAAATACATACAGTAAAAGTAAATCGTCTCAATAGACGGTACAAAAAAAAATAAGAAAAACAGGGTACAAGGTACAAGTAAAAAAAAGGTACTGATAGACGGATAGAAGAATAAGTGGAACAACGGTACACGGTACATGTGGGAAAAACGTGCACTTACCTTGCCAGTACCAACTGCCAGGTGCGCCAATGAACAAACGCGAGCCATTCTAGAAGAGAGAAGAGAGGGGAAAAGAGAGAAGGGAAACCGAATGAAAAATAGTCAGATCGAATGCTGTGGATGCAATTGTGAATGCAAATGTTATGCCACGATCCCCAACGAGGTGCCAACTAAACGTGCCCACGCCAAAGACATGCCCATGCCGCGCTCTCCAATCCCCCTCCCAAAGTGCGCGCCCCCCTCTAGCCATTCCATGCATATAATAACTCAATGAACCCAAAAAATACAAAAAAAAAAACACAACAAAAATGTGTTGCAGAAAGAGGTAAAGATTGGGTAGGGTCTCTTTTGTATACGAAGTGGACTGGACATGGGCGAACTGGTAATGCTCTTCATTAATTTAATAATTAAGAAATTATTCTGATGGTAAAATAAATGTTGATTATTCTTCCTATATATCCCAACCTATTAATGAACAAATATTTGGATGTCTCCTGCTATACACCTGCTGGGAAACCTTTAAGCAACTGAAAGCTTCAGAGAACACCAACTAGGGATCGTGCTAACAGTTCACATAATATATCGAACATTATATAATGCTAGGACTCATAAGTAGATTAGCGTATATTACCCTAGTAATACTTACTTTGTTGACGGCTGCACTGAAGCCGGCCTGACACGAGCCCTGACGATGATAACCCCAGTTGTCTGCAAGTAGGAGAAAAAGAGATATCAAGTGAGTGAGTGAGTGAGTGAGCGGGAGGGCAGGAGTGACTGTCAGTCACAGTTGACCATTTAGGCATTGTGATTTCCTCATAAATGTTCGGCCACAGCTCAATGAGCGTACCCCGGGGCAGCACAAATGGTTCGAGAGGGACCAAGACACGGAGATGGAGAGAGAGAGAGAGCAGCTTCAAGAGGGATCGCATAAGTATGTGGGACAATAAATTGCAAATAATTACCGATGCAATGCAATAAATTGCGCTGCTATTTGTCAGTCCGGGAGAGTTGGAAGAGTTGGTCGCTTTGGACAGAGTGCAACATAAAAGGATTAGAGCGCGCCTTTGGGGTAAACTGCCAGACATCCGATGGACATTGAAATGAAAATACAACAATACTCGTACGAACAAAAAACAGCCAAGGTAACAGCAGCAACAACAGCAACAACAGTGACAGCAGACAGCAACAGCAACAGCAACAGCAGAGCGGCAAACAAAAAGATCAAGACGAAGGTAAGGCTAAGGCCTAAAGTGGACAGCCACAGCAACAGCAACAGATCCACATATCCACACATCCACACATCCTTTTGTTGGCTCCGCCTTTTGTTTGTTTCTGTGCCAGACTGTCCGGCAAAGTGTCTTGCGAATGTTGCTTTGCTACCAAATACAAAATCACGCAGCGGGAACAGCACAAAAGCAAGTCAGCAAAAAGCCCCAGAGAGAGTATGGTTCGGACCATATAATACCCAATAGTAGGCAAAAGTAGTAGGCATGCAGTTGTAAAAACTTTACAAATTAATTGTTTACTGATTTTCTCCGAGAATGTATTCCTGGTTGGCGCTTGATGCTAAGCATTTACCACTTTCACTTCATAACATCGATTATATTTGTGCCTGTTGCAAAGATCAGCACCAATACAGCATACCCTCGTACTCCACGAGTACCATTATGTCGCCTGCCTCCGCATGAGAGCAACGATAAAGCTGCAGACACCGAGAGAGAGACAGCGAGGAAGAGCGAGCAAAAACAAGAGAGAAATCAACAGGCAGATCGTGCGTTTGATCAAATTAAACGATAACAATTTGTCTCCGAAGTGTTTCAATTTGAGCGCACCGAGCCGAGCCGGTGCCGGTGCCGGGGGCCCGTGGACCGAAGGCAGGCAGCAACATGTCGCCGACGTCGCGGCAGCAGCAGCAATCGCATAAGTCAACTTTTTGTACGGCACTCGCTCTTGCACACACGTGTATATGTACCTATGCGTACCTGGACATACCCAAAGCATTGTCTGAAGCGGGTGTGTATGTGTGTGCGTGCAGTTGTAGTAATTCCCATAATAAAATCGCCCCGTCTTGAATTACAATTAGTTTTTAGCAAGGGCACGAAGAGCGATTCCGACTCCACTCAGCTCCAGCAACAGCAACACAACTCGGACTTGGACAGTCCAACGGTTCGTTTGAGTGTGTGTGTGTTTGTGTGCCTTTGTAAATACCCTTTAAATGTGCATGCTAGCTTGGGCTAGCTCTGTGAACAAGGAAAGCTGTCTTGAGCCTCATCGATAATAAGCCAATGGAAAATGGATCATACCACTCGTAAAGGAGACTACCAGAAATATTTTCCAATGTTTTTTATGCAGTACTTTTCGATCTTGTTAGTCCCCGTTGTACATCAGGGTATAGAAAGTTCGGCGCAACGATTTTGGCGTTCATGGGTTCATGATTTTATTCCGCTTTTGTCGTTTGATTTACCCTTTTCGTTGCTGTTGCTGTTGTTGTTTTTGTTGTTCTCTCTTTTTTTTTGTGTTTCGTTTAACTATTTAGTTTGGCATTTTGTGCGTTAAGTTGGTATTTATTGCTTTCAGTGATGTCGGAATGTGCTGAGGCAACTGTCAAGATGGGTCGATGTTGCCGCGGCTGCTGCTAATCATTTCACAACTGCAACATCCAGCGGCAGCATTAATAACCCCACCACAGAAACATCGCATTGATGATGATGATGACGATGAACAAGACCAATGGGAATATGGTCAGCGCTCGAGCCTGGGCCCAATGTGCTTAGAATTGTTAAATTGCCCTTGGACGGACCATATTGGACCTGCATGGATTGAGAAATCTCATCCGTTGGGTGTGGAGAGAAGGTGTATTCGACTGGCAGATCACTGGAGTGTGATCTAGGAAGGAGAGGGCATTCAAACTTTACCATTAGCAAGCGAAAACACAACAAAACTCAAAACAAATCTGCCCCCATGATGAACTAGGCCCACAAGCAACCCACAATGACCATATGCCAGCTAGCTAAATAACAATACTCAGACTCAGATCCACATACATTAGTACATATGTAAGTATCTACACAGATTCTCCACATTATATTATGTATATATGCTTTGCATCTGGCAAGCGATGCTAAAAATACTCACACCTAGGCAGAACTTTGCGAAGGAGGAGGCGGCAGCGAATGCCACATGTGTTCTATAGGTACATATTCGTAGGTATAGCCACATACATATATATCGTATATAGTCCGTATAACGCGATGACTAACCCAAACAAATTTGGCAGGCTGTCCCAAAAACAAAAAGCTAAGAAAAAACACAACAAAGTTGGGAGCGAAAAGAAAGCGTAAGAAAAACGACTTCCCTGTGGGTTGCATTCCTACCGATGAGCGGAGCAAACAACAACAAAAACTTTGAACATCAAATTAAATATTTTTAGATGCACAAACTACATCGAAACTCCTATGTTTTCAGTGTCTTCCCTTTGATATGGGCATTGCCCATGTACAACATATTTGTTGGCGGCTGTCACGATTCATAAATCTATCATTGGATCTGTCCGGATTCGGATTCGGATTCGGAATCGGCGGTTGGGTGGGGTCATCAGGTGGGCGTAGCGTTTTGAGTTGTGGAGGTTTAGGTTTCATTTGTTCTTTAAATGAACTAAATTAGTCAGCAAAGATGTGGGTTTTGTTTTGGAATGGTTGGTTCTAATATAAGACTGGGAAATATTTCTGTATGGATGGACTTAACCTCACAGATACTCATGCTAGATATGTTAAAATACTATTAAGATGGCTCTTTAATTTGATATTTTCTTAAGCTTTGGAATATCTTCTGAAAGCATCCAATTTTTATTTTAAAAAATAAAAAATTCAATCTTTAATGCTACAATTTCTTTTCACTTTCGCTGTACACACACTCAGTTACCGTTATTCGATACTCTGGGATTACCAAAAAAAAAAGAAAAATAAGAACAGAAGAGAAGAAAATAATCCAAGGAAAGCAGAAGAACTGACAGTTTGCATTGCGCTCTTTAGGGGATTCCCCCTGCCCACTCAAATTACAGTCACACTCAGAGGCAGGAACAGGGAGCGTGGGCAGGAGGGAAGAGCAGAAATCACACCGAATCGCAGGTTCAAATTATGTCTGGGTTAATCTGCAGGGGGCACAGCTTTTTACTACTCACTTGTCCGACAGGGGGATAGCTCGTGGAACTGCTCGAAGTTATGGGAGGTGAAGCAGGTGCCCACTGGGTCATAGCGCATCGCCCTCGATGGCGTCATCGTGTGGAACACATATCGCGGTGCACAGGCCTGCAAAGACAGAGAGAAACATACATACAATATAGAGTGAGTGAGGGGGGAGATATGCTAAAGGAAAGAGACACGCGATAGAGGCATTTTGGAGGCATGGAAATTATTTTGTGAAGATGTGAAACAATGGCACAGAGCCGACTGCATGCAGCGGCCGGCCTTCCTAAAACGGCCAAAGCGAATTAACAGACCGATCCCCCGCCCCACACTCGGAACGCATATGCAGCACAGTGTGCCCAAGTTGCCCAAAGCTGGATGGACAGGTCTTAAGAGAGGGTTATTCTAGTACCGGTTGATCTTAGTGGACATGTTCTATGGTAAATGATAATAATAAATATGCAAGGAATTCACGATTCTTCAATTCAATCTGAGAACCAGACAAAGTTTCTAAAATATGATCTACAAATATCTTATATGTACTTATAGGCATGCATTTATGTGGATAAATTTGCTTCAAAGTTCTTCAATTCTCCTTTTTCATGCACCTTTTGGACACTGTGCCCTGTGACTGGGACTGGGGACTGGGGACTGTGGACTGAGAGTAACATCATCGCATTGAATCGCATTGCATCGCTTCGCATCTCTGCAGTTCTGTGTGTTTATAATGTAGTTTTATAATGTATAAATGGCTGGCAGTTGGACATAAAACACGCACGGGGATCTCGCTGCCTCTGCCCCTTACCCACTCCAGCCTCAATTTGAGGCAACTCTGGTCCCAGTACCCAGGCCAAATATGGTCTGCAGTTGGGAGTTTGGCATGGGGCAGAGGAAGAGGGAAATGCCTGACTGCCTGCAGAAGGCAGAAGGCACCAGGCATCAGACATCAACATCAGCGTCAAGATCTTAGGCCAGGCCATTGTCTCCGCACTGCAATTACTTTTACAAATTTATACATATTGTGCCATTTATGGCAACCAGTGGCTCTCTGTCTCCATCTACCTTACCCCCGCCGACTCCCATTCCGAAACTCCCTCCGACTGCGACTGCGACGGCGACTGCGACTGCGACTCTGACATAAACTCAAAATGACGCGCTATCGCCAAAAATGAATGCTGATCGGATCAGTGGACAGGCAGGGGGCGGTGTGCGGATGGCTCTGCTTTGGCCGATCCATTCAAATGCCCCCATTGAATCACAAATCTATGGGGCCCCGGCCCCATATTATGCAAGCATTCGCGGACAGAAGCGGACAGAAACGGACAGCATAAGCAACAACAACAAAAAAGGAAAGAAAATCACAGTCCTGCCTCGCTGGCTCTCTGGCTATAAAAATGAAAAATAAAAATAATAAAAGCAGCAACAAGAAATGCTTAAAACTGGACAAAAATCAGACAATCGACTTGCCGCTGGGCCCGGACGGACCGGACCCCTTTACATATTTCTGGGTCTGGTTGAAAACATTGAACAATTCAATTGAAATTCTCAACAATTGCCTTCGAGGCAGAGTGGTCCACAGACCATTGTCCATGCCATGATCAATAAGTTAATGGCAATTTCCTATTAAAAACTTTATTATCAGTCGGCTGCTCCTGCTCTGGTCTGCTGCCAGTGCCACATAGTTGCAGTTTCAGTTCGAGTTCCCGGTAAAATAGTTAGATATGCAAATGAAGCCTCAGCAGAGGGAGGACCATGAACAGGTCTACGAACAGTCAGAAGTGGAGAGAAGTTCTCTCCTCTTGGCTTGGCAATGAAATCAAAAATTATGCTACTGAGAATATGTGTTGCGATCGGGCATAGGTTGACATTTACTTTTGTACATTTTTGGGGGTTTTTATAGATCGGAAACTCATTTGAATGGGTGCAAAATAATGCTACTGAATATGAGTTTTGATCGGGAATGGCGTGCCCGTTTATACTGGTAAATTTGCGCAAGTATTGGCTGGTTTTCTCCCAAATCCCTTATAGTTCCAATCTTTGCCCCCATTTGAATGGTCGACCTCTGGCGTGTTGGCGTGTTTTCTTGTCAACCGTTTGCATTCTTCATAACCAAATTGTTTTGTCGTGTTCTCCCTTCCCCTCGGAACATATTTTGAATGATTTCTTGTTGTTGTTTGGTATGGGTTTTGGTTTGCTTTGGTTTGGTTTTGGCTTTCTTTTGGCAGCAGCTTTTAGCCGTAGTTTTGAGCGGTCTCTGGTCTCTGGTCTGTGGTCTGTATTTGGGCTTTTGTTTGCTTTGTTTTTTGTGTTTTTTTTTGTGTGGTTTATTGCCCATGTTTGGTGCAGAGTGCATACCGAAACGCCAACGATAAATTTTTGAGACATTAAACTGCACTTTTGCAGACGCCGTCGATTCGCTGTTGTGCGAGTAGCGTGGTGGGGGGGGGGAGAGCCAGGGAGTCAGAGTCAAAAGTCAACACGTTTGACATGGTCGACATGCAGACGTTACCAATGCGAATGCCAAAAGAATATCGGGGCAGCCACCATGCCCCCATACCCCACATCCCGCCGAGTGCCGGATGCCAGATGCAGATGCCTGCAGAACACAGATGCTAGGCTTTAGCTTCTGCTACTGCTCCTGCTCGATCGTTCGTTCTCCCCCTCTCTCTCTCTCTCTCTCTCTCTCTCTCTCTCTCTCTCTCTCTCTCTCTCTCTCTCTGTGGCCATATTCGAGTTCAATAGCGCTGGCAATTTCACAGATCGTGTCGATGATCATGTCGCAATCGCAACGGGCAGACCAAACAAACAAACACAACAACAACAGCAGCAGAAAAGCGTCCGAAAAGAAAATAAAAACGTTGCGAAACGAGACCGAGATCGAGACCGAGACCAAACCCGAGCGAACGAAGCCGACCGCACGACACACAAACGGTACAAGCCAACGCCGGCGCAGACGCAGACGCAGGCGCAGACGCAGGCGAAGACGCTGAAAAGCAAAAGCAAAAGCAGAGACCCCAGGCGCAGGCAGGCAGCACTTTTCTGTGAGTTCAAAATGATGTCACCTTCGGTCTTGCGTTGATTGCCGATCATGGCCAAATTGTAGGCGGTCATCGGCAACGCCCACGCCACTGTTGATGCTGGTAATGCGAGGTGACACATGACCGAACTCCTGGGTGATCTCATGCCATCTGATAAAACGGCATTGGTGAGCCTTCGGCTGCTGCAACTTGGCTAATAGCTAATTAAACGCTAATAGCAACAACAAATTGGTTAGCTGCAATTCCCAGGCCATTTGAGCATTTACTTTCTGCCTGTCATGGTCCTGATGATGTAGTCCTGCGAGGGAGGGCGCTTCGCACTTGGCACAAAAACTAAATCAATCGATGACCTGCTCTGGGTTAATGGGCATTTGAAGGCCAGCGCGTGGGGCGGAAGTGACCTGGACATGGTCCCACAGCCAACAGCCAACAGCCACAAAAGTACACACACACACACACACACACACACGCTGGGCCATCAATGTTAACGGTTCTTGGTGCGCCAGGGCCAAAATCAAATGGGCCAAATCAAAGTTAATTGAGAACTAAAGTGAAAATCAAATGTTTATGGGGTTCTACCTTCCTCTCTACCTTGCCCTCTGGTGGGTGGGCAGACAACAAAGAGAACCCCAACGCCAACGCAATTAACAAAAGTTGCGAGACTTGGCCACACCTCAAAGAGCCACCAAAAGGCACCCCACTACTGCGAGTATCTGTCTATTGGTATCCCCATGTATCCATGTATGTGGCTCTGCCAGTGGCTTGGTTCACTTGACGCAATCCAAGTGGGAACCACAGAAACCGAAATCGAAATCGAAATCGAAACGAACCCAGAGGCGACACCCACTGATGGCAAGGGGGACATAAATGCATAATAGCATCCCAAACGTCCGAAAAGTGTAATTTTATTCTTTGATTTTCTCAGTCAACGGATGAGGTGAGGTCCCGTGTCCCGTGTCGGTGTCGGTGTCTGTTACCACCGATGAGTTGCACTTTCGATGCGATTTGACATTTTAACGAGGTTCTGTCAGATGATGCCATCATTCAATGCACATTAAAATCGGACAAAAAACAGACAAAAAATCAGGTTGGATAAGTCAGTTAGTAGGTCACTTGTGGTGGGTGGAAAATGAAAGTACAACGAGGTATGCCACGGGCATTTGAGTGGCACATTAAGCGCCGACATTCGATGCATTTGCTGAAACTTAAACTTTAGTCATGTCATTTTGAGTAGAAGGATGAGTCCTTGAAATGTAAAATGTGTATAAAATGTAGATCCTTTCATTTAAAGACTTACCACAACCAAATCGTTGTCGCGTCCTGTGGCCACAGTGGCGCCCAGCCATTGGTAGGACTTCCTGTCTACGATTTCGCCCTCTGTATTCCGGTTGTTGCCTGTTTTTGGTTTGAGAGAAGCGCACACACAAATTAATATCATTAGCAGATCCAAATTTCCTTTGGGCAGAAATCAAGAGCGCAAAAAAAAACTTATTTTAAAAGAAAGACTGAGAAGAAATAAGAGTAAAAAGTAAATGCGACAAATTGTGCACGGAAATGGACAATTTACTGAAATTAATATGTATGCCCCAAGGGGTGGGGGTGCTCTAAGCAGAAAATATAAAAATAAAGCAAACTAATTAAGCTCCTTCTCTGTGGGAGAGACAGGCAGGCAGGCAGGCAGGCAGGCAGACAACACAGAGAGGGAACACTTGAGAATGCCGCTGATGGTCACTTCCTTTTGTCAGTGATTTATGACACAATTGCGGGTGGGGTTTCTGTACATATTTGATGGCCTAATGAGGGATGGAATGGCGAATCCATCAGCCTTGGAATGAATTCAAGGGTGAATCGCCGCCGCCTCATTAAGGAGCATGATGGATGGTCGAGTGTGCAGGGTGCAGGGTCATGCGGGACGTGGCTGATCGATGAATCAAGTAAAAACTAATCACAAATGAATCACAGAAGATGAAGAATCATAGATGCAAAAAAGATCAGCAACAACTTTCAAGTGAAACACTGAATGAGAGCTTCAAGTTTATTAATACTGTTGGAATATGAATTCAAGAAAGCAAATAAAATAAAATAAGAAACGCAACGAAACGGAAATAAATTTCCTTCCGTTTCTTGTGCTTATAATATTAACGCAAAAGTGCCAAATGAATCACAGCCACTTAAGTGCCATAATGATTCAGCAGTGCAACACACACATAGAGTTTCAGGTGTAGTTGTTGAGGTTGAGGTTGAGGTGCCACACAGCAATGAATGAGACAACGAACCTGCTAGCTGGATGAAGCACCTGTTTACGCCTGGGGCCCAGCACATAATATATTTGTTTATTTTTTGGTTTGTTTTGGTTTCAGAAGAGAAACACTTTCGTTTTAGCATAAAAGAAACATTTGAACAAAAGGGGGAGAGTATTGGCCACTAATTTATGTCACCCAGCCCCAAAATGCATTAGCCCTGATGGGGCATGTGTCAATAAATTGTCAGAGGTGTTTACCTCTCCCTCTCCGGGGAACTGGGGAATTTCATGGTAAAAATATGCAAAATGTATGCGAATGCCACGAGGAAGCTTTTGCGTGTTTATCATTTCCGTTTTATGCCGAGGAGAGGATGTGCTGTTGTCTAAAAATATATACTCGAGTGTATTATTGCACTTTTCCGTACGAGCCCCGAACTGCATTCTTCGCATTTTGCATACTAAAAAGTTGCGCCTGCGCATGGCGAGTAGGAGTGGAGTGGAAGGTGGAGGGCCATAAATAAACTAATTGCACTCTGGGCAACCCCTTACCCGCCACCCCAGCTCACACACCCACCTCTGGCGCCAATTCTGATGGAGCGGGCCACAAGGCATGGGCTCTGGCGCCAATGCTCACAATTCTCTTTGCCCAAGCATCCAGACTTATGTATGCATATTTCCCCCCCACTTTTGTTTGCCATTCGCTGTGGTCGCTGTGAAATTACCTTTGGAATCGAAGGGCACCAACTTGCAGTCATCATCCTTCATGCTGCACTTGAAGACACCGCCGGCCTCCACAACGCCGGGCTGGAAGCGGGACGTATCATATTTGGGTGCACCCACGATCAAGCTGACACTGCAAAAGGGAACAGGAGGGTGGGGATTAGACGATAAATAATTCAAATATAATATTCTATAAGTAAATAAACGCAAATAAAAACTAGAAATAAATCTTTAACTTTAACTCCAAAATGAGTTTCAAAATTTGTTGGCACATTTTCCAAATGGGTTTTATTAAGTTGTTGCCTGGCAAAACCCATAGAAGAGGCATATGGCGATCGATGATTGGGAGTTTGGTTGCTGCATTTATTTATGGTTTTCGCCAACCCTCCCCGCACTCCAATTCGCTTCCCTGGCTACCGAATGGGCAAGAGCATCAGGCAGGGCACAGGCAGGGGACAGAGCTCGTAGTAGTTCATCATGGCACGCACATTGACAGCTGTCATTAGCATTCATTGAATGCGGAAGTGCGGCGCGAACAAAAAGGGTGCCCCCGGCCCGGACCGGGGTCTTTGAGGGGTGCACTAAATGGGCCTTCATTAAAATTGAAAATAATAAAAACGGAAAGTAAAAGGCGGGCCGCCTGCCGCAAATGCTGCAAATCAAACACTTGAGAGTTGATTAAAAACGGGGCCACAGCCCACATGCAACAATTTGACGCTTGACTAAAGCAAAAATTGCACAGATGCGTGGCAAAAAGCAAGCGAGGAAGTGAAACAGACAGAAGATCGGCAGAAGGCATGAATGGAGCGAGTAAGTGAAACCATGAAGCGGGCCCGCCCTTGGATCCTGACTCTCTCTCTCTCTCTCTCTCTCTCTGCTGGCATTTGGTATTTGAAGAGCCCAAAGAGAGGCCTCCCCCCCCCAAGCAGTACCTTAAGGCCTGAGCTTGAGAGAACGAATTAGTGGCTTTGCTTTTCCCTCTCTCAAACTCTGTATCTCTGTGGGTCTCTGTGGGTGTGCCTGTGTGTGTGTGTGAGTGTGTTTGCTGGTTTGCTGACATCATTGGCATTCATCGAAGAGCTTGGATTCGATCATACTCGCTCGTTGAATGTAATTAATATTCATTTACGAACATAGACACCGAAAGCTTAAACAGGTTCCTCCGCCTCTGGCGCTCCACCGAATTGTAGCCCAGAACGCATTTGCATTTCGTTGAATGAATGAATGAATAACCAAAAAAACAATCAAAACAAATTACTCTTAACAGCGGATGAATAATCCAAATTTATTTGACTCATGGCGCTACAAAATATCGCCACAAATATCTCCGCAACAATTCTCAGTATTGATACTGAGCGGAATTGATAAACAATGAAGAAAAATGATTGCCTTACACTTTTGGGTGCATTTCTCAGCATAATTATCATTATTTAATGGAATTTTATGGAACTTTTCTCAGATTGAAAGTGCATAAAAGTTGCACATATCTGGTGAGTTTATTTATGGAAATTGCAAGTACAAAGCACACATACGCCTCAGGGTATCAATTCCATTTATAATTGATCGGATTGGCTCGCAGCTTCAACGAATTTCGATTATTACAGCATGGGCAGGGGCTGGCTCTACCCTGGCGCTGCAGAGCGAATTTAGATCACATTGAATGCCGTTTGGCTTGCGTAATTTTTCGTTTTCATTTTTAAATTAAAGAGCACGCGTCAGCAGCAGCCTCCCTGCGAATGTTCTGTCATCATTCATTTGCTTATTGTTGCTTGTGCAGTGAACCAAAGCGAGAGAGAAGAACGGTGGAGAGACAATGGCAAGCCACACACAATGCACGCTCCAAAATGATCAAAATCAATGCGATTCAATTGAGAGTGGATCGAATGGAAGCGTGAATACACAAATGAAACAACATCGAACCAGGCGCCTGGCCAAACAAATCATTTCTCAATTGCCAAACATTTTTGCGCTGCATTTCAGACATAAAAATGTCTCAATTAGGAGAGAGAGAGAGAGAGAGAGAGAGCGAATGGTAAACCAATTTTCCGGCACACATGTCTCAAGAAATCGAATGGAATGGCAGGAAAGGAGAAGCAAATTAAGTGGAAAAGGAGCGGCAGAGAGACAGCGAAGAGACTGAGAAGAGTAAAATAAAAAGAAGAACCTTTTGTTAGATCGCGCCTTGAATGCTAAATGGGAACGAGCGATCGTTCTTCCAGTTCGTTGTCCGTGGTCTGGTCTGGTCTGGTCGGATTGTCGTCGCGTGCAGCAGCCGCAATAAAAATAATGTTTTAAAAATACATTTCGAAAATTGCTCTGTGCACCTCTCAGTCAACCCTCCTCCCTCCTCCCTCCATCCCTCAGTAAATGCCTAGCCCCCCGACTTCCGACTTTGTCTCAATGACAACACATGCCCGACATTCGTTTCGTTGCTCACAGGATACGCTGGCTGGGCAGGCACGAGTGGGACAGCAACAGCTGAACAGACAGACATCGAGCTAGTCCCAGTCCCAGTGCCAGTTCCAGTCTCAACATCACGATGTGGGTGCCCATCGCTGCTCTCGTGTGAAGCTGCGCATGCTTCCTGCCTTCCGTCCGTCCGCCCTCTTCAATGAAATGACACGAGCATGGTACAGTGAGCGCGGAATTTATGCGCACCACAGACAGCTGGTCGGCCACCACCACCACTCCTGGGACACTCAATTTGTTGTTCACTTTCCGGCTTCGGGCCTGGGTGACCTTGTGCTGCCAGCGATCCATCAAACGTGCTCTAATTTCAATTTCAATTCAGCACAAAAAAACGCCCAAAACAATTGCTTGAAAATGTTTTACAAATACATTGAAAGACAATTTCACGAAAATAAATGCAAATAAATGTATTTAAAACTTTAAAAAACTCGATTTTATAATAAAAAATAAATTCAATTATTAAAACAAAAATATATATATATAAAAAATATTGAAATAAATTGGAAATACTTTTACAGCTTTTTCAGAGATTTTCTTGTCGAGATTTCCTCCTTGGATATCAATGTCTGCAGAGAGTTTGGATTCAGAATCACTTAAGCTTAAAGCTGGATTGTAAACGATGCAGCCGACTGCATGTGGAGCTTTTAGGCACTTTGCAAGCTTTCAGGCATTGAGCAGTCAGAGGGAGACACTTAGCGGTAAAGCTCAACGCAAAAATTGCGATCAGCTGCTCAACGATCAATAGACATTTTCTGTTCAACTTAATTTGCATTTGACAGTTCAGTCAGTAATCCTATACCACAACCCCCTCCCACACAATGACAAACATGAACTATGAACCCAACATCCTGCTGCCTGTCTGGTAGATCTTTCCACCCCGAACAATTGTTCGACAGACTTTTAGTCAGCACTGTCGAGTCGATGCCGCCTGCCTGCCTGTCGCTCAGTGTCTTCTGTGTCTCTGCGTCTCTCTTTCTTCCGCTCTCTTTCTGCTTGTGTCATTCCCATACTCATTCTGGGTAACCTTTTAAGTAATGCACAGCGTAAATATAAAGGGGGTACATTTCGTACCGTAAATCGTCAAGTCACTTTCAGAGTCAGTCCGCGTTAAAGTAACCGAAAAAGCATGCGCCGCGCGAGACACAGGGTGAGGGGTGAGTGAGGACTAGGGCCGCGAGTGCTAGAAGAGCGAGGGCGTGTCGGCGCTAAACATGTGTGCGCCTCATTTCGTTTTTCCTGGAGGTCTCTCTCTCTCTCTCTCGCTCTCTCCCTCTCTGCATCTCTGGGAAAAACTAAGCGCTCACACACGTGACAGCGACATACAGGGGACATACCCTCGTGGGTTCCCGGCGCTCATTTTCGATCGTTTCCTCCTACATTTGTTTGTTCATTGAGCCATTTGCCCAAATGTTGTGCCCCCGAAGGCCAGCGCTGACGCTGACTCTCTCTCATTGTATTTTCGTTCCCTGTGTTTGTGTGTGGTTTTCCAACACCTTTTTTACACATTTGACACTTCCGTTTTTCGAGGAGAAGACCTTCATTTTATCTCTACAACTGATCTGCGCTGATCTCAACGCTGATGTCTATCCTGCGAGCCAGTGGGCACTCCGAGAGAGTCTGCCATCGAGCGGCCCAAAATGCCAGCGTGTACTCGTGGATAAGTGCAAAAAGGAGAAAGGAAAATAAATATTTGAAATCAATTACATTTCTCATTGTCTGCCTGCTGCCGTTTTGCCATTTCATAACCACAACAGACGCAAGCGCGCCGACAGGCAGGCAGGCAATCCAGCAGCGATCGACACGATCATTTTCATGGCAGCTGCAGCTGACAGTAGTTTATGCAATAGATAGATTACCCCAGACTCCAGACTCCAGACTCCAGACCCATGCCCAGGCACTGTAACCCACTTAATGGAGAACAGAAGGAGCGACGTAAAACCTAAATGAACTTCTCAAGTGATCGTCGGCCGGCACTATCCAAGCCGGTGGTCTAGCTAAAATTAGCTGAAAGATACATTTTACAGCAGTTTCATAAACAATCTAAAAACATTTCAAATGTTACAAATTCTTGATGCAATTTCCATCATTTCTCCACCCAAAGATCAGTTCCAAATGCCTTCAACATTTAAGGATCTGATCTGATCTGATTTGATCTGCTTAAGCTTTGAGAGTAGATCAGCGGCAAGCAGCTGGCAAGAGTCACCAGAAAAGGAACGAGGTCAGGCTAATGAGGCACAGCATAACCATGGACTACAATTTGTTGTCGCATCTATAAGGAAACCTGCGCCTGCCTGCCTGCCCACAACTGGACGGCGAGGCAACTCTCTCGTTCTGGATGGATGCTCTTTCGAGGCTAACGGACAAACGACTTTATTTGGCCAATTGGGTGAAGCTGCTGGCTGGCAACCTTGTGCGCCGACGCAACACTTGACCGTAAATAGCACACACACACACACACACACGCGGATTGTTGTAAACTATGTCAAGCAGAGATACAGATACGGATACATTTGCCACAGCCACTGCTTCAGGGCAAACCGCATATTGGCCAACGTCTTTGGTCTCTTTTGCCATATAAACAATAACCACAACTAGTTACACTTAGCTCCACCGCCACCGCCACCGCCGCTCCACCCGCCTGTTGCCACTTTCCACAACACGCAACAATTATCTCATGTGGCCACAGAATGGAGTCGGGTTGAAGAGTGGTCAGAGTGGGAGGGAGGTTGCCCTGCGACAGTCGGCGAAACCAAAAGCATTTTTACAGGTGACAGATGTAACTATTCATGGATTGTTTCCAAAGCATAGAATAATCGTGCAAAAATATGCGTGCCAGATCAGATCTTGGTCAAACTGCAGGAGCAAACCCTTTCAAATACTAAACATTTTTCTGGCCCATCTTGCCAATATTTTGGAATACTTTCTGCACAAATAAAACATCCGTTGAGCGCTGAATAATTTCAACCAAAGAAGAGCATACAAAGTGCAACCAACTCGATCTCGAGCCAGCCAAAGGTCTAACCAAAATGATCTGCGATCTTCTTTTGTGTCTCTCTCTCTCTCTCTCTCTCTCTCTCTGTGGGGGTGTCCGTCTGGCAGTCTGTGCCAGTTTGTGGCTGTGTTTGCGTCTGTTTATTGAATTGTAAACATTTTTAACGCTGCATTTAAATAATTTTCGTTTCGTTTTTAAGTGCACTTAGAGTGCAGCAGCCAGTATCTTTCTTTCTGTCTCTGTCGCTGTCTCTGTCTCTGTCTCTGTGTGTGTTGTGTGTTGTGTGTATATGGATTATAGAGAATAACGAATAAAGAAGTGCAAATGGCCCAAAGGCCATTCACACACGTAGCCACAAGAGACAGAGAGAGAGAGAGAGAAAGAGAGATGCTGTTGCTTTGATAGCTACAGCTTCAGCCTCGCCACTCTATCGATGGTGTACGTATCTTCCAGGCGCGCTTCTTCCGCCTCCATGAACGTGCGAAAAAAGTCTGAGAAGACTGGAACACTGGAAGACCGAAGGGGAGACAGCGACTGCGACTAGGCGGCACACACTGATTAACACGCTCCATCAAGCTGAACTTTGTGGGGTTCAGCAAAGGCTATCGATTCATGCGCCAGCTCTTTCCTACAATATTGAACGCCTCACCGACATAAATAACTAAAACTCAAACCTAAAGAGAGTCTCGAAAGTGTTCGGCTTCGTCTCGATATTTAGCCATTTGTCATGGGGTCAAGCACTCGCGATTGACCAATAAACTTTAAGGTTCAACGCCAAAGTGTCCCATTTATTCCAATCATTCAAAAGAGTTTCTGTTCTAGGAGGACACTCGTAAATTTGTCAACCTTCTGCTGCTACAACTTCATTTTCCAGATTGAAATTAATGAGCATTTAGTGAGCAGAGGGGATGCTGTACATAATAGCAAAGCCCGCGAGAGAGAGAGAGAGAGAGAGACAGAGCAGAGATAGAGCGGTTGTACTGGGCACTGGAAGATTAACATGTCGCGGTATTATCTCTTTTGGAATGGGAAGGGGAAATGGGAAGAAGAGCCAAAGGACAGTTCTCGCTGTTCGTCGAACCTGGAATACCCTTTAATTTGAGTTGGAATTCAAACGGATTTAAACGCTGAAATTTGCTGTAATATTATTTGTATATCTGAAGAAATGTTGCTATCGGTAGGAGCGAGCTGCCTCCTCTCTCAGTTTTCGTTGAGTGGCAAGTTTGATGAACTGTCCACGGTCTCCAGAGACTTTTGATAAAAACCAAATTCTTATTCTTTATTTTTTGTTCTCCTTTCTTTTGGGCGCTTATCTGCCTCGGGCTGGTACTGGAGAGCAGCCCCCAAGAGCCCCGACGATAAGCTGAATGTCCAAAAAAGAGAGATGATGAAGTGACACACACACACACAAGTGGGAAACGCACAAAAATGCCTCACACATGCAGATAGAACACATAGATACGACATTTCCCAATCTTTTGTTGAGAATTTTGCAATCTGCGGGGGAAGTAAATGTTGAATTAAGATAAGTTTGTTCTTAAATTCCATTATGATGATGGGCAGAAAGAACAGCAAGAAAATAACAAACGTATCTTGACGAAGCTGCCAAATCATGCCCTACAATGGGTTCAGTTTAGCTGGCAAAATGGTTTAACAATTTGTGGCTTCATCTTTTCTGCAACTATTTTGATTACAAGAGCTCAAAAGTTGTTCCTGATTTAATTGGTTTTCTTTTGCCTGAAATAAATGGGTTTACGCTTCATTGTCTACGCTTATGTGGGTTATGACAGAAGGTCAAACATTGGCACACACCCACACCCACACCCACACACATTGTTCCCCCCTTCTGGCACTTACTTGTTCTGGTTGGTGAAGTAATCGTTGCGTGCCTTGTGCAGGGCAATGCTGAAGCCGAACATGGAATTGGTCGCCTGCTGGTAACGCACGTAGCTCGGCAGATCGATGTTGTAGCCCAGCGAGTGGGGCGCTTCGTTTATGAGGAGCAACAGGACCAGGGCCAGGGCCAGGGCCATGCCCGTCACTTGATGGCCGCCGCGGCCTGTCATTGCAGTTTCGATGGAACTTTCGTGGCCGATTTCTGGCTTGATTTTATTTGTATTTTTTGGTGTGTTTTTTCTTTTTAGTTGTTTCTAATTTCGTTTGTTTCGCTTTTGTGGGTTTGGCACTAGGATCTGCGGCTCCTTTGCGTTTGCATTTTCACAGCTCTTGTTGGGCCTGAACATTTATTCAATTGGAGAATTAAGCATTGCAAAAATATCACATATGGTCAGAGACACACACACGCACAGCCACGACAAGCTTTATAGCATTTATTTTATACATAAACTCACAACCTTGGCCGCAATGAGATGCCGAGATTCCGAAAAAAGCGACAAAATTCAAAATCAAAAACCAAAAAAGAAATATTCTTCAACTCAGCAAAGAGAACCGAGAACAGAGTTCCGAGACATAACACGGATCGCTCGGCTCTCTCCCTCTCTATATCTGCCGCTACTTCTGCTCTCTCTCCATCTTTCGCTCTCTCTCTCTCTCTGTCTATCGTTGTGTGTTTGCACCTCTCTGCATCTCCTATCACTCGCTCTATCTCTATCACTCGCGGCGACAACTTCCAAATCGAGATATTCTGGCCTTGAACGCACAGAAGCTCCAGGGTGGCAAAAGGCATTTTCGACAGCCACTAAAAATCTACTAAAAAATATATAAGAAAACTTTTTGTTCTAAATTACGAGTATTTGATGTTGAGAAAGTTTTCTTTTATTTTTCTTTTGTTTATAATGTATATTTTTTTTAAATGAATGTGGAATGCATTCTTTTTTTTTATCATAATTTACTTTTAATATTTTAAATTTTTTTTTCATGGCACTAAAATTGCATTTTATTCCAAAAGCCCAGGGTATAAATTAAGTTGATTTCTCGCTAGCGCTACATTTCGAAATCTGATTTGTTTGTCTCTAAACATTTTTGACTGGTTCTTAATATTGTTCTTTTTGGCGTTTTGACGCGGTCTCAGCATCTCTCTCTCGCTCTCGCTCTCTCTCTCTGTCTCACAGATGACGTAATGGAGCGCAAAACAGGTTGCCCCGAGAGACCCCTGGGGGCCCTTCCGGCCAGGTTTTATCTTTCAACAAATTGCATTGACAATGCGAAATAATAATAAAAAAACAAGAAAAAATAAAGCCGTAGGCGGCGTTGGAGTTGGCGTTGGCGTTCGCGTTCGACCCGTTTGCATTCAACCTTAGTGCAGGTGACATTTGACACATATTCCACAGATGCACGGAGACAGATTGTGTGTGGGCGCCACAACTCATTGATAGGCGGCTGCCATTCATGGACAGAAAGAGAAAACCTTAAACTATAATTGAAATTTTTGTGCTGTTGTAGAACAGAACAGAACAGGCCATATGGCCATATGGTGCGTTTCAGCGATTCAGGCCCAGGCGGGCATTGATCATGTGAGCGGCATTCATAATAAATACGACCAATAAAACGCCGTTGAACTGCAGGCCCATCCAACTCACAGCTCTGTGTGCAAAGTGTACCCAATACCCATATGAAATACATACTTTGAATTGCCCACAAATGGAGCAAAGTTTACCCAAGAATTTCATTTGTTTATGTGTATTTTTTGGTCGGGTTATTTCAAATGAACCTCAAATGTTGCCTGTAGGTAGATCAGAAGAGAGTGTCTGTACATTGGTATTGTTTTACTTTACAGGGATCTAGCAGGGAAAACTGTCTGGAAATATAAAGCTCAGCTTCGTGGAGGTCAAACATCTCGTTTCAAGTGATGTGTGGCCAATTTGTTAGGGTAACTTGATTTAGCAGCGCCTGGCCGTGCCGTACATCCCGAAACGTTAACCATCTGGGTGTTACCGTTAAAATATCGGGGCAACAGAAACCAACAACAAAAAATAACACACACCAGATCATTTATCTAAAAATAAATTTGTTTCGTCGGAGTGCCTGCCGCTGCTACGACTGCTGCTACGGCTGCTGACTGTGTGCTACGCCCAGCCAGCAGAGTGTTTTGCCTATAGCTTGGTGTATATACAGTATATATAGACATTGCATATACGAGGATATGTATGTACAAGAATATGCTAGATCTGTCGTTGCTTTCTGTTACACTGTGCAGAAAAGTAGCTACGAAAAATGCTGAAAATCGCTTTTTATGGCATTTATCTATGAATGGCTGTGGGTGTGTGTGTGTCTCTGTGTGTGTGTGTGTGAAGGCTAAAGCTTTTTCCAAGTCCCAAATTATGGATAGTTATAGTACATATGTGCAATGTTGCTTATAAAAATATATTTGTAACTTTTCTGTGCAAGAATTTGTGTTTTTGCATTTTTCACTTTTTGTTTTTTGCACTTTAAAAAAATATTCCATGTTGATATATTATTATGGCCAACATTTTATGCACGTCGCGCGTGTTACAGTTTGTGTTTGTTTATTTTTATTATTTTATTGCTTGCCGTAATTATTTGTACTCTTATTTTCTGCCGTTGCAATGCTCAGCACGCAGCCAAATTTGAACCAAGACTAGTAGGGCGAGAGAGCAAGTGGCGCAAAGTATCTATTAGATACATCTTAATGTAGATACAAAGATACATCTGTGTGTGCTCCACCAGCCAGTCAGCCAGTCGGCCAGCGCATAGGTGAACGCTCACGCGAGATCGCCTACTCAATGGGAGAGAGAGCCAAACGCAGCGACAGACAGACACAATCTCAAAGCTCTCTAACAGCCAAAATGATAGCAAAGTTCGTTTTCTTCTCATTAACTTGTGACTGAGACTGTGTTGGGCAGAGAGGGAGAGGGAGAGGGAGGTGGAGGTGCAGGTGGTGGTGGGGGGTTAAGCCTATAGAATACCGATATGTGTGGGCATCCTACACAGTTTGATTTTTTCGAGGTGAGTAGGCAGGCAGGCAGACAGACAAACGTCTTGGGCATCTAAGCATTTGGTTGAATGCCATTTCCGTTGGCAAAATGTCCATACAATTTGATGTGTCATATAAATTACGCACAGAGACTAAGCAAATATCTAAATAAACAGATACAAATCGTGATCACATGGATGAATGGACATCCGCCACATGGTGAACAAAATGTATGCCCAATCCAGTCACATTTCGGTAACAAATTTTGAAATTGGTTAAATCAACAATTTGGCGGCAAACTGGAGACAGCAGTTCATTAATAACAATTGAAGGACATTAATTAAAAAACACAAGCAACACACAAAAACATTTCTTTCGACTTTGAATAGTCAGTTTAAACATGGGAAAAGCTCACAAATCATGAATATGAATTTCGTGTGTTCAATTACCAGCAATTAAATTTGCATATTTGCAAGAGAATTGTAAAAAAACAAAATTTGATTTTAGCGCGCACTGCTTTCATGTACCGTTACGGATTTGGAATTTGGATCGCGCGCGCACAACCGAACGCCTGGTCGTGAAAGGTAGATTTATTCGTGGGGTAACGGTGTGTGGACAGTGTGACCGCAGACTAGTCGACAAAACATGCCCGTTGCACCCTCGCAAATATACCTGCTCATGTTCAAAAATACCGTAAATATACCGAAGAAAATACACTCAATCATATTGCTCGTTTTCGCTATTCGCCTAAATATTACCAGCTGTCTAGAACTCTCAGCTCTAAATATATTATTTTATCCGATTGATCAATCAATGTTCTGCAAGATTAGCTTATATTAAGGATTCATTTTCATTGTCTTGTGTACAAACTAGGTTTCAACAAAAAATATAACAAAACGTATTCATATTTAACATGATAACTACACCGAAACTACACCGCTTCTACATAACAATTACATTTCGAATTCGCGCCTTGGAATAATTTAAATTGGATTTTCAGAAAGAAATAACTAAAGTTACACATTTCCTCATGGGAGAAAGATCCAATCAGACCTTAAATCAGACATAGATTAATTGCACTTGAGCCATGGCTCCAGTTGCCCCGCGATGACCAGCTCGTAGAAGGTTATGCGACGCGCCTGGGCCACGGCCAGTGCATAGACTGCTCCGGGCGAACGCTGAAGCGGCAGTCGGAGCGCAAGCAGCTGCACCACCGGCGACTCCTCGCTGGTCCTGTGGGCGCGAAAGCGCGCGAATGGCACAAAGCCCTGGACACCGCGGTAGATGAAGACGCGTATCTGGCAGCAGCCTTCGACGAAGGCCAGCAGCGTCTCGTCCCGCACACGCAGGGCAGTCAGCTGCCTGGCCTGACGATCCGCGGCCAGCGACTGGAACAGCGAGCCGTTGGCATGGTGCAGCTGGATGTGGGCAGGCGGCGCGCTCGATGGTGTGGTTGGTCGATCCCCCTCGTCTGGGTCCAAGCGGGTGAGGCGCGCATAGAGCAGCCGCGAACGATTCTTGGGGCCCACAAGCAGGCGCAGCGTCTGCACTGGTCGCCAGTGGAGCAGCGTCTGCTCGGACGCACGACTGGAGGCAGAGGCCATCGGTTCGCCGTGCTGCTGCTGCTCATGCTGCAGCTGCTCCTGCAATTGACGCAATCTGCCAATTACCGCATGCAGCTGCAGGGTCTGATCAGAGCTCCCATTGTTGGCCACCTCAAGGACATCCAGCAGGGTCTCCTCCAGAGCCAACTCCGACCCATCGTCAGCCGAAATCTCTCGCAACTCTTGCAGCACGGGCCAAATGAGCTGCGCACTGCGTGCGGCCAGCACCCGAGCCGGACTATCCGGCAGGGGCAGCGTGTCCGTGTGGAGGCGTGGCCGAAAGCCCCGCAGCTGCTGCATCAATTGCAGAAAGTCCTCGACCAGCTGCTCGTCATACAGATCGCTCTCGGGAATGCTCAGCTGCGTGATATTCACCTCCGTTTGCAGCCGAAAGTTGAGCGTCTCCAGCAGGCGTCGCCGCAGCGCGTGCAGCTCCTCGGGGCCGATCTGCTGGCGACGTCCCCAGTGTGGTCCCAGCTCGGACTCAACGGGCGGACGCTGCAAGTACTTGATGGCCGCCTGATAGCTGCTGGGCAATGGGCGCTTCTGGAGCTCCTTTTGCTGCTGCTTCAAGCCCTGAAGCGTCTCCACTGGTATCGCCAGCGACTCCGTCTCCGCCTGCTCCTCGTCCGTGTGCCAGCTCTGCAGCACGCTGGCGGCCCCGGCGGCGGCACCCGTGCAATTCCACGTGGACTCGTGCTCGCCCTCATCCATTTCGTGGCTGGTCATAAAGGCGAACTCCCGTCCACTTTCGTTCCTCAACTGAAGGCCAATCACCTCGTCCACGGGTCCGCTCTGAAAGGCACCGGCATGGGCGAACCGTGTGCCATTCCAGCGATGAATGCGCGTCCAGCAGCCCCGCTCGTTCACGAGCAGATAAACGGAAGGACCCGCCTGGATGTCCGCCTCCAGGCCAAAGATGCGCCGCACATCCTCGCTGCCCTTGGGCTGCCGCAGCGTGAAGCTTCGCTTCAGCTTCTGCACCTGATAGGGCAGTCTCAGGGAGCCAAACATCTTGGACAGCCGCTGGCACAGCTGCCTGTAGTGCTGCTCCATTTGCTCCATGGTCTGGCGGCGGTTCCTGGCGTCCCCCAAGGCCGCTTGCTTAACCCTCAGCTGCTTCACACGCCAATTGCCGCTGATTGTCTGCTCAGCTCTGCCGCGTGCCCACAGACTGCGCGCGTGCCAGTCCACGTAGTCGAAGGCATTCAGCCGCTGTCTGGCAGTCAGCGCGGGCGCATGCAGGCGGCTGAAGTAGAGCGGTGATTGCAGACGCAGCTGCGGCTCCTCCAGGCTGGCCACATCGCTCAGATTGAGGCTGGCATCGCCATTGATTGGTGCGTTCACCTGCAGCGGGCCACGCACATGGATGCCCGGCAGCAGCAGTGGCGTCTCCACGGTCTGTGGCACGGGGGAATTTATCTGCAAGAGTGATACAAAAATGGAGTTAAAGGCTGCTGCCAATTGGCTGGCCATTTACCATCAAAGTATTGGCATATTCCTGGCTGAGCTTGCGGCCGTTGACCAGCCCCTGCACCTCCATGACACCATCCAGCAGCAGCTCCTCGGCGATTAATGGAGCCAGCAGCTGCTGCTCCGTGCGTAGGGTGACCAAATGCGAAAGATTCACGTGATTTAGCTGCTCCAACTGCAGGGCATTGTGATCCAATGAGCCTGCGGCAAATGTGATGGGAGCTGCCAAGAGAAATTCATGGGTTCAACAGGGTCGCAGGAGGGTTCCGCTGGCACTCACCTTGAGCAGCATTGCCCTGCCAGTCACGATCCACGCGTACCGTGTCCAGCAGCCAGTCGCTGATGTTGCAGCCATTGAGTAGCTGCCCCGTCAACAGGAGACGCTCCGCCAGCAGTTGTTCCATTTGAATGGGCGCAGCAAAGTGCACGGGTGTCTCCACCTCCTGCTGCTGCTGCTGCTGTCCATCGATGAAGATTAGCTGACTGAGCAGCTGCTCGAGGTCGAGTCCGTTGAGCCGTTGGATGTGCGCTCCCTCGGGCATGCTTACGCGTCCCGTAAACAACTTGTGGCCATCGATGCGGATGTGCGACTGCTGCTTGAATATTAATTGCTCAAAGAGCTGCTGCAGCGGCTCCTCGTTGAGGTTCCCGAGATGCCCGAGCACTGTGAGATCGTCCAGCGGCCTAGAGGCACCGCCAGGCAGCAGAGCCACGCGGCCGCGCTGCACAAAGGCCTGCCATTGGGTGTCCCAGTGCAGGAGCTGCTCCAGCTGTGCCAGGGCCAGCGGATCGTTGTTCAACGCGCCCTGAAGCTGCACATTGGCCGCTTGGAGGCGGCCCTGCAGACGCACATTGCCTGAGAGATTAAGGGGCTGCCGCCTGTTGGCCAGCCGCTCGAAGGGCACACCGTTGAGCGCCTGCAAATGCAGTTCATCGAGGACGCGCAGCGGCGCAGTGAAGCTTTTTGTGCCCTCAATGATGACATCCCCGGCGCTGTCGCTGTCCGAGCGGAAGACAATGTCGGCGAGCAGCTCGGGCAGCAGTCGCTCGTTGAAGCTGCCGAGGATATGCAGATCGCTGGCGAACACAGGCGGCTGCTGGAGCTGCCAGCGTGTGCGCATCTCGTTGCTGCGATCCAGCCAGATGACCTCCCGCTGCAGCTGCTCCAGGTCTCGTGTGTTGAGCGCACCTTCGACCTGCACCGAGCCACTGACGGCAATCCGTGCCACCTGCAGCTGTCCCTGCAGTATCAGCAGCGGCAGCTCGTCCAGCTGCTGCAGAAAGTCGAGCAGCACCTCCGCGCGTATGCCCTGCAGCTCTTGTGCCTGCACACCGTGCGGCAGTATCAATTCCTGTACGTGCACCTCGCCCGACCAGCTGTGCGGCTCCTGCTGCAGCAACTCGCCGAGTCGTTGGCCATTGAGCAGCCCCAAGCCACGCACTTCACCGCCAACCTGCGCCTGTGCGGCCTCCAGTCGCTGGAATCCCGCACGTTGCAGGTGCAGCGGTTCGCGCAGCGTCTGATAGCCACTGGCCAGTGGCACCTGATTGAGGCTGTGCTCCAGCCGCAGTCCACCAGCCAAGACGGGCGCTGGACCCTCGAAGCGCAGACGAGTGCCGCGCGAACTGAGCGCAGCTCCATCCAGCCTCAGGGCTTCCCCCAGCAGCTGCTCCAGCTGCACCCCATCGTAGCTGGCGCCTGGTGGCAGCTGCAACCGATGGAAGTACACGTATGCCGGCAGCTGCGTCAAATTGCGGAGCATCTGCGCTGTGTGTTTCGTCACGAAGTGCTCCAAGGGTATGCCGCTCAGCTTGGAGTCCGCCACATGGGTGTCCACTGGCAGCTGCAGCTGCCCCACAATGCGCTTGGCACCCGCAACCAGCAGCTCCTCGCTGGGATCGGCCGAACGCTGCAGCAGATCCCCCAGCAGCGCGTCGTAGCTGTCGTTGTCCAGTTGGCCACGCAAATGGAGCGCACCCTGGACGTGCAGCTGCATGAAATGGCAGTCGGCGGTGCGGATGTGATGCGTCTCCAGCAGTGTGGGATTCAGTGGCGCCTCCTCGAACTGCCTGCCTTGGGCGCTGCCATTTAGCTCGAGTTCCTCGGACACCTCCAGCTGGGAGAAGGTCACCAGACCGGGCCAGTCCTGTGCATCGCTGAGCGTGATGGCATCCTCCGGTCTCATCTCATTGATGGTTCCAGTCGTGTCCACAACATTGGCAGCTGCAAAAAGCAAATCGAATGAGCAGAGAGACGTTTGGGTTGGGGGTTTATATCTACCGAGGGTCTGGGTGAACTCCTTGGGCGCGTGGACAACGCTGGTGCCGTTGCCCTGTGACCACAGATAATCCTCGGGGAAACGCAACTCATTCAGCGAGCTCAGATGCAGCGCCTCTTCGAATATGACAGCCTGAGGATGGAACCCAAAATGAGGGTAAGAGAATCAAAAAAGAAAGTCTAAAGGGCCGCCACTTACGCCCTGCACATGCAGCTGGGAGAGCTGCAGTGGCCGATGACGCCACACCAGATCCTGCAGCAGTTGGCTCCAGCCCAGGCCATTGATGGTCTCGCATGACAGACTCCCCTCCAGCTGCAGGCGCTCATGGGACTCGGCGTGCAGCGGCTGCGTGGGCAGTTGCAGCAGCTCCAGGCGCTGCACATTGAGCGTGCCAGCGGGCAGCAGCAGCGACTTATTCTGCACGTAGAATGGCGCATGGTTCAGCTGCTCCAGGAGGAGCACATCCGCCTCGCAGCTGTCCACCTCCAGGTGATCGTAGTGGAAGTTGTACAGCGTTTCGGGCTGTCGTTTAGCGCGGTGCATGCTGGCTGATGCTGCTCCACCTCCGGCCTGCAACTCCTGCTCGAGCTGGCGTATCTGCTGCAGCAGCTGGCGCAGATCGATGGCCGCATCCTCGGCCGTCCAGCGGGCATCGTTGACAAACAGTTCCTCTATTTCGCCAGCCTCGTTGATCAACTGCGGCGTGTGGATCTCCTCAAACTCCTCCTCCATGGGCGGGGGGGCGCTCAGTTGCGCTTCGACCAGGCGGATGATGGCGTCCTGCTCCTCCACCCACTGCCGCATGAACTCGTGTATCTCCTGCAGATCCTTGGTCTCGGAGTTCCGTGGCAGCAGCTTCGTCTGCAGGCGAAAGAGCCCCGACGGTGCCTCCAGGCGGGGCACCAGCAGCAGCGGTGGCTGATCCTGCTGCCGGATCAACGCTGCACCAATCAGGCCCGCCTCCCGCTCATGGTCGAGCATGCAGCCGGCGCCGTGTGTGATGTGATTCGGCTGACTGGCAATGCCGCAGGGCGGCGGCAATCCCGCCTCGAAGGCCTCCCCCGTCCAGATGAGCACCTCCAGCACCAGCAGCGAGTGCGTGTCGAAGGCGACGCGATGCTGCACGAGCAGCAGCAGATCATCCCGATAGCTGCGCACAGCCACGGGCAGAAAGAGCTCCACGAAGCCAAAATTCTGACCCAGAATCGTCCGCGGCAGGAGCTGGCCCTGCACATGGGCCAGAATCTGGGGCCGCTGTCCGCCCAGCGCCAGGTAGCTGCGTCCACCCATTTGGAAGGCGGCAATGGCCGCCACCTGTGGCGCTGGCACTCGCTGGTGCAGCTGCAGCTGCAGTCCCGCCTCCCCAAGCGGACGTTCGCGCGGATTGTAGGCATAGATGAGGGCGACGTCCGTCTGGCCAACGGCCAGCAGCAGCTCCCGGCCAGTGTCCAGCACGGCCATGGCTGTTATCGCCTCGGGCAGCTGCAGGCGCTGAGCGATCCAGAACTCCTCCGCCTCCAGGTCGTAGGAGTAGACGCTCAGCGTGCGATTGCCGGTGAGGACTATGAAGTCGCGTCCGTCCAGGCTGAAGGTCGCTAGCTTAGAGGCCTGGCTGCCCAGGGGCCAGTGCCAGAAGGGCATCAGGCCACGGCCCGGCTCCAGGCGATGCCAGAGCAGCTGCTGCTGTGTGGCGACCACCAGGAGACCCTCCTGCAGCTGGGTGTGGCTGCTCCAGCGCTCGAGGCTGAGCATCGCGTCAATGGGTGCCACCAGCGGCACCGTCTGCAGCGGCGAAAAGTCTCCGTTGAGCACCAGTAGGTCCTTCGGCTGCAGGCCCACGAGGTAGGCGCTGCCATTGGCCTGCACGGACACCCATTGGCCCACATCCGAGCCGAGGGTGAACTGTGTGTCCTCCACGATGCCGCTGAGCACTAGCAGGTCGCGGGTGCGACGCTTGGACAGCTCGAGGCGCTGCAGCTGCTCGAGGTCTATGCCGGGCGTGTTCACACTCGATTGCACCACATTGGGCTGCCCGTCCACGGGCGCCTGGCTGGCGCCAAGCATCTCCTGGCGCGCCTCACCCAAGCTGGAGCCCACCTGGGCATTGCCTGCCGCCTTGACAGCCGCATCTAGCTGCAGCACTTCTTTGGTATGGCCCTGCTGGGCCACAGCCTTCTGGATCTCTTCGCGAAGGGCTGCAGCGCTCCTCAGGGCCGCCTCATCCACAATCACTTTGCTGGCCGTGGCGGGGCCTTGTGCCTGCTTAGTCCACACTGGCTGTGTGATGACTCCTGGCTGTAGCAGGAAAAGATCACAGATTAAGAGTGTACTTAATGCCACGCCACGCCACTTACCGGTCCCGCATCGCTGGCCTCCAAGGCTTGGCTCAGCTCGCTGCGCAGTTTGGCAATTTCCGCCTTTTTATCCGCTGACTGGCACCATCCGATGTGAACGGGCCAGAGGCAGAGCAGCCCGAAGGCAATTAGTAGTTTCATTTTCCACAAAAAATACACTAAATAACGGACAATTAACTAATGAAACAAGAACGGCAAGTGCAAAACACGTGAAAAATTCTTTGAAATTTACCGTTTAGTGCGGGCTACCAGATCAGCTGCAGGCGGGCGAAGGGCTGCCAGATCACTTTCAATCGTTGCCATTTCCGCTGTACATTTACAAAATGAGAAAGTATATTTCGGTATATGTTGCTGGTCAGCTGGTATATTTTGTCAAAGTACCCACGGTCGCACTGGCAAAGAATGCCGAGTCATAATTAAAATAAAAAGTGCATGTAAAAACCGATCATTAAACGCTGTACAAGACGTTACAAGAAGTTAGTGATAATCATACAAGAAAGTAGCAGCAGCATCCAACATGACTGTGACCAACCGGGTAAGAATACTAAAGACAAACATGTCGATTTATTGTGATTTAATGTCGACTCAAATTTAGATGGAAATTGAGTCGGCCTACCAGAAAGGCGAAGGCTTCCGCTCGTATTATATACAAAAGATTGAGGAATTGCAGCTGGTTGTGGCCGAAAAGAGCCAGAATCTGCGCCGTTTGCAGGCCCAGCGCAACGAACTCAATGCCAAAGGTAAATGCAAAGCGAAACAAATGCAAAACGAAACTTCCCTCCAATCGATTTTCCCTTCTTTGCAGTTCGCATGCTGCGCGAGGAGCTGCAACTGCTGCAGGAGCAGGGCAGCTATGTGGGCGAGGTGGTAAAGCCCATGGACAAGAAGAAGGTGCTGGTTAAGGTGCATCCCGAGGGCAAGTTCGTTGTGGACCTGGACAAGAACATTGACATCAACGATGTGACGCCCAATTGCCGTGTGGCCCTGCGCAACGAGAGCTACACACTGCACAAGATTCTGCCCAACAAAGTGGACCCACTGGTCTCGCTGATGATGGTCGAGAAGGTGCCGGACTCCACCTACGAAATGGTCGGTGGCCTGGACAAGCAGATCAAGGAAATCAAAGAGGTTATCGAACTGCCCGTCAAGCATCCCGAGCTTTTCGATGCTCTGGGCATTGCCCAGCCCAAGGGTGTGCTCCTGTACGGCCCACCCGGTACTGGCAAGACCCTGCTGGCCCGTGCCGTGGCCCATCACACCGAGTGCACCTTCATTCGTGTCTCGGGCTCCGAGCTGGTGCAGAAGTTCATCGGCGAGGGGTCGCGCATGGTGCGCGAGCTGTTCGTGATGGCCCGCGAGCACGCGCCATCGATCATCTTCATGGACGAAATCGACTCGATTGGCTCCTCGCGCATTGAGTCCGGCTCGGGCGGCGACTCCGAGGTGCAGCGCACCATGCTGGAGCTGCTCAACCAGCTGGACGGCTTCGAGGCCACCAAGAACATCAAAGTCATCATGGCCACCAATCGCATTGACATCCTCGACCCGGCCCTGCTGCGTCCCGGTCGCATTGATCGCAAGATTGAGTTCCCACCACCAAACGAGGAGGCTCGCTTGGACATTCTCAAGATTCACTCGCGCAAAATGAACCTAACGCGCGGCATCAACCTGCGCAAGATTGCCGAACTGATGCCTGGCGCCTCAGGGGCTGAGGTTAAGGGCGTGTGCACCGAGGCTGGCATGTACGCGCTGCGCGAGCGTCGCGTCCACGTCACCCAGGAGGACTTTGAGATGGCCGTGGCCAAGGTGATGCAAAAGGACTCCGAGAAGAACATGTCCATCAAGAAGCTGTGGAAGTAGTGCGTAAAATTAGTTTTCCCTCCCCTTTTTTTTCCCCATTAAACGTCAGCCCGTAGTTGGCGATTATTCTTCACATTTATTGATTGTATTTGTATTTCTGCTTATTGTTGAGTGGTGGATGCTGGACTGCTGCGTGGACTCAGTTGGCCGCCTGGCGTTGCTGCTCTTCGGCTTTGAGCATGTTGAAAATCTCCTTAGAGTCGGCCACATCGAAGCAGGAATTGCCATCGTTGTCGTTCAGCTCCAGACTGGCCTTGAGCTTCAGGAGCGTGCGCACACCCTCGACGTGGCCACAGCTGGCGGCATAGTGCAGCGGTGTCTGCAGCTCCAAGTCCAGCTCGTTCACGCTGGCGCCCATCGACGACACCAGAAAGTCAATGATGTCCACGGCATTGCGATCGGTGGCCCAGTGAATGAGGGCCATGCCGTTGTCATCCTTTGCATTGGCATCGCTCGCCTTCATCTTGTGGCGCAGGGCGGACAGATTCTTCTCCTTGACCAGATCGAAGAGGGTCTTCTTGTGCTCGGGCATCAGCTCCTCCTCTGGCATCAGTTCGATGGAGTGAACGGCCCAGCTGCTGCCCTTCGACTTGCCGCACTCCTCCCTCCAGTTGGGATTGAGTTGCTGCAGCTTCTCGATGTACGCACGCTGGGCATCGGCCTGGGACATGTCGCCCAGTGCCTTCCAGGCGTTCCACTTGCTGCGCGCCTGCATTTGTAGGATGGAGGGGCATGGCTGATTGCAGCCACCCTCGGCGGCTTGTTTGTAGTACGCGTAGAAGTCCAGCAGATCGGATTTCTTCAACTTATCCGCCTGCCCACTCACATAGTTGGTGGCCAGCTCGAAGCTGCTCTGCTGCTGCTCCTCTTCGTCGAACAGATCCGAATCTAGATCCATGATGATTATTGAATTGAATTTGTTTTGCTCTTATCAGTTAATTTAAGTTGCTTTAGTTGCTTATAGCTACTGTTTTGGTTTGGGGGCGAATGCAAATTGCGAATGGAAGTGGGGAAAAAAATGCTTTAGCGTCGCCGCCTTGTTGGTTGTCGCAGCCTGGCACTGTCTACGACTTTTGTATGTTGAGGTAATGCCCCTCCAGTATGTGCTTTTGTTCGTTTTCGATTTTCTCTAGAGCTGTCAGGCTGTTGAAGCTGACAAAGCCGTAGCCTTTGGAGCAGCCCGTCTTCTTGTCAAAGATGACGTTTGCCGATAGGACACGACCGAATTCCTTGAAATAGCCACGCAGCTCCTGATGGCCCACTGTCCAGGGTAAGTTGCCCACGAATATGCGGTGCACCGATTTTCCAACTTTTGCTACTGCGGTGGCCATGTGTGCGACTGCGAAAGCAACAATTTTCAATTTTGATGTTTTAGTTGATGATCTTGGGGCCGCAGGGCCGCTCCTTACCAGCTGTGTTTTTCCCGTTGTTTCCGGTTGCGTAAATACTTGTTGTTGTTACCAGTGTGACCGCGGGTGTATCTGAGACGTAAACCGCATTACCCTCACAAATAGACCTCAATATACTTTCGCATTGTCAAAATATACCGTAAATATACCATACATTTTAAATCATTTTCCTCGATTTTGATATTCTGATTCATATTACCAGCTAATTATGACTTTCAGCACGAAACCTATATTTTTGTTCGATTTATCAATCAATTATTCACAATATTGGCTAGTTTTCATGACATCTTTTCATTGCACTGTTTTCGAAATATGGGTTAATAGTAAATACAACATAAATTAGCATAAAACGTGTGAATGTAACGTAAGGGTTACGTCACTTGACTACTTGTTGCTGGTCAACCGGCAGTATTTATGAATGTTCATATTCCGTTTTCCAAGCTTTTAAACATAAAACTGGAAAGAGTTTCACACTTTACGCCCTTATGGCACATTTTAATGCCTAACAGCACTGTTGAAGAGTGCTGCCTTTTGCCAGTTGCCAATGTTCCTCCACTCTTGATGCTTTCCATGATGGATCCTGGGACACTGATGGATACTGTACACAGATGTAGTCTCGTGTAGAAAAAACGACAAGGACATGTCAGTGTATTTTTAATGCTTAATAATTCCAAAAAGGGCTTTAATAAACTTTTCAATGACGCTTATACGTAAAAACTTGCATATATTTACATATATATAACCACACAAACATCATCATATCATTTTGGATCTTCATATATTTTCCCTATCTGTTACAAGGATAAAAAAAAAACACAACATAATTTAATTAATGAAAAAATTCGTTAATGTGTCACAGCACCACCATTTTGTTGTTGTTGTTGTTGATGATAATTTTAGAAGATTTTCTCTCTTACGTTCTCTGATCCTCATAGACTACTACACACTAGGGCTAGGTCTAGGTCTAGGTCTAGGGCTAGTTCTAGGGCTAGTTCTAGGCTAGATCCCACCTGCTACCAAAGGCGATGCAGATGCAGATTACGCGACAGCACCGATCGCACATCGTTGGTAAAGCGCAGTGCGTCCAGCATGGGCAGCAGCGACAACAGTGCCGTGTCCATGGGATCCGAGAACCAACTCTTGATGGGTATGGCATTATTGGGGAAGCAGCGGTACGCTCCCGGGGAATTGTCAATTATAAATATCTGCAAATAACAACAAAGAAATCAGTAAGTCTGTTGACCAAAAGTGTATGTGGGATGCTGCTCCTTTTACCCTATTCAAGTCACTGCATATGGCAGACAAGTCTTTGGTATACGATCCATAATCGGGCGTACAGTGTTGTCTGTAGTAGCGCCTCCGTAATATGTTCCGACCATTGTCCAGCTTGTCCGCGACAGCAGCTCCATATATCTCCATGCTGGCGGTAAATACCACCAGATCGTACCACTGTGAGACCTGCAAATGGATGATAAATTGCATTAGCATTGGGTATGGAAAAGGAAATGGATGGGTCCACTTACCACATCCAAAAAGTAGTCCACATGCGGTCTTTTGTGCACAAAGAAGCGCACTGGATTCCGATCGATGGTCACCTTGACGGTGAAGTCATGCGGTGTGCCCGGCTTCACTGTGTTCCTGGGCATCGCATTGTGATGTGAGTGTATCAGCGTTTCGTCCAGATCCAGGACCAGCGTTTTTCGCTGCACCAGACTGAGGCGATGCCGCGACACCGGTGACAGCGGGAACAGTTCATATTTAACCGGTTGATACTGGATAAACTAAACAAGTTAATCACAATCAACTCTGAATCGATAATTTTAAATGTCGATATTTACAGTACTAAGAGAGAGAGAGAGAGAGAGATGGGAGTGTGGGAGTGTGAGTGGGTGGGAGCAAGGGTGCAAGGGTGAGGCATGCCGAAGGTCAGTTCATAAAGCAACTATATAAGGAGGCCTTGTCGGTGGCAGAGTTACTCGCTGCGTTACCCAATTCTCAGTGCACGTTTGCTTGTCGACGCGGAAGGTTGGTAGCCTACATTTTTTTTCAATATATTTTTAAATGTTTATTTTTTCAGAACACAGGCTACTATTATGTAGCAAACTATTACAAATTAAACTATGAAACAATTATTATGTTTTTTCACATTGCCTTCAAATGATTAATCAGCACACTCCATTGTCGTTGCCCTCACACTTACAGCGAGAGCCCTTCCACTCGCACTTTTCACTCGCACCAGCCCATAATTTTTTCCGACGAGACCTCCTTATAAAGTTGCTTTATGGGTCAGTTCTTCTTGCAAAGTCATGATGAATCCGTTTTGGATTGATAAGGCAAGCCTCGAGTGCAGTGCCCCACACAAAATATTGATAAAGGGTTGCGATTGGAATTGGGGTGGCGGCGTATGGGTACACCTTAGCGATCCTTCACTGTGCACGGGCCAGCTCGGTCTTATCAACTTCCAGTGGCATTTATTGTAGCTATTTCATGTGTGTGTGTGGATCGGGTTAGTGGGAATTGATTGGTGGGGCTGGGGTGTTGGGGGGTCTTTAAACTATTAGTTTTTTTCTTGCTTTTTTGGGGTAATACTTACAGCTCGCACATGGCGATTGAACATGAAACAAATGCATGTCCAGACTTTTGATAGCAGCAACAAAAGTGCACGGAATTTCATTTGCAGAAGGGAAATCATTTGGTAAGAAGGTTCCGTCCGGTATCGTCTTCTTACCAAATTTCTATGTCTACTAATTTTTCTGAGTAGAATCTTGAATGAATGGGTGAACGCACTGCTGCAATCGACCGACAGCTCGACCCGACCGATGACCGATGTTGACGATGTTGGGGATGGAGTTATGCCGCTTCGGTCTTTTGCATTTGTTGGAAAGGGAGAGGGAGCGAGGAAGAGAGATCGCTTCGGTGTGTACTGTTTTTTTTTTTTTCGGTTTTATGTGATGTTCTTCTGCTGCTGCTGCTGCTACTGCTGCTGCTCCGTTCTCGCTTTCACTTCTGCCTTCAAAATAAGTCTAAAATATTGCCGGCTAATATTTCTTCGAGGGTTCCTTTAGCTTTTAGTACTATTGTTTTGTTGCTTCTATTGTGATAACACGCCGCCTTTGATTTTTGTTGTTATGCCGAACAAACACACACACACACGCACGTACTATGCACACACGCGTGAAAAACACCGTAGTAGAAAATCGATAACAAGATACCGCCGCCTGGTGTCGCGTTCCACTCTCACACTCAACCAACGGGTGGGGAGGCACGGAAATCGCTATAACAGAATCCGAAACAGAGTTTCCTTATTTTATTTTAGCGCGCTTTTTGTCGCCTCTATTTGTTGCCTTGCTCCGATAGGGCGCTGATCTGGCATATCTTTTGGGTTCTCTGTTTCTGCCTACTGGCTGGGACTGGGCAACATACAGCAGGGCACAGCACAGTGTACAGAAATCGGGAGATTTTCTATTGAGCAACAATTTTGGAGGATTGCTTGCATATAATTATTGCACTTTGATTTGATTTATTTGAACCCTTGAGTGATGTGTTGTGTGCGGTTTTTCGGTTGGATAATCTCGCGGCTGCCGAGGGTTCCTCATAACTGTTTTGGGTTGCTCTTTAAATTATATAAATATAGTTTGTCAGCGCTTTTTTTGAAATTTATTTTTCAGCGTTTTTGTTTGATAAACTCTCACACTGATGTACACATGCAGACACGCGCGCACACACACACAGAGTTTGGCCAAAAGCCAGCCAACAAAATATAATTGTGAAAAAATAGTGTATGAGGAGGACCGTCCGTGGAGTGGAGGAGTGGAGTACTATGCTATCGATAGGCCCCGTTTGTTTGATTGCCGGCTGCAAAATTGGTTGTTACCGTTGTTTAGCGTTTTTGATATATTTATCACATAAAGTTGCTACAATTTGCGAATATCCTCAATTAAAAACTACAATACTAGCATTATGGTTATTTATTAATAGTATGTAGTGTGGCCCTGAGCGAAGGCCTGCAAAATGATTTGTGCATCGTTGGCAGCACATGCGTACGAGAGCGCCATATTGATGGAGGCTATACAAGAACAGATCCGCCCGTCATGCACTGCCAAATAATTAAATGCAATTTTGAACACTGCCGCGCTGTTTATATGTCCATCAACATATTAAGCGATTAATATTCGAATAAATGCTAGCCAAAAGTAGTGCTTTTGCGATATTTCATATATTTTCAATGTGAATACATTATATGCCTTGATTACGTCATGCAACACTGCGGCGCACGGCATCAAGCGCCGTCTGCACGTGTATGAATGACGGCCAACCGATTAATCGCTTCGAGCAGCCGCCTGGTGTAATCGTTTTAAGCGTCGTTCTGTGCAAATTGCAAAAAGTGTAAGAAAAAGAGAAAAATATGCAGACTTTGCCCAAAACCATTTGAATGCCAATTGTGCCAACGTTCAATATTCAGACGACAACCCAAAGCCAAGGGGCAGGTGCAAAGTGCTCGAGGATTTAAACAAATTATTTTTCGTGTCTCCTGCGTGTGTT
Source organism: Drosophila guanche (assembly GCF_900245975.1). Classification (NCBI taxonomy): domain Eukaryota; kingdom Metazoa; phylum Arthropoda; class Insecta; order Diptera; family Drosophilidae; genus Drosophila; species Drosophila guanche. The sequence goes on from NW_022995763.1 coordinate 447,977, forward strand.
AATGTGTGTTGCGGCGCGTGGGTGAGTGTGTGTGAGCGAGCGTGCCAGTGTGCGTGTGTGTCAGTGTAAAAAAAAAGCCGCACACTGCAAAAAAAGGAAAATTTTCCTTTTTCTCGCATTTGGCAACTGAATAACCGTCGAAAGGTGCGCCCCCCCAACCCCGTGGCGAACCGACGAATCGGTTTTATATATTTTTTTGCCCCAACCGGTTTAGAATAACCGCTAAAATTGTGGAAAAACAGGAGAAAACTCCCAAGCGGAAGAAGAAGACTGCAGCCAGTAAAATGTCTGCAGTTTACTCGCCGCAGCCGCCGCAGCAGCAACAGCAGCCGCCTCCCCCACCACAGCAGCAGCAGCAGCAACCGCCCCCCAATGCCATGTCCATGCAGCAGCAACAGCAGCAGCAACAACAACAGCAGCCACCCGGCGTCGGTGGTGGCGGCGGCGGTGGCAGCGTCCTCGGCTCCCAGGGCGGGCTGCTGCCCATGGGGCTGCAGCAGCAGCAGCGTATCACCGGTGTGCCGCCAATGGGGATGCCCGGCTCCCCCGGCAGCATCATCACCGGTGTGGGTGGTGGACCCGGCGGTGTCGGTGGTTGCGGCAACATGATGGGTGTCAACCCAACATCGACTCAACGCGGCGGCGGTGGTGTCGTCGGTGGTCCGCCGCAGGTCAACTCAGCGCAAATCCAGAAGATGCTCGACGATAACTGCGGCCTCATCCAGACGATCCAGGACTTCCAGAGCATGGGCAAGGCGCAGGAGTGCATGTCCTACCACGTGGCCCTGCACAGGAATCTGGTATATCTGGCCCAGCTGGCGGATCCTGCAATGAATATCTCCCAGATATTGCCGGTGAGTGCTGACCCCAAAGGCAGGTGGCTCGGACTTTTCTAATCATTTAATTCTCTCTGCTACACACACACACACACACAGCCGCCACACATACTGCAGACACAGGCGATGCAGCAGGGCAACCAGCAGACTCCGGGTGTTCCCACCGGTCCTCACGGTATGCTGGGTGGCCTCCCACCGCCCCAACAACAGCAGCAGCAACAGCCACAGCAGCCCGGCGGTCCCGGCCAGGGCCAGCCCCAGCAGCCGGGCGGGCCACCGCAAATGGGTGGCATGCAGCAGCATGGCAGCGAGCCCGGCGTCCAGATGACACCCTATGGCGCCCAGCAACAGCAGCAGCCGCCCCATCCCGGCATGCCGCCCAATCCTCAGCAGCAATCTCAGCAACAGCAGCAGCAGCAGCAACAACAGCAGCAGGCAGCGGCCGCAGCGGCGGCGGCAGCAGCTGCAGCAGCGGCAGCCGCTGGCCAACAGGTGACGCAAGTGAGCCAAGCCGGGCCGCTGGTCCAGCAGCAGCAGCAGCATCCATCGGCGATCTACCGCAACGCACAGGGCGGGGGACAGCCGGGACAGGGACCGGCACAGCAATCGATTCTACCCAGTAAGTGTAAAGTATCCGCCGAGCCAGTGGAGATTCGAATAGCTTCAATCGCTGATCCTCGATATCCTCCTCCTTATCCTTCTTGCAGATCAACAGCAACAGCAGCGGCCCAACAATGGCCCGCTAGCAGGACCCGGCCAGAACCAACAGCCACCACAGCAGCAGCAGCAACAGCAGCCGCAGCAGGGCGCCCAGCAGCAGCAGCCGCCCAATCAGCAGCAGCAGCAGCCCCAACAACAGCAGGGTCCGCAGCAGGGCGGACCGGGTGGTGTGCCGCCACCACAGACACCGTACCGCGTGAGCTATCAGCAGCAGCAGCAGCAGCACGGACACTATCCCGGATATCCGCCGCAAACGCAGCCGCAGTATCAGCCGCAGGGCGCCTATCCCTATGGTCCGCCGACGCAGGGCTATGGGCCACCGCCGCCGGGTCCACCGAATGCAGCGCAGGCTGGCTACCATCATGGCGGAGCTGGCGCAGGAGCCGGAGGACATGGCGGCTATCAGCCCAATACTGGCGGACCCGGACAGCAGGCACCGCCACCGGGCGTCTATGCACCACCGCCAGGCAGCCAGCAGGGCGTGCCGCCTGGGCAACAGCCACCGCCGCCGCCAGGACAAATGTATGGACCGCCGCCTGGCACCGCTGGCGGTCAGCAGGTGGGTGCGCCGGGTGGACCGCCTGGACCACCGCAAAGCGTCAGTCAGTATGGTCCGCCGCCGCCGCAAAACTCTACGGGTGGTCCGCCGCCCATGAGCTATGCCGGGTATCCCCCGAATCCCAATCAGTACGGTCAGGCAGGAGCAGGTGGAGCACCCCCAGGCGGTGGCTACGGGCCACCACCTCCGCCCAACAGCAGCGGACAGTCGCCGTATCAGGCCTACCAGCAGCAACAACAACAACAACAGCAGCAGCAGCAGGCGGTGGGTGCTGGCGGCGCACCGCCGGGCAGCAGTTATCCGGGCGGACCGCCAACGAGTGTGGTGTCCGGTGGTCCGCCACCACCACCCGGTGGCTACAGCACAACGGCGCCCAGCCAAACGCCGCCGCCGCAGGGACCCCAGCAGCAGCAGCAACAACAGCCGGGCGGCGGCGGAGCGGGCTCCAATCCGAATGGGCCCAATGCCCAGCAGCAGTCGACGCCGCCGCCATCGGGAGGAGTGGGTGGCAATCCGCAGCAGCAGCAGCAAGTGCCGGGCGGTGGGGCTGGAGGGGCAGGCTCTCAGCAGCAGCAGTACGCGCCTCCGCCGCCGCAACAGCAGCAGCAGCAGGTAGGGCCGGGTGGAGTGGTCGTCTCTGGTGTGGCACCGCTGCCCACACAGGTGCAACCCACATATTCGACGCCTGGCGGCGTCACAGGCTACGGGCCGCCGCAACCACAGCAGCAGCAGCAAGGGCCAGGAGGACCACCTACCTCCCAGCAGCAGCAGCAGCCACCACCTACCGGGGGTCCACCCAATCCCCAGGCCAGTGCCCAGCAACAGCAGCAACAACAGCAGCAGCAGCCGCCACCGAATGGTGCCACGCCGAATATGCCGCCGAATCAATATCAACCGGCTCCGGGTGCCCCACAGCCGTACGGAGGTCCGCCGCCACAGGCATACGGACCACCACCGCCGGGCAGTGCCTATCCAGGGCATGCGTACCATCAGCCACCGCAGGCGGGGGGTTATGCCCAATATCCGCCCACGCAGGGCTATCAGAGCTACAGGCCGGCTGGCGCACAAATGCCGCCACCCGGTGCACCCCAAGGACCGCCACCAACGGGGGCCTACGGCTACTACAGCAATCAGCCGCCGCAATGAGGCTGAGCAGAAGCGGTGGCAGACGGAAATCCACTCGAAAAAATGCTCATGATGAAATGGGATTCATGAAGGATAAAAGGCGGGACACACCGACAACCACGCCCAAAATGAAGACGATTCTTTTTGCATACAATTTAGAGATTTAAGCGGCTGATCGGGAGACAGTTATCTAAATAGATAAATATATATATATATATATATATATATAAATACGATTTGATATGTAATGCAGTAGTAAGGCAACTTTCTCCTCCTGTCCCTCCTTTGCTTCTCCCTGGCGAGAGAGTGAGCCTTGTACGGTCTTTTAGTTGTAAGTTCTCCCCTCTATATAGTAGTAGTAGATGTGTTTTCTTAACCATAAGAATTAGCTATTTAAACTAATTTTTTTGTCGAGTCCGTAGTAGTAGCCACACAGTGTGAAAGAGAGAGAGAGCAGATAGATAGAGATGTCTGTTCATGCATGCATATTTCACTTATATATATTTGTATTTTATTTTATTGTTTTGATATGATTTGATTCTAGCATGGGCCTCGCTCCTGCCCGTTTCCCTCGTTTTCATTGTTCTTTGCGCGTACTATAGGATAAGCAGCTCTACCCTTACACCCCGTAAAATTACTATTTAAAAGCAGATATTATAAATAATACAATTAACTATATTTCACAATAATATACAAGAAATTCAAGAAAAACTAAAGCGAGAGAGCGGGAGAATTCCATTGATGCCTCTACACTAATGGCTGGCACAGTACGGAACAATTAATTTATATTATAAAAAAACATTCAACAAGGAAAAGGAGAAGAACATAAAAACTTAAAGCTAAATAGCACAACTCTGGAAATATAGAAATTTTTGTACTTTTTTTCGTTTTACATTTTTTTTTTATAGTTAATGAATATAGTGGAATACAGTGGACACTCCATAGGTGGACTTAAGACTCTTATAAAGTTTGATAATAATTAATACGATGGATCTGATATTGGATGCTTGACTTCTATTTAAATAATTATTCAATTAATGCGTTTTATTGCCTAAAAACACACACACACAAAAATGAGTTCCAAAATATAATTAGCATTTAGCATTAAAAACAAAAAAATATTTATTTAGCTAACGGAAGGGAAACAACTACAAATAAAACAAACGACAAAGTTATTGGTCTTTAAGAAAGAAGAAAGAAAACATATTTTGGTCTTAAGAGATTTCGATTCTAGCTATAAGTACGTGCTCCACTGTAGTAGTGATCCTCTCTCCTCCCGTGAACCCTTGCAAAGTGTACAATTAGAAGAAACAAATTCCATTTAGAACTCTTGTAAAGATCTTGTAATTTTGTGGAACGGCGAGAGTTTCTGTATCTCGCTCTGAAGCAGGTCCCACGACTATTGCTGATCTGCTCTAATCCGCTCGAAAATCTCAAATGATCCCCACAGACCCTGGCCCGATACCCCCTTCCACCCCACAGACATCGAGAAAATATATAGGAGATACGAGTATATCAAATAGCATTTAGAAATTTCTATTTTCAAAATGCAAAATAAGAAATACAAAAAAAAAAACAAAATAATAAAAAAATTGAAAAAAAAAAAATGAAATACAATAAACTTGCAAAATGTTTTTAATTTATTCTTAAGAATTGCTAGAAAATAAATTAATTTTTGTAGGTATGTTTTTTTAAGTATTCCTTGAGGGCTGCGTAATAAAGAGAGGAATATAAAATATTCTAGAAATCGAAAGTTATTTTTTAGCTCTGCGAAAATGTATACATATATTTAGAAAATTTTGAGGGGATTCTAATTTTTCTTAATTGATTAATTTGTTCACTCCATGAAGTAAAAGTAAAAAACGAAAGTGTAACGTTAAAAAAAAAATGGTTCCAGCTTGTTTTTAATATTACAATGACTTGACAATGTTTCTAAGAGTTTTTTTGGGTTTAAGCCATTGAAACCATCCCAAAACCTTAGTTCAGAAAATAGGGAAGTGAGGCGCAGAGCGTAGATTCGTGAGGTAAGGCCGCTCTAAATATTCTTATGACAAAAAAGGCAACGGGAATATACATTTTAACAGAGCAGACTTTTTTGGTATGCTTTTGAAAACTTGAAAAGTATTTTCTGTCTTTATGCGTCAGCACTGACAAAGTAGAAAAACAAATTTCTCAACACTGAAACTGTTTTTAACTTTTGCCGCCAGAAATTCCTCAACTTTCTCAGCAAAAATACGAAAAGTACGGCAGTTGATCAAACATTGTTGCAAGATCTTAATATTTCTTTAGTTACAGACGAACATGAATGGTGATTGGGGTTCGTATCGGTATCAAAAGGCAGTCCTGAAAACGTGCCTGAAGGAGGTGATAAGGAGCGGAGACTACATCGTGGGCCACGAGCAGATAATGCAGGCCATTGAAGCGGGTAATGTGGGTATGGTGGTCGTCGCCTACCACGCGGAGGAACCGTACAAGTCCCAAATTCTTCTGGCCACCTTATCGAAGCACACTAAAGTTAGGGTCTTCCGAGGCACTCCCCAGGAATTGGGCGAAACATGCGGCATGGAGCATCTCAATTCCATAGTCGTACTCGATGATGTTATAAACGACATAATAAGCAACTTGGGTGGGAATTGAGTTACTACAAGCACAACTTAAGGCTCAACCATAAGAAAACTCGTCGAATTCCAGTGATATACGCAAGCCAAATCATTTTTCCTATGGAAATCAAACAAAAATTTACACACAGAACATTCACAAATTAATTGGCAAGAATGATTGTTGACTGTTACTGCCTTAAATACATTCATTCGATGCCTAGCTTTGGCTTTTCATCTTTTCATGTCGTTGTGTTCTGTTTCCTGCAACCATCGTCTAGCCAACACTGCTTAACTGCAGCTTCAGTGCACTTTATAAAGCGGCTGCACTTCCAGCAGCAGCGGCCGCATGGCTGCATGTGTACGTGAGAAGCATAACATCTCTTTCCGCACACACACACACACACACTTACAGTATACATAGCATAAACGATATTTGCACTGCTTGCTGAATGCTTCAGCGTGTACAAAAGCTTGCAGCATCACACAAACCCACACCCACGCTTAAATACTGCAAGTGCAGCCGCCTGCAAAACCGCTTATGCCGTTGCACAACACTGGTCCAAATTGTTTCAGTGCCAACGCCGGCGCACGTTAAAACTTTTAAAACACGTGAAATCCTTTATTTATAAGCGTTTTGCATTTATTGAAACATGATTATAAATATTTGTTGTTTTTTGGTTCTTTTAGAGTTGCGGAATAATGTCAATTGTTCTCTCTTGAATGTTTTAGGCTTTTTTGTTTGTTTTTAGTTTTAGTTTTGGTGGAGCTTATCACGACCCCAGAGTTCAGTGCGCGTATTCCTTGTCCTCTTTATCCTCCTTCTCCCTCTCCTTCTCCTCCTCCTCGTCGTTGTCATTTTCATTCTCATCCTGCTCCTCAGGCGGCAGGCATCCTGCTCCTTCAGGGACATCCGCTTCCCCCGCCGTTGGGAGCAACGGGCTGCCACGACTGAACAATTTCTCCTTGAGCTTCTTGAGGAAGTTGCGGGGTGCCGATGTCTGGCGCACCACCACAATCAGCTTGGTGGCCACACTGTGGATGGGGCCAAAGGCCAGGGCCACCACCGTGCAGGCCAGACAGATGACGTTGTAGGGCATGCTGAAGTCGGGCGTGGGCAGCGAGACGATCAGGGCTTCGGTGTGCAGGCCGAGCACATACGACGGACGGGTGGCGTTGAACGAGTGGGCAAAGAGATGGCCCTCCAGCGGCAGGGCCGAGTAGTTGGTGCCCATTGGCAGGGCGCTGGCGACGAGGGCCGCATTGATGTAGTGGCCGTGATTGGCATCGGGCGGATACTCGAGCCACTTGAGCACCAGATAGTCCACATCGATGGTGATGAGCGCCGAGCTCTGGCCGGGCAGCAGGAACCCAATCTCCAGGTGGGTGGGCAGCTCGCGCTGCTTGCCGGGTGCATAGTGGAGCAGCTTGAAGGGCAGCCTCTCGCTGCCGTACTCGTTCCGGCCCAACGGTCGCCGACGGATGTTGAGCGTATGCAGATACGCGTGCACATACCATGGAATGAGCTCCTGCACGAGAATGGGCAGCGGTGCGTAGTGCGAGTTGGTCACCTCCGTGACGATGCGTCCGTGCTCCTGTCCCTGACCCAGCAGATAGCGATGGGCGTAGATTGGCGGCGGTGCGGGCTTCTGGCGTTGGCGTCGCAGCTCGCCCTTGGGCGCCAGCCAGGCGATGTTGAAGAGCCGCTCGCCCTGGTCCTGGAACTGCTCCTGCATGTCGTACACCCCATAGACCACCGTGTAGCCGCCCCGTGTGGTCGTCTCTTCCGCGGGCGGCGGCGGCACCAGCTGGTAGCGGGCGCCCAGCTCGTTGCGCTGCACATAGATCTTGCTGGTGCTCGCCAGCTCGCAGTAGCCGTTGAGGCCCATGCCAAAGAGGCGGCGCAGCGAAAAGTCATTGCCGCTCTGCTCGAGCAGGCGCAGATCGTAGACGAGGTTCGCCGTCTGTGTCATCTCCAGTATGCAGTTGTCCTCGTCGTGATCCTGGCACAGGGTGCGCACCTTCAGGCCCAGCGAATGGTACTTGGTGTTGTGCACATAGCCGGAGTTGAGCAGCGAGGCGAATCCCGAGGCACTGCCGCATGGCAGCAGCTTCTTCCAGGGCGTCAGATTCTCCGTGCAGACAATCTCGCGCGGCAGCGAGGCGTAGCGCATGAAACTCTCCCGATTGGCAGGCATGAACTGGGGCCGCAGCAGATGCTTGGGCGCTATGCTGTTGGTGTTGTCCACAAAGTTTAGTGAGGCGCAGAGGACGCCCGAGAAGACGTTCGCCAGCTGGGCCCACTGCTTGTCCACCTGCTGGTCGGTGAGATTTGTAGCCTTGAACCAGGCCCACATCTCGGCACCGCTGGTGGCCTCAACGATGGGATAGCCCCAGGTCTCGTAGCGCCACAGGCCCTGCGTGAGGCCGATGTGCAGCTCCTTGACATCGAACTGCTGCAGCAGCTCGGCAATGACGCGGGGCGTCAGCTGTGTGTGGTAGACTAACAGATCCATGGCATGACTATAGAGCATGTATTTGGAAAGTCGGGGGCTACTCACGGTTCTCCTTCTGGCCATAGTGCCAGCGTGTGGTAAACTGAAAATATGTGTTTACATGGTCGCCGGATAGCGGACGGACAACGAGCTCCTCATGGAAGTGCTCGTCCTTGGGGGTTGTCTGGGCCACCGCAGTGGCAAGCAGGAGGGCGCCCACACACCACAGATGTGTGCAAGACATCTGAATCTCAATAAAAACTGCAAATGTTCAATTCAATTGCAATCTATTAAAATTGCGGCAAATGGGTGAAAGATAATACACAGGCGGCGCAGGGTTGATTAGATCTGTCGATATTTCGTGCACCGATATCAGGGCTGTTGTGTCCAGTAATCGACAGTGTAAATGCAAATGACCCACAAATAAACAATTTTTGAATGAAAATGCAGATATATATGGCTTTTTCTCGAGTATTTATTTACGCAATTAGTAGTGAGTTCAATAATATTGATTAAACTGATTAGTATAAGATCGAAGGCAAACAAATCTTGCATCAGAGTGGCCTTGGCTGCCATAACAAAATTGTCATAAATGTGCTCTAGAATAATTCGTCAACGAATCAGATCTACAGAAAATCCGAATCGGGATAGTGAAAAAAAAAAATAGTGAAAATTCATAAATTTAATACGTATTTTCAAAATAACCGCCGAGTTCGATACATAATACTGCTCCATAAGAGCAGGGAGGAACGCAAAAACGAGTACAAGCGCTCGAAAAGGTAAGGTAGGAACAAGCCGCAAAAACGACCCAGCAACATCAAACGGCACCCACGAGCCTGACCTCAGCAACAACATGCCATGATTGTTTTCATACAATCAAGGTATATGGCGTTTCAGGGTGAGTTTTGCCTCACATGCCTTCTACATCCGCGGCCGATTCGCCAGCGCGCCCCACCTCTGTTCTACCTTGCGGGCAACATGTTTCCCAGCAACAAAGAGGCGGCAGCCCGCCAGCGAAAACGGCCACATTGCCTGGCCGTCGCGTAAACGGTCCCACATAAATAAATCCAAAACAAAATCGAACGGTACGAGTCGCGGAAGACCGTTATCGTGTGTGCTTTGAAATTATTTTTGGTACAACTAAATTAACAATGAACAACGAGAAAAGAAGCAAATACGCAACAACCAAACATACACGATAATCCAAATAAATCGACGCCCGTCAGTAATTACCGGAGAAACGCAGCGAATTGTATGCAAAATGTTTGTAGGCAGCGTAAATGGATGGTGGTGGAGGGGGCGGCAGGGCACGAATTAAATGTTTATTTGAACATTCTTCGTAAAATGCAAACATTCCTGGGCGCACTGCAATGAAACGACTCTCCCCAGGCTGACTTGACACATTTTCCCCTCATGACGGCGTTTGGGAGATTTTCATTCTATTAACTTTTTGTTCATTTAAATGCGAATGTTCGCCACAAGATACATGTACATGTATGCCATACATATATGTACATATAAATATTAGTAATATTAGATATGAATCAAAGGCTGGGGAACAACAGAAATGACGAAACGTTCTTCTTTTCCCCCCCTTGGCTCGGTCGAAAAAGAAATTCGCGGAAGACACGACAACGGAAAGAAGGAAAGATTTTTACTCGCGTCCGTCGCGGTATACTTCAACTGTTTTTGAACTTTTATTGCGTGTTGCTCTTGCAGCCGGAGCGCCAAGCGACAAAGCCGCTGCCCGACGCGAGGGAGGGAGACCGATGCGAGAAACGTGTGTGCGAGAAAGAGAGAGAAGGCGGCCGCAGAGAGCATGCGCTCAAATGTTGCTTTGAGTGTGAGCGCGAGTGTGTGTGTGTGTGTGTGTCGAACTGCGACGTTGTTCCGCGCTTTTCGTTCGTGTGGTGTTCACCGCTGCCGCCGCCGCCGTAGACTCACACACTGAACGGCGCTGCTCTGCTCTGCCGTGGGCCCAATGCCATTGTGCTCTGCTCTCTCTGCGGCCATTTTCGCCGAGGTCTTGTCGCTGTGTCGCCGCAACAGAGGAGTCTTTCACCCCCTCCACCATCCGGACCCCTTCCATTCTTGCTCGCTGTAATCTCATTTCCCTGATACAAATCAAAACAAATTGCAGATAGATAAACAAGAACAGAAAGAAATCATACATTTTGCATATACACACAAACACATTTAACGATAAAGGAGAACTGACAAAGTGACAAAAAAGAAAACAAGAACAAGCAAAAGTAACGGCGAATTCTCGGAATCAGTCGCAGCAAGGCAGCGGAGCGCAAGCGAGACGACAGCACAGCTCCGCTGTGCAGAGCGCAGGAGAAGGAGAGTACTAGCACTAGCAGAGTTGAGCCACCCTCACGCCCTGCACTGCACTGAAAAAGAGAGCGTTGCAACATATATAAGCACACTACGACGCGACCTACTAAAAAAGGTGATTTTTTGTTCAATTTCTATCTTATTATTTACCTCTCTTGAGTTTCATTTTAGTCGTTTTTAACACCTAAAAGCCCTAGATATAGTCTTGTAGAAATTCGATTCTTGAATAAAATGTAACTTTTCTCTCTTTGCATCACTTCCTCTTGCGCTCTCGCTCAGCCAATTCGCCGACGATTTTTGTAGTTTATTTCATAACTTGTTTCTTTTTTTCATAATCACATGTTTTGGTTGCATCCCCACCCCCCGACCATGCCGCAAAACAAAAATTCAAATCGATTTTAGTTCCAAAAACAACAATAAATGTTTTTTCGATTTTCTGCCATTTATTCTCCTAACTTTGCAGCTTTGTGGTCGGCGCTCACTTTCGTTGGTTGGCCACAAAGCGAGCAGCGCAAGAGCACCGCAGAGATAAAGAGAGCGAGCAAGAGAGTAACAGCTGGTTAACAGGGCGCATTTACTTTACAGCATTTCCAAAAGTGTGAGTGAAACAATAAACATTGACCAACAAAAAAAAGGATTGTAAAACCAAAATGTCTGCATTTTTCAATACTTTGATTGTTCTTTGTGGGCGGGGCGGGGTGGATAATTTAATTTTATCCTTACCACAACGGGAGAGACACAGATGACGTCATGTGGGAGGGCCTGGGATCTGACTCTGTCGTTCACGGCTATTTTTATACATACGTGCGAGAGTGTATCTCGCCGCGTGAGTCTGTGTGTATGTGTGCATTCCTCAAATAATTTTGCATTCTATAATGGAAAATAGCCAAAAGAAATGGCTTTGAACGGCAATGTCGCACACACACATATACACACGCACTCAGGCAGACGCTGCTTCTTTTTGGCCTGGCAACGCTACCCGCACCGCATCTTCGCTGACACACAGCACAGCCCCACTCTGGGGCCCTCTGCCGCGCTTTTCGAAAACGCTTCGGGCCGTGCTGGCGGCAGACTGAATGTTTTCATACATTGGAAATTTCAACGAACGGTACTGTGGTCGTTGGTCGTCGTCGACTCGCTGCCGCCGTCGTCCGCTGTTGAATTCGCCGCGTGCCTCTCTCATTTGTTGCTTTGCTGTTTTGTAGCTTGTGGCTCGCTCTCTCGCTCTCTCTTTTCACTGATTTTTTGTTGCTTTGAAAGAAGTTTCTGGTAGCCTCCTTCATTAACCGCACTTATTAATTTAAATACGTTTTCTAGGGAATAACATATACGGACTCAAAATTTTAGGCGTTCATTATAATTTGTATTAGTAAGAGTACATATAATATAGATAAAGGGCAGCTCAATTTGCATGTTGGATGCCTTCCGTATCACGTACACATGCACATGTATGAATGTACATGTGTATTTTCAAATGTGTATAGCGATTGTGTCAATTTGCCTCGTGATGTAATAGATTTGTTGTTTGTTGTTGTAGGTGCGGCTTCTTGTTGCCCTCCCGCCCGCTTACGATTTGCTGTTCTTCTTCTGGTATATTCCACGTTTTTCCATGCAACGAGGTCATACGCCCATACACATGCACACACACAGGCACATACACTTGCAATAGCAGTCACCCTAAAATAAATCGCTGTTGGTAGCAGTTGGTGTCGTTTTTGCCCATCTGCCTTTTGGGCTACCTGTCAGTAGTGATTGCTCTCCCACTTTCCTGCTGCTGCATCTCTCTTACTCTTGTCACATGTAATATGTAACTTCCGGCTTGTCCTCTTTCTCTCTCCCGTTCTCGAGCTCGCTCTCTGCATAAATCAAATGTTCGATGCCCGCATGTTCGCGAGTGTTTTGTATATATATACTTACATGCATACTGGTTCTGCTCTATCTGACTCTCTATCAGATTTCTGTTTGTTTATGTATTATTATTAAGCTATTTACAATTTTCTTCACACCCTTTTAGTACATTTTACAATGAATGTCTGCTCTAATGCTGTTGTTTTGCCTGCTCTAGAACTACACACTCGTTATGTTGTTTACAGAAGGTCCAACGATTATTCGTTCACCACAATAACATCTAAATCGAAAGAACGGTTTATTTTTTAAACTTATATGCCATGCATATACAATAATATGCATCAATCATATTATTTATGGCTGATGTTGAGTATTGGGAAGTTTTTCCGTTTAGGGCTTACACATGTGGGACCGAGTGTAAGTGGGCAAGTACATGCATAAATATGTATGCATGAATGTATATATGTACATATACATATACATATGTCCATTGTATGTACATATAAGGTGGCCGCATTTTTTCGAAAAATGAGAGCACATAAAAACGATTGCTGCCTTCTCATAACTATTTGCCCAGCGTTACCCCTTCCTGTTCCACCACCTACCGACTCCTCCGCAAAAATGATTGATGTAACTGTGTTTGCATTTGCATTTGCGTTTGTTTCCTTTTGTCTCTAAATTAAGGCCCATTAAAATTAATTAAGATATTGACCCAGTTCGTCGGCAAGCGGCACAAATGGACAATTTACACTGTGACGTCATGTGCACTAGAAAACTGCATTAACATACTGTTACAATTTAGCAATAAAATTGCTTTATCTAGAGCACCCTGAGAGCGGGAGAGAAATAGAGAGAACCTCGTGGGTGAGAGCAGCGATCGTTGTCTGAGCGGGGTACAGTAGCAACAACAGCAGCGGCAGCAGCACAGTGCTTGCTGTCTGCCCATTCAATTGATTGTCAAGTTTATAACTTAACATCGACGTTGCTGCTGCTTGTGCTGCTTCTTACATCTGTTCTACAGCTGGAATTTGTCCTCTTTTGCTGTTCTGTTAGCGAGCAAGTTGGTGAGGGGAGTGGGGTGTGGGGAGACGCGGCATGTGATTTGCGATAAGAGTCCCTATTTTACTGTGAAATTTCCATCTGATAACTTATTTCAACATGTTTATTTTGTTAGGCTAAGCATATGCGAGCAGTCTCTCTTCGTTGCTCTCCTTGCTCTTTCTTTACGACCGTGAGAGTTTCGTTGCTCGTTGTTTTTGGTATCATCATCACCTGTTGTCGTTCTTTGTGGTTTGCTTCTCTTTTCCTCCCTAGCAATTAAAACCCAACAGTGTGAAGCCATTTCGTCTGCCCAAAAATAAGAGAAAAACCAACGGTAAAACCATCTTTTTTGTTGGCAGAGCAGAAGCACCAACAATAACTGAGCGTGCTTGCGTGTGACAGTGGGAGATGTCAACGGCGGCGCTAAAAAAAAACCAACGCAGAGAAGACTCACCGCTGATTAACTGATCACCTTTGGAGAAACAGTCAGGATGTACCAATTATGTTTTTCTTTATGCATTTTGATCGTCCACCTTTGCAGGAGCCCACTGTACCTTTAGCCGTCTCTCCTTGAGCATTTCGCATTATACAATGAAATTTCATTGATTTCAACTTTTACTTTCTTGCTTCTGGGCAGCAGCGCCAGCGGCCTCAGCATAACTGTAAATGTTTTTGGACTTCTTCTTTGGTTGCTTTCGCTGCCTTCTTTCGAGCAGCTGCGGCGTTGGCGACACCAGCAGCAGAACCAAAAGAGAACTGTAGAAAATCTGTGGCCCGGTCCGGTCCGGTCCGGCCTCTCCCTCACTATCGACGACGCGTATCTAGAACTGTGTCATGCATTCGAATAGATGTCGCAACGTACAGTGACCCCCTCTATTGGTGGTGGAGCCGCAGTTGCAGCTCAGGCAGTGCGTACACACCACAAAAAGAGATCCAATGCCGATTGGCAAGTGCTGTTGTTTCTCGGCTGTTGCTGAGTGCGTACACACCACACGAGCCGGCATATTGTTGCTGGTCAACTGCCTCCAGTGCGTACACACCAACATGGAGTGGTTCTTTTGATGATTTATTGGAAACAAAACAACAAGTTTCAAAAATTCGGAAAACGGAAAGCGCTCGCTCTCGTGTGTGCCGAAGTAACTATTCAAATTATTGTGTGAGTGTGTGTGTGTGTGAATTGCAGAATCTCAGTGCAATCTGATCCACTATCATTTCAAAATCCAATGAAAACTGAGTCAGATGGAATATTCGTCTAGTCTCCAAAAATGTGGCAGTCATTTCAACGGCTATGCTATTCATGTGAGAGCTGCTTCAATATTTCAAGGCCAGCCACAGACACAGAGCCAGTGCCTGGCTGTATCCCACCTGTGATTCGGCCACGTGGCAGCAGCGACTCCAGACAACCGACAAACGAGCACGTTTTCGCCATTGTGTGTGTGTGAGTGCTGTGTCTGTGCTTGATGAGTTTTCATTGTCCTGAAGTATCAGGGATAAAAACTAATTGCAGATACTCTATATTTGAGAGGTTTCAATATTCGACATATTTATGATAACATTCTTAAAAATGTGAATTATCCTTCATTTATGTTTATTGTTCCCTGTACATTTGTTGTTTGTTTCCCCATCTCTACACTAACTAAAGAAGAGTCTCAAGCAACCAGTGCTTTTGCTATTGAGCGGGTGGAGCATAACTGTCTGGCACTCTCTCTCTCTCTCTCTCTCTCTTCCCCTGCTCATGGTTCTGCCTATAACGGTTAATCATAACAAATCGACAGCTGTCTCTGTCTGGCCGTCTGGCGGAGGCAGCTATGGCTGTGTGTGTGTGAGGACCTCGAAAAGTCAACGACTTGGTTCTTTGTTCTCCTTTTTTGCTTGCTGATGTTCCTTTCTTCGTCTGCGCCTTCGTGATTGCTTATTTCGGCCACAGACGCAGTGAAGAAGATTCCCGTTCAATGACATCTTGGGGCCAACACACTATTAGGGTTGATGCCATGTTCTACAAACCATATACTCGTACTCGTACTCGTACTCGTCTCGTACATAAATTCTTAGTATATTGCAGTGTAGTGTACAATTTGGCCCACATTTTTATGTGGCGTCACGCATGTACGCTTGGATATTCAACAGAAACAACAACAAAAACAGTAGAAACAAATGCATTTAAAAGTCAGCAGTGACGAACAATATAATGTACATACTTTCTTGCATGGAATATATTATAAAATAACTTGGAGCATGATATCGCATTTCCGCTGTGCTGCGCGTCCCCTCCCCCCAAGCACAGCCTTTGTACGATTTAATCCTCAATGAGAAAAGTTAGACTGCACCTGGATTTCATAGCTTATATCTACATTTATATTCTCTGCTTGCAGGCTCCTTAGAGGTCAAGAAATACAAGCAAAATAAAGCAGCCACTGACGAGAAAGAATTAAATAAAGCAAGGAATTTCTTGAAGCGAGCAAGAGAGAAGGAAAAAACAAAATTAATTAAGGACCATTAAGAGGTGAGTAATGGTCAAGGAAGGAGCAGCTGACTGCTGACGGCATCTTATCGTTGCCAACGCGATCGTTGCATCGGCCATGGTCAAGTGCAGAATCCAGCCACAAATGCACGCAACACACGTGCCCCTCCATCTCTCTCTCTTTCTCTCTCTCTGTCTATTGCCAAAACGATGACGCACTTGGCTAGGTTGCCGGTCTCTCTCGATCGTCAATGGTTTCTGCTCGCTCTCTCGGGTTTGGTCTCTAGGGAAACCCGTTTTTCTTGAATGTTTAGTGGCTCTCTATTTGCCAGAGAGTGCTAAGAAATAGATGCTGTAATTTTTGGTCGTGAGTGGGAAATTAGCCTCGACTCAAAACGCCCCGCCAATGAGGTCACAGTGAAAACGCTGTGACTCGTGAATGTGTGGGCGATGAGATCACTGGAGGAGTGACTAACTCTTCTTCGAATGATGAAGAACGAGGGGGATTGCCCTCGATGTGTGTGCGAGTGGGTGTGATGGAGCTGAAACCAATGCGAACATCCCAAAGGCTGTCATTGCTTTGACATCTTATGTAACATTTTGCTTTTTTTGTTTCCGCTCTTACCAACACTGCGCTTGACAGCTGATGATGGCGGCACCCAGCTGTGTGGGCGACTCAACAATGGCAGAGAGAGAGAGAGAGAGAGAGAGAGACCCAATACGACAGGGATAGAGGGAGGATTGCATTGAACAGCTGGTGTGTCCCAGTTCCGTTTTGTCTGCCACTGACACATCCATGTCTCTCGTTCTCTCTTGGTCCCCCAGAAGAGTGCCACTAAATCGTGTATTAAAGCAATAAACGTTTGCATGTATTTATGCCTTGCTCCTTAGTTATTGTTACTGCAAGGCCACCCCACGCACACGCACATGCACCTGTTGCGGGTACGAACAACTTTTCCGTTTCCGTTGCCACACTGCAAACTTTACAGCACTGTCGACTGAGGCAGAGAGCTGTCTGTTATATGACTGCTGGAACGACGGAGCGACAGCTGTCGCTTGCAACTGAAACTGCTTGCAAAATCCGCCGTTGAGTCATTCCCACGAAGCAGGTGGCTGGGAGCGGAGCCTGTAGGGGGGAAGGGACACCAAACACAAAACCGAAATGAAAGTTTTAACCCAAGATTCTTAATGGGTTAATGGGAAATTCAATTAAATGTGGCTCCTAGAGTGGGCTTGGGTTGGAATTCGGTTTCGGGTTCCATTGAGGTTGCTGATTATCCAATTTTTGTTCTGTTCATTATTTTCGTTGAGTTTTAATGGATTTGTGTGGAAAAACATACATTTGATAAATGTCTTCCACTGCCACTGCCACTGCCTGTCTATGTTGTCGCTCAGTTTCGTTCTGTTGTTACTGGTTCTGCCTGATAATCGTGTGTCCACCACTCGACGACAACCGACGACTCCCCTCGAAAATATGGAGCGGAAGCAGTGCTCGCTGCACACTGAAAACCAACCCTGGGCTGGGTTGGGCGTTTGGCGTACAAATTGTATGATTCCGTTCCCCCTCGGTGTCTGTCGAGCACGTAGCTCACATTTCAGAGAACCCTTCCTCGTGTTACAGTGGTCTTTCAGCCCGATTCCCACACCAAACAGAGCACACAAAGAGAGAGAGAGAGAATATTCAGAGATATCGGCTGCAATAATTTTCAGGATATTCTTGATTGGTTTTTTATGCCAATTATGAGGCCTAATCTAGTTAATGTGCGACAAAGTTTGCGCTCAACCTTCTCATTGAATTATTCAAATACTGAAACGAACATACGATCAAAAAAATCAACAGCGAACACAGAACACAGTCAAATAAACCAATAAAAACCAACACCGAAAATGGGTGGCAAACAGTTGTCGTTGTCGTCGCTGTCGTTGTTGGCTGTGTGGCCTTGAACCTGAATTTCGCAGTTCATTTGCGTCTCTCGGTTGCTCTTTGTTGTTGCTTTGCTGCCTTCATTATTAATATTAGTATAATGCCTTTTGTTTAATACACCCAACCACCCAGTCCCCCATTAGCACTCTCTCTGCCTCGCTTTTTGAACAGAGTTCGTATACCTCCGCCTGATAATTGTAGAGCAATATACATACAATAATCATAGCCCAACGATGGCCTAGATTTGGGGAATGAACTGTGCTGGGATCTCGCCAACTCGCCACCAAGAAGAACCAACCGAGGGGCTCTGTTGCATTACACCTTCTATGACTATTCCTCGTTTTAGCGTTTATCCTACACGATTCTCTTAATTCTTTTTTCACACATTCTGTCTCTCTCTCTCTCTATCTCTCTCTCTCTCTCTTGGCTTCTTTGCGCACCTTTGTCTGCTCTGTGTTTGTGTCTCGCCTTTTGGGTTAATGAACTGCATTTACCATACGAGAGCATTTTATGTGTAGCATTTACCCCTGGCATGTACGGGCATATCTAGGGGTCTGAATTTTATATTCAATTTCATTTAACATTCTCGTATTTATTTATTTGAAACATTATCAGAATAGCTGCACACCGATGATGATGTTGCGGCTGCATTTCGAGTGTTGTGGCATTTGCTAGCATGATTTTAATTTCGATTTCAACACAACAATTTGGGTGAAATCATCGAATGCTTTGTATTTGTGTGTAAATATTTTCAAATATGTACTACTCGGGCGGGGGCATTTCGATTCATTTTGTTTTGCATTTATTGTGCATTTGTGTGCTCCCTCTCTCACTCGCTTTTATTGCTTCCTATTTTTGACCCGCGCTGTTGTCGAGCTGTTAAAAATAGCCAACGATTCCGATTCCGATGCCGTGCCGTGAGCCGTGGCCCAAACAAAGCGTCTCAAAAAAAATGTGTCTGCGTCATGAGAGGAGGGGCAACACTGACACAACTTGTACATGTGTGTGCAGTATGCTACGTATGCTACGTGCTACACCCTGGCATTCTGGTCTGGTCTAGGCGATGACGCACCTGTGCTTGCACTGGCCGCAAAAGGATAGCCTAGCCTTCCTCTGGTAGGAGACATATTCGACATTATTCTCCCCCAAAAATACTAAATAATAATACGAACGGAAAACTCAGCTAAGCTTTATTTTATTGTCTGATAGGCACCAATATTTTACTTATTATAAGTTTCTTTCAAAATAAAAGTGTTTATCCAGGGAAAATTTGTGTGAATACTAAAATAGCGTCTTTTGTGGGTCACCCAGAAACTGGAGACACAGACAACACCCACACCTATGCGCACGAAGAAGACTTCGGATAACTTATAGACGTCGTCGTCGTTGCGTCGTCGTCGTTGCGTCGTCGTCGTCTTTCACTTTCATTTCGTATACGAATGACCTGACCAGGCATTGGCGTTGGCATTGGCGTTGGCGTTGCCCTACGTTCCATACCCTTACTTTTAGAACACAGAAAATAGTGATGGAAACGCCCCAGAATTTATAATAAATATACGGGAGATATTTATCCCTTTAATTCCCATTCTAGACATTACAATGAATCACAGTTAAATGATCGCCAGTTGATGGGGTGGGGTCGGATGAGACACAATCTACAACGTTGTACTCTCTCTCTGTCTCTCTCGTCTGTACATAAACACATCCGGCCAAGCAGCGTAACAGTAACAGAAACAGAAACAACAGCAGCAACAAATATATGATAAATTTGTTATCTGTCCCTCTCTCTCCCTCTGTCTGGGTGTCGAACTTGCAACCGGAAAGTGCTCGTGGAATTATGAGAATTTACTGAACAAATTCTATTGCCAGAGTGGCACCGGATATGTCTAAAAGGGAGGGGGGATTGCACTTTTCATGGGGGCGTGTGGGCGCAAAAACCTTGAGCTTTTAGCACTGATAATTATGCAACACTGGCTCCTATAATCAGCTCAAAGAAGTCAATATCAAACAGTTCTGCAAGCATTTCCATAGAATAAATGTTGCATCTCCCATCCACCATAGTCGTTTTTCATAAAAGGCTCATGTATGTATGTACAATGTATAGCCGCAGAGTCGTGTGCTCGCTTTTTTAATGATTTGTCCTAGATGCCAGGGAATTCGGGTCGAGGTCCCATCTTTCGCTACACTGCCAGAGAAACAATATTTCCGTTCGTATCTGCATATGTATGTGTTTGCGTGTGTGTGTGTGTGTATTCTTTTAATTTATGGCAATTTGCTAATTTGCAATAACAATTTCATTTGCACTTTGCTCCTAAAATAGCACAGCCTCTGCTGTTGCTGCTGTTGCTATTGCTGTTGCTATTGCTGTTGCACTGCTTCGTTATTGCACTGCTTTATTCTGCTCAGCCTCTGCCTCTGTTGCTGCTGCGGCCTCTGCAAGCATAAGCTATGGCAGGGTTCATTTTGTGTTTGCAAGGTGGCTCATACATCCTGTTGCAAAAGCGATGTAAGGTTGCTCGTGAGAGCATTGTCTGCATTTGCCTCACCTTTAATTAATCCACTTTGCGCGTATGCATTTGATTTGTTGATGCCTCAATGACGTTTACTGCTGCTGCTGTTGCTGCTGCGTCGACGCTGTGCTCAATTGGGCAGGCAGTGTGTGAATGTGTGTGTGTGTGTGTGCTTTTATGCGTGTGCGTGCCAGTTTTTCGAATGCGCGTCCTTGACCCAGAAGCTGTTGCTGTGTTGCGCCTGCAACTCCCCAAAAAACAACCCACACTCGTCGCCTTGCCTCCCTCATCAGCTGACGATCCTAGCAGTTGGATAACAGTACGTAACATAACATAACAAATGTACCCAATGTTATTAACAGTCGCCTTCTACATTCTTGCACAGGCGACAAAAATGTCAGTGTTAACTGCCGTGCAGTAACATTGCAGTGTTAAAAGGCGATTTCAAATTCCAGTTGACGCCTGCATATCGATAGGGCGTAACGATTGACACAACAAACTGTCAAAAATATGTGCGTGTTGCCAGTTGTCACTTGTTAAATTTGTCTAAAATTTAATTGTTCACATTTTTTCGTAGCTGCCGGTTGTGTTTTTCTGTGGAATCTTTGCAAAATATCCAGCAATAAACTGAGTGACTAAGTATTTGCAATAACTAAACGTTAAACCCAATTCTGTTTACCGCTAATTTCCGTTTAAACTAATGTTGTGCCTTTTTTTCGATCTACTTGCAGACTGCTAAAAGGAACAACAACTCTACAGATAGAAACTAAAAACAAACAGGAGAAGAAAGACTAGAAATAATCATAATACCAATAAAACCACACACACACACACACACACACACAAACACAGACAGACAGACACAACTTAACTGTAAAATTGAAAAACAAAAAAAAAAGGTATTTTCGGCATCGAACAGACAGATTACCACAAATATTATATTGAAAGCTTACAAAAAAAAAGAAAAGAAAAGAAAAGAAAGCAAATCACATTTAGCCTTATATACACACACAAAAAAGAAAAGAAAAAACAAAGCAAGCAATACTTGATAGATCATAGATCCCCAAAGACCCAAAGATTCAAGATTCCAATATTCAAGATAAAGAAAAAGAAAAATTGTCAAAATGCCCAAATCGTAAGTAGATGTAGATAAGAACACCACAGATCCACACAGTTGAGGAAATAGAACAAGTTCGAACAAATAAACCAACATAAAGCAAAGCACAACAACATTAACTGGTACCCAACTCCCGCAGAGGGAAACACATTTTCGTACTGTACGAATCGGGTCGCGAACCCGACCAAAGGTAGGAGCCAGTCCAGTCCACCCCCTATACATATATATTTAATATTAATGGATTATTATCTTACAGCAAGCATTGCAAATCAACTGTCTATCAAGGCAAAAAGAAAGGACGTTCGGCTGACATCTGCCTCAGCCTTGAGGTCGTCGAAGACGAGAAGGGAGTGCATCGCATCCAACTGACTGTGTGGATAACGCCATTCAACAGCAGCGAAGCAGTCAACGAAGGAGTCAGAGCTTTGGTAGCTGTGCCACTCGATGCCAAGAGTCCGAAAACAGGCGAACTAAACGTATACTGTGTGGCCTCAACAGAAACCCAATTAGCTCTTATCTTGGAACTTGTCGAGTCTATTGGCAACCTTTCCCTGGATGAGCAGCAGGAGCAGGAGCAAGAGCGCATAAGTTCGGTTCCAGCAGTTGCCAAGTTCGATGCCAACAAACCGCAAACAGACGAGCTAAACGAACAGTCGTCGGTGGCCGCAATAGAAACCCAATTGGATCTAATCTTTGGTCGCGTCGAGTCTGACGTCGACGTTTCCCTGCACGAGCAGCAGCGACTGGCAAAGGAAAAGAAGCAATTGGAACAGGAGCTGGAACTGTTGCAACAGGAAGTGAAGCTAGAAGAGCAGCCACAGCCACAGCTACAGCTCGACCTTGGTGCAGAAGCGGAGCTCGTGTCCGCCAACGTAGCGCAAACTTCAAAGAAGAAAGTGAAAGTTCCGTGCGAAATCTTAGACGAATCTCCAGCGTCTGCGGAAACTGGCAAATCTGATAGCGATTATATAGAAAATCTAGGACATAAACAGAAGGAGGCGGAGCGCTTGCTGCAGCTTCAAAGACTTGATATAATAAGGAACGTCCAAGAGCAGACGCGCCTTAGTCAGCAGAGGAACTGGCAGACAGAGAAGGAGGAGGAGAAAGCCGCAAGACGATTGGCGGCCCTACGGCAGGACTTTGATCATCAGATACGCGTGCAGCTGAAATCGGCGGCAAAGTTACGCGAGAAACAGGAGCTACAGGATAAGTTGAGAGAGCGCGAAGAGAGGGCTAGGCGGGAGACAGTGAAGCAACAGAAGCTCCTCAACGAGCAGAGATTGATCGAAGAGGTAGAAGCGGCAAAGAAGCGCCGGCGGGAGCAGGCGGACAGAGAGCACCGACAGCAGCTGGAACGCTTCGAAACATATCAATTGCTGCACCTGGAAGCATCAAACAGCAATTGCTCTTTCGGATTTCCAGACCATCCCTATCCGCACCAGGAGGGCTGCAGCTACAACAGCTTCAGCAGCCTCTCGACGCTCTCAACGTCGACGACAATTTCCACAGAATCCTTCTTTGGCTCGTCGCTGATGCAAAACGAAATGGTGAGCATACCGATGGCCAATCTGAATGGCGGCCTCAAGGCGGCGTCTGGATCGGCCGTTGGCTCCTCGACTGGCGGTGGCGTTCGATACTTTTCACAGTTTAGCAAAGGTGGCGTCTCCAGCAGCAGCAGCAGCAGCAGCAGCACCACCACCACAACCACCACACTGGTGCACCAGCACCTGCAGCACCAGCAACGCAGCAATGGGGAGCTTTATGCCAATGGCCGACTGGGTCTCATGCGCATCAAAACGGAGCAACATGAATTTCTGATGGATTCGTTGACTGCGATCAAACCGGAGCTGATTAACGAAACGAAGCATAAGGCAGCGCAGGCACCAGCACCAGCACCAGCGGCGGCGGCGGCCGTGGAAGCAACAGCGGCAGAGTCACAGCCAGCAGCAGAAGCAGAAGATGCTCCCATGGGCCCACAAGAGGCATCAGGTGACGATCCCGAGCTGGATATTGTCATCAACAATGTGGTGTGCTCGTTCAGTGTGCGCTGCCACCTCAAGCTGCGCGACATTGCGCTGCGCGGCAAAAATGTTGAATACCGCAGGGAGAACGGAATGGTGACCATGAAGCTGCGACGTCCATATACAACGGCGTCCATATGGTCATCCGGCAGGATCACCTGCACAGGCGCCACCTCCGAGGTGATGGTAAGTGCCAGCAAATCAAAGCCAAAGCCAAAGCCCAACCCCTTTTCATTCCCATTATCATTTTGTAGGCCAAAGTGGCAGCCAGACGGTATGCCCGATGCTTGGGCAAACTCGGTTTTCCCACACGCTTTCAAAATTTTCGCATTGTGAATGTTTTGGGCACCTGCAGCATGCCCTGGGCCATCAAGATAGTCAACTTCTCGAAGAAACATCGAAAGAATGCCAGCTACGAGCCGGAGCTGCATCCGGGTGTCACATACAAAATGAAAATGCCAAAAGCCACGCTAAAGATCTTCTCCACGGGCAGCGTAACAGTCACAGGTGAGTCCAGCTGGCTTCCATTCTGGCTTTAAATTGAACTTGAACTTGAGCTTGATCCACTTGTCACTTGTCACTTGTTAGCCGCTTGCGTGAATGATGTGGAGTCTGCCATACAGCATATTTATCCATTGGTGCACGAGTTCAGCAAGCAACGTTCGTCCGAGGAGCTGCAGCATCTACGGGCTAAACAGAACAAGAATGCGGGAATCAGTGGCAAAGTGGCCGGCGCCAAAGCCGCGAGCATTGCCAGCACCATCACCAATGCCAGCGAGACGCGCAAGCTGCACGATGAAATCCTAACGATTGCCAAGGTGCAGTCGCGCAGCGATATTCTGGTGAATGCCACCGCTGCCCATGCAAAGACAACGCCCAGACATGCGGCCGAGGATCTGGCGAATGCGCCGGTGTGCAATTGGCAGCGTCTGAAGCAGATCGAATCGTATTGCCATTTGTCGATGCAGACACAGGAGGAGCGCCGTCACATACCCTTCCCAAGGGACAAGTCAGAGTCGGGGCTGTTCCCACACTCGAATCCCAAAACGCCGCCGCGTGAAAATATCTGTGCCAATGCCCGGCGCCGGGCCACCGAATGTTGGGCCACCAAGCTGCTGCATAAGCGGCCACGCTACAACGATCCCAGACCAGTGTCGGCCGGCAAGCCAACGACAATGCAGACGAGCGACATCACATCCTCCACCTCTTCCACCTCTTCCACCTCCAATCCCGCCAGTCAAAGCACAACCAACAGCACACCCGCCACAGGCACGGCTCCCATTCTGCCGCTTTCCTCGCTGACGCCCATCGGTAGCATCAGTGGCAGCAGGCCCTTCAGCATGATCGGCTCTCGCACAATTGTCCCTGACGCGGGGGCAATCATCCAGATCAAGCAGAGCTGCATTAAGCCACTGAATCGCAATGCCCTGACCGCATTCACCGCTGCCTCCAGTGGTGGCAACATCAGTGCCACTGCCACAGGCACAGGCACAGGCAATTCTAGTCTGCGAGCTGCTCCCGCTCCTGCTGCCACAATCAAGAGGAAGCAACAATGAAGCGGCAACTCCGATGTGGATGTTGAAATGGGTCGGCCATGATGTGGATTGATGGTTGAAAGATTCACAGAGAGAGAGAAAACGGAAAAAGGAACAATATATCGTCGTTGCCTATGCCAAAATATATAGAACTTAGAGGAGAAGCAACAGAAAAACCCAAAACAAAACGTAAGGAAAGGGAATGCCCTTTCCCTCTGTGTGTTCTCTGCATTTAAAACGGAGGAGGACACAGCATCGAGAGAGAAACGCAACTAAAACAAGAGCCAAAAATAGAATACTTAAGGTGAGTTGTGCCCCAAACAACAAATTGAATAAACTTTAGCATGTTTCTCTTACAGATTTATGTTAATTTCCAACCAACAAATACAAAACACATCCAGAGATCACAGCTGATGGTATTACCACACTACCATGCGCATTCGTCAGTAAATTTGTAATTGCAGATCCAACTTAGTTGTAAAAATAAAAGAAGATCTACCAAAAGGCAATATTCTTTCATAATACGCAGAGACATACACAGCACAGCCCCACACCCATCCCCATTTACTTTATAATTCATATAATCATAAAGAGTAGTTTTTTTTTTTGTTTAACTTAATTTCTGTATATTTAGTTAGTTAGTTTATGTGAACAAACCACCGCCTAATGAAAGAAAAATACTGTAAAATGAGAGAGAGAGAGAGAGTTGGAGAGTGGAAGAAGGAGAACCATTCAGCAGTCAATCCCCCCCCACAATCCAAAGCCAAGCCTTACAAAATAAGCAATAGAAAGTGCTCTTTAGCAGAGGAAAAGAGAAGGCGCACTCAAGTGCCTTTAATCACACACACACCACACACCACACACACACCCACATGTAAGAAATATTTTGTAACTTTACCCAGAGTCGCCTTAAACCAACAGGAAACATAAGAAAACAGAAATAATGCAAGCAATAGAAGCACTCAAGTGCCTTCCAAACGATTCAAACACAAAGAAACACAATCAAAGCGTCAAGCAGTCCAGTCAGTCAGTCAGTCAAGCAGTAAATTGATTTGTTTTCCTTCCCAACCCAAAACAAAACGAAAACGAAAACGAAAACCACAAACACAATTATTTCAATAATATTAAGAATAAGTTTAAGTTCAACAAAAAAGAACACAAAATGAAAAGCAAAACAAAACAAAAAAAAAACAAACACAAACAATTGTTCATATATACAATAACGTAAGCATAAATGGACTATAAATTTAAGGATACGGAAACACACCTATATCTGGTCACTTGTAAACCAATAACAAACATAACTAATGCTATAGAACTATAGTAATATATTTGTAATTATGTTTACTTACGAGACGGAAACACACACACACACACATTATATATATATACTTTATACATTGCATACCACACAAAGAAACAAAGAAACAAACAATTATCATGCTAGCCTTAGACTCAAAACCCAACACAGATGACGATTACCGACTACCAATTAGCAATTAGCAATGACGGGACGATAGTTCTAAGTGTTTATTCTACTTCTAAAAAACTATTATCGCTTAGGTATCCCAAAAACAAACACCCAAACATAAATTTACAAATATTTATGGATTGATTTTTGTGTATTTTTTTTTTTTGCTTTTTGTTTATTTAGAAACTAGAAACTTGTTCCTGTGTTGTTGAAAAATCGAGAAATGAAAGTAAACAAACACTTTACACACACACACACACACACACACACATGCAGGCATGCAAGAAAAATACATACTAGAATTAAGTCAAATCAAAATCAAGAAACGAAAAGCAAACCAACATATACGAATCGTTAGCAATAATAACACAAAAGCAAGCAGAGCCAAAGCAAGCAGTCGACAAACAGCAAACAGAAACCAATACTCTCCTCCACGCCAGGCAGGCAGGCCACAGAGTGTTCGCGTCGCTCTCTGCTGCTCACCAGCATACCATAGGCAGACAGTCGTGTAAATAACCGTTTGATTTGCAATGCGATTATAACAGTTACAAGCAGTAAAGCCGCAAAGCAGTAAGCAGTAAGCAGTGTAGACAAAAGAATGAAGCAAAAAGCACTAGCCAATTGTACAATCAATCAATCATTTAAACAGAACTCGCAGACAGCTGGGGTGGATGCTATCTGATGGTTTATACATATTTAAGAATTGCCTCAGTTTCCCCATAGGTATCTACCATAAGGCAAGGCATACATAATCACACCCTCGAGAGACCGTAGACATACGTATGAGAACTTCAAAGACATATTTATGTGTTGTGTTTATGCTTTTCATATCGTTCATACTTTAAGCATAATCAACACATCATATATTTCATCTGCTAAGAAAACCAAAACCAACAATACATACACAGAAATGTTTTTATATCGGAATATGCCTTTAGGGAACAAATTGCAAAAGGAAAACATTTGCGGAGTGCGTTGAGGAATGCTGTAAGCAATTGCAAAAATCGAAGTGCTTGAAACTAGAGTTTAAGAGATAATCTTAAGACACCAAATCCCGCAGCAGCAGCATTAACCAATTGAAAATGAATAAACCAACAACAACAACAACAAAACGGAATACTAATTTCTAAGCCAAAATGCATAAATAAGCCCTAGAAGAGTAGCAAGGAAATGGTAGAGATGTCCCATCCCGTAAAGTAAGCAACAAACAATTCTATAGGCACCACAACAAAATATTACAAAAAGTTGAGATTCTTATTGAGGACTGCCTTTGAGCCTAGAACTACTATAGGAAATTGATATACACAAAAGATGGAAGAGAGTAATGAATTATGCTTATGAATATAATTATTGTACTAAGACCCACAAAATCGTACTAATTGAATGCTATGCCACTTTATGTAATAACAATAAACCAACACAGAAAGACCACAAGAAATGGTAGCTGTAGCCGAGAAGAGGAGCAACACGCCTAACTAATGTGTATTTGGTTTCGAAACTAAACATTTATATATGTGGTATACGCCACAAAACAAACAAACAAACAGAGCAAACAGAGCAAACATATGTAAAAGTACGAGTATATATATATATTTTGTATTATTACGTATTTAAACAACAAAACAAAAGAGAAAACAACAACAGAAACGAGCGAACAATGAATAATTGTGTGTAGATTTAGGATGAGGATCGATGATCGATGATTGATGATTGACGACGAAACTATGATAAACAAATGGAGAAAAGAAATAGTATAATTCTGTTTTTGTTTTTGCCGTAAAGACTGCATTATACCAACAATTAATTATATACACAATTATTATGTGTAAACACGATCCACAGAGAGAGCGAGAGAGAGAGAGAGAGAGGGAAAAGAAAAGTGAAAGATGGAAGAAAGGAAACATATTTAGGCATTAAAACAGAACAATTGATAAATAAACAAACAAAAAAATATGGAAAAAATGCAACAAAAACCAAGAAACATTTATTTACCAGCACTGGACCAGAGAGAGAGAGAGCGAGAGCGAGAGCGAGCCTTGAGGCTGAGGCAAATAACAAGATAATGATGTGAAATATCAAAAGTTAGCAAAACGTGCGGGCATGGGGTTGCCCTTCCATTCATAGTTAAGCAAATGCGGAATCGTCTCCTTTGTTACTACTATATCAAGCAGTTTCCTATATACATACATATATCCACCACACACACAAAAAGCAGAGAACTCCTCTGATATACACATATGTTTAGTCTGAGTCTGGTTGGAAGTTCGAACTGCAATCCCAAGACAAAAGCCAACCAAATGAAAGCAATTTGTTTGAATAAAACTCAAATCATATAAATGTGTGCGTCTTTCATTTTTGAAACTATTTAAATTTTAACAGGGAATTAACAGTGGTCGGTCGGCTAAGCATATGTTAAGCATGTAGCAGCATGTTAAGCCACCTGGTGTCGTGTATGTATAACTACAGTAAAGCAGTGTATTTTGCCAAAGAAAAGAAAAACAGCAAAAGCACGCGGATGAACTTATAATTACAACTTTAAAACTTTATAATTGCATGTGATCTTCAGTCAGAATCAGCTGGAAGTGGTTTCCCATGCTGTTCGATGAGTGGACGCAGCGATTTGCAGCCAGCAGTGTCGATTTGCTCCATGGCTCCCTTCAGCACGTCAGCCTCGGCTTCCTCCTCGAGCGAGTGCTTCATGGCCCTCAGCTCGCTCTGCAGGCACAGCTTCAGCTCCTCAATACCAAACGAACGGAACTTTATCGAGGTGGTGGCGTCCGACATGCCCTGGAGGTACTTCTGGTGCTCCTCCAGGTGCTGTTTCTCCAGGTTGAAGATGTAAACAACCAAAACCGTCTGAGCAGCCTTCGTATCGTCGAGGGTGCCCTCGCGATTCAGAATCATTTCGTTGTAGATGGGCACAACGTCCATGTCATCCACTCGCAGGTCGTCAATGACATGCAAATTCATGCCGCAGCTCGACAATTGATCCATGAAGTGGCGCAACTGGCGGAACTTCACGACATCGTTCTTGCCCGTTGCCACTCCCTTGGTGTTCCACGAGAAGCTGCGCACATTCTGGGGCCACGGGAAACTCTCCATCAGAGCTGTGGCAGTCATCGTCTTGCCAACGCCAGGTGGGCCGAGCAACGCCACCGAACGGAACTTGCGATCGCGGCTCAGTTCCTGCTCCAACTGCAGCAGTGCCTTGTCCTGCCCGACGACCAGCTGGCCAATCTGACTGATGCTTCTCTTCGCGTAAATCGGTTGATTACAGAAGTAGCAGCGCGACGCTTTCTCTTCGGCCGCGGCCACAGCAGCTGCGACGGCAGTTTTGGAGTCGCGCCAAGACACGTCAGCTTCCAGTTCTCGCGGTGCGGATACACCGGCCGTGGCGCTCCTGGCGAAGAACATGTACAGCAGCCAGAAGCCAACCAGTGTGATTGCCAAAATAGTTCCGCTGCGCCAATGAGCACAGCCTGCGGCCGCCTCCTCTGGGAGCTCAACGTCGAAAAAGTCCTGCCGCTCCCGCTGGCGTCCCTCGCCGCGCGAACGGGGGTCGTTCTCCCGTTGGAGGCTCTCGACGCGCGAGTGTCGGCGGTGGCGACGTTCCGACATTGCTTCTAATGTACCAAAATAATTTAATTTCACAAAATTTTTGTTGTGCAAAGGAGCTTAACAGTCAACGTTGCTAGCCCGAGTTTTTGTTTGGAATGATTTTTTGTCGTGCTTCGTGCCTGCTTGTGAAGTTCAAAACAAATTCAACTCGTAGACAACAGCCCAGCCCAGCCCAGGTAGGCGAGGATTAAATATTCAGGATCTATTTCTGTCTCAGACAGAACTAAACCGAGGCAGAGAGGACCGATCACAGCCAGCAGCCTTTGATGTGGCTGCCAATTATTTGATACGACAGGAGCAGTAGTACCGAGCAGAGTTTCGCAGGCAACTGAGGGGCGCCGCCCCTTGTTCTGTCCCTCCTTCGATAATGTGGCGTATGAGTATGATCGTTGGAGTGCGCGGAACAACTTGCGCCACTTGCCAAGCGAGAGTCCGACACTGTTAACAGAACAGCAGCAGTAGAGACAACAGGCGCCACCGTACACGCGCAAGCAGTAGAGTGTGCATTGTACAGTGATGTTAACCAAGAGTGGTCGGCTAAGCAGATCCCTATCAACACACACAAGTGTCTCTGTTAATCATTTACATACATGCCCAGAACAGCAGCAGTAGCGGAACAGCAGCAGCGCAAGTAGTAGAAAGTACATTGCACAGTGATGTTAAGTGGTCGGTTAAGCAGATCCCTATCAACACACACAAGTGTCTCTGTTAATAATTTACATACATTTACATGCTGAAGATAGCAAACCCTTGCTTATCATATACAAATTTGCAAAATATAAGTATACAATCGAATAAAACGGAGCATTTAAAATAAGCTAAATTGATTCTTCAAGCGGATTCAATTACTGTTTCAGTGCTAAAAGACTTTGCAAGCTTGTAAAATCAAATAGAAATGAGAAAATGTATATTTGTTGATCGATATATATATTTGATCGATAATTCCGCGGTCACACAAATAACAAAAGCCGGCGGATGGACTCACATATGTATAATTGAAACTTTATATTGTCAGTCAGCCTAAAAGAAGTGTTCTTGGAGCTTGCGGGGGATCACATGAAAATGGCTGGCTCCTCGTTCCCGTCGACGCCGTTCACAAGCAGGAAGCAGGAGGTGTGAATGAAGTAGAAGACGCCCACTAAGGTGTTCAGATCAACAAAGTACAGATAGTAGACGATGAAGTTGTTGCACCACACCTCCACAAAGGGCGTTCGCTCGTGCAGCATCATGGTGGAAATGAGCAGAACAACGGCCAGGGCAGTGCCCACAAGCATCATCTGGCAGATGGTTTAGGATTTAAGTGGGATACAAACTAGTCAAATGAGCTAACCCACTCACCCCGTTGGAGGTGATCTGATTGATCTGAAAGTGGCTCACATATTTGGCCCTAATCAATAGCATGACAGCGAACGAATAGAACAGCGTCAGCACCATTGTCCAGCGCATGTAGAAGAGCTCCAGCCAGGTGAGATGCGGCACCTGCATGTTGTCCACAATTATGGTCCTGCTGCAGCGTGCCGAGATGTCGTTCGACAAGCGCACAGCCACATGAACGGGCGCATCCGCATCGATGTGCACAATCCTGTTGAGCATTTCGAGGGCCCCAAAGCAGGCAATCTGCAAAGAGTCAAGCGTCAGCTTCAGCACCGCACCTACGATCTGTGCGACACTCACAAAGGAGCACAGCGACAAGAGGCAGCAGCACAAGTCCAGGGCTCGACACATTCTTCGATTTAATTCCAACTTGTTGCCCTCAGCTGCCAGCAACGACTGCGAGTGGCAGTGGCATCCAAGCCCATATAGAGAGAGAAAGAGAGTCTTTGGTGTCAATGTAGCTTTGATTTTGTTTGCTGACGCAGCTGGAAGTGGGGATAACGCGCAGCTGGATTTGGTGCTTTGGAGGCAGGCGTAAACAGTTTTATTTTACACATGTGTTTGTGGCGACTCTTAAATGCTTAATCATACGAACAAAATAATGATGGCTACACATTTCCTTGGGATAATGGATGGGGCATTGGGTGTGCGGTGTGCGGTGTGCGGATGTCTCTGATGTGATGGCTTTAAAATTAGTCAACTTGTTGGAGCATTTAGAATCAAAGTAGAGAGGGGTTATAGGGAATAGGTTCCGGGTACCCCGGGGTCCACTACTGGCTAAACTTCACGCCTATATTGTTGACGCGCGTCTGCATATGCTGCAGGACATCCTGCGAGAAGTCCTCGATGGTGGTGAAGCGACTCTTCTGGAAGCTGAAGATGTCCACCAGGAAGGACAGCAGCTGCTCGCGAAAATAGTGACAAATGTCGCGCAGATTCTCGTTGGGGCCAAAGAAGCCCCACGCCATCAGCGGTGATATCTGCTCGGATATCACATAGAAGTGGGACATGAATCCATTGTGGAACTTCAGCATCCGCTTCTTCGCCTTCAGCACCGACCACACGGCCGTCGTTAGAGCCTGTGGAATGGAGCAACAGATGAATCGAATGCCGCTTGGGGTTGCACTTGAAATGCATTGCTCTTACCGTCTCCTTGAAGCCATTGGAGAGCCAACGATTTTGGACGACAGCCGTGACACTGGCTGGCGGCGTGTCCAGATCCTTGAACGAGTCGAGGATGATAAAGTCCAGGCAGATGTCGTAGAAGGTCATTGCCTTGACGTTGCGCTGCTCCAGCTCCACTTGGATCAGGGGCCATGCATTCGGGTCCTTCAGGAAGTTCACCATGTCCTCGTAGCCAACGAGAAACTCCTTCGTGTCCTTGTCGCCCAGACAGAGCAGATCGGTGAGGATCTGCCTGCCCGAATCGCAGATCCACTGGCCCACGGCCGGGTCCTTGAAGAGAAACTGAAAGGCCAGACGAACGCAGTGGAGCTTCGCCAGGTACTCGGTGTCGGTGCTGCAGTGCACCAGCTCCGCTCGAATGGTGCGACACGGCACGGTGTACTCATCGTGATGCTTCAGGGCGCTCTGGAACAGCGGATACTCCTCGTACGAGGTCTCGATAAAGCCATCGAATTCACGCAGATCGGCCACCTGGTCCAGCGCCGAGGCGAAACTCTCCGCTGAATCGAAATTCGGATCGGAGCCGGCTCTACTGAGGACGCTGCCCGACTTGCGGGAGTTGCGATCCTCGTCATCGCCGCCGACGCCACCGCCGACGCCACCGCCGGCAGTGAGGCGATCCTCCTCGGCCTCGTCTATGGAATGTTCCTCGCGAAAGAGCACCGATCGCTGGTCCAGGAAGAGCAGCTCACTCTGCTCCTGCAGCGTGTAGGCCATCTCCAGAAGGTTCTGGATCTCGCGACAGAACTCCGAGTCCTCGGCCGTGGTCAGCGAGGCGGGAAATCCGCCCGGCGAGTAGTGTGCGGCCAGTGCATCCTCCCAGAAGTTGATGACCGTGTCCAGGGCCTCCATGCCCATGACGCCCAGCTGCTGTACGGTCAGCTGGGTGACAGCCGTGGGCACAGCATTCGTTCCACTCGCACCCATAATGCCAATGGAGCCCGACGCCATGGACAGGCGATCCGAGTAGGCGATTGTCGAGCCAACCGGGCTGCCCGAGCGTGCCGAGGCCTTGGAGCCGGCAATCGATAGCAGATCATTGGGACTGCGCATGCTGTTCCTCGTCCTACGATTTGTATACTTCCGGGCCCGACGCGGTGGACGTGGTGGCTTGCGGCGACGCAAGAAACGCGATAGAACGCCCATCAGAGCCACGCCAGCGGTCAGTGAGAAGATGACGACCTGCTCAATGGGTTTAGACGGTGAAAATGGTTGGTGGCAAAGGGTTCTGCTTCAGCTTACCTTTGTTGTGGTGGAGACACGGAAGGGCAGCAGGCTGCCGGTCCATGTTGCCGGTACGTTGCGATGCATGACTTTTCAATTTTGAACACTTTCAATTTGGTTGCAATGCGAAAAGGGACTTAGATTAGTTTTTTTGTGCGGATAACTCTCCCTGGCTCCCTGGCTCCCTCGGCTCGACTCTCGAATTGTGTGCGTGCTTTGAGGTTAGGCCCAGCTAGTGACCCCCGATGATACCCGGCCAACACCAATTGGACCGCACATTGGCCACTCGGCTGTTGCTTTGCTCATCGGCTGGCCTGCCCTTTGGAGTTTGTGTGTTTACTCTTGTTTTGCTTGAATTTGTTGCCTTCGCTCAATGGCTGGGCCATGGAAATGTCAGAGGTTCGCCCAAAGAGGATTTCCTTGTTGTTGGTCAGTCAAAACTTTCACTTTTAGGCCGAAAACAACAAAATTGCATCACAACGTTGAGGGAGCGCGCGCGGCACCAGAGGGCCATCAGCTGTTGAAAGGGTTGCCAGACTGCGAAATGTCAGAGCTGCGCATATTACTGTGAACGTAGTAATCGCAGTGACACAGTAACTACATATATACATGAATTGCTCTCCTTTTGAGTCACGTTATGCTGAAATTGCTCATTTCTGAACAGGGCTGCATTTCATAGTCGATAAATGATTTGTGGGGTTACGAAAGCGGGCGGGAAACAGGGAATTGAGTTGAATAATCCAATCAGTTTATTAATTAAATCAATTATGACTTTTGCATTTTTTTGATGCTAATCCAATTCGATAACACATCGTTGTCTATGTGACGTCACAAGACTGAGAGATGCGCCATCCGGTACACGCCAGCAGCAACCACAACAACAGCAACAGGCCAAAGCAGAACCGGCAAAAGCCAGTGCAAGATTCTCTGCTGTTGTGGCACAGGCAGAAATACATATTCTGGCATTATTAAATTGGTATTTTGGGCGCAAGCGACACAAACACAAACCAGAGAAACGCACAACTACAGGGCCAGCGAGACGCACAGAGGGAGAGGCACAGCCACAGCAACAGCCGCACACTTTCCTTACACTTACTCATGCCACTGTAGCAAAATATTCTTGTGGCTTTTTTGGCTTGCGTTATTGTTATTAGTCCCAGCACAGCAGCCAGCACAGAGACAACAACTGAGGACTGCCACTCACCCATTATCATCATAGATAAATGATGTCTGAAGATGCCAAAAGTGAGTAAAGTGCAATGAAAATTTGTTCTTACGAGCCATAGGCGTATGCAAAACACTTAATTTGTTGCTTCTGTTGGCCAGGTCCAGGACCGCGCACCCGTAATATCATTGAAAATCAACTGTTTCGCCGTCAGCGGAGCCTGAAGCTTGAGGCGCTGCAAAGGCAGCGCACCCTACAGGGCGATGACGACACCGACGTGGCCGAACCCTTCGACAAGGTTAGTCAGCAGGGGAATGAGTCTGAAGCCCGAAAAACTCTCTCCCTCTCTCGCTTGCAGACACAAATAGTCATCATATTCACAGAGAAGGCCAAGCTGCGCCACTGCCAAGATGTGGAGAAGATTATCCAAGAATTTGGCATACAGACAACACTGGAAATTGTGGGGTAAGCCGTGCGTGCCACACATTCAACCAGAGTGATCCCTTTTGATGACATTCTCTTAACTAGCAACACCGAAAAGTATCTTTATTTGTCGGCCAGCTTGGACACGTTGCTGCGACTGGCCGATGTGGCCGAGCTGGAGAAGAAGACGACCACTGGCAGCATGCAAAAGTTCAACAATGGCTGCATCTCTGACTTTCTGCTGCCCGGCATGGGCAAGGATCAGATTCTGCGCTACTGCGAGATACCCGTTCTGATCAAGGATGTGATCAAGCCATCGATCAAGTCCTACATACAGAAGGGCTACATCGAGGATATGTTTCCACTGCACGATATTGTGAGTGTCCTCCGGGGACAGACTAAAATACGAGCAGCATTTGTTCACACTTCCGCTCTCTCTCTCTCTCTCTCTCTCTCTCGGTTTCAGCTCTATTTGGATCGCTTCAAATGGAATTTGAAGCGCACCCGGCTGCCCATAGAGGATATTCGCAACTACTTTGGCTCCAGCATTGGCCTCTACTTTGGCTTCATCGAGTTCTACACAAAGGCCCTGATCTTTCCCGCTGTCTTTGGCATACTGCAGTATCTCTTCGACCTGAATCTCTCCATCGTTTGCAGCTTCTATGTGGTCTGGACAACTGTGAGTAGTCCAATGTTCATGTAGTCAATGTTCAATGGGAATATCGCGAATGAGACTGTCGCTGTTTTCAGATCTTTCTGGAGCTGTGGAAGCGCAAATGTGCTGGCTACTCGTATCGCTGGGGCACCATCGAGATGAGCAGCCTGGACAAGCCGCGCTCGGCGTATCAGGGCCAGCTGAAGCCCGATCCGATCACCGGCAAGATGACGCTGCATTACCCCATGCGCTACACGTACCTGCAAATGTACTGCATCTCGTATCCGGTGGTGCTGGTCTGTGTGGTGGCCGCCGGCTGGTTTGCCCTCTACCAGTTCCAGATCGAGGCCGAGGTGCTGGCCGACTTCGGCGCTGACTCGTGGCTGCTGTACGTGCCGGTCATTGTGCAGTCCATTCTGATAGCCATCTTCTCGTGGGCGTACGAGAAGCTGGCCACATTCCTCACCAAGCTGGAGAACCATCGCACACGCTCCCAGTACGACCGGCATCGGGTGAACAAGCTGATGCTCTTCGAGATTGTCAACAACTTCTTCTCGCAGTTCTACATCGCGTTCGTGCTGCAGGACCTCAAGCAGCTCAAGTACCAGCTGATGATGCAGCTCCTCATATTCCAGCTGCTGTGCATTGCCCAGGAGATCGGCATACCCCTGATGGCCGTGCTGCGGCAGAAGTACGTCAAGTTTCGCCATCGCGAGGTGGCCCCGGAGAAGCTGGACAACATCAGCGATCAGCCACGCTACGAGCAATCGTTCTACGAGTCCGGCCTGGATGCCTACCATTCCACATACGAGGACTATCTGCAGGTGTGCATACAATTCGGGTTCGTTGTGCTCTTTGCCGCCGTGGCCCCCTTCGCCGCCATTGGGGCACTCGTCAACAATGTGTTTGCCGTCCACATCGACATGTTCAAGCTGTGCAACATCTTCAAGCGTCCGTTTGCGCGCAGGGCCAAGAATATTGGCGCCTGGCAGCTGGCCTTCGAGCTGCTGTCCGTCATGTCGCTGCTGAGCAACTGCGGCCTGCTCTTCCTCCAGCCGAATGTCAAGTGAGTGCATTGAATGATTGAATCTAAAACTGAATTTACCTTTCATACTCGCTCGCTCTCTTTTGCAGAGAATTCTTCTCGCATTGGCTGCCCTCGGTGCCGGATCTGTCGTTTGTCATATTCGAGCATCTGCTGCTGGGCCTCAAGTTCATCATCCACAAGGTCATACACGAGCGTCCGCGCTGGGTGCGAATTGGTCTGCTAAAAGCTGACTTTGAAACCAGCCAGGCCCTCAAGCAACTCAAGTGGGTCTGCCCTTTGCCTTCTATCACTTTTATGCCATGCTAATCTCTCGTGTGCTTGCAGGAAATTCAAGACGGAAGCTAATAAGATGGCCTAGGATCGACTCTCCCTTTCTAATCTCCAGTTCCAGTCGTTGGTGCTACCAGAACCAAGTTCATTATTATATTTCTACGTTTTATGCCATTTTAATGTTAAACTTCTAACCCAAGGAAAGTTGTGCCTTATAAATGCTTTAAAATCAAACCCCACGCAAGTGACTCTAGCGCCCTGCTCCCCTGTAGTGCTTGAAGGCTAAAAAGGCATCGATGGCGTGCAGCAGTCCCGCCGCATAGCCCATGTACTAGAGCAGAAAGCGAATATAATTAGAGTTGGATGGCCATTGAATGCTGCAAAGATTCTACACTTACATAGCAGGCGGTCATGGCCGGATATGCCCAGAAGCCGGGACGCACCAAGAACTGCGGATGCAGCCACACAACGCACGCGAATCCCATGTAGCTGGACGAGCTGAAGTACATGCAGGCGGCCAGGCCATTGAACAAAGTCTCCTGCAAAACGGAGTACACATAGGAGAACTCTGCATCAATGCATTTGGATGTTAGTTAGCTACTCACAAACAGCGACTGTCGTATGAGACCGTATGACTTCTCGGAGAAGCCATAGCACAGCAGCAGTATGCCCGTTGTGGTGAAGCAGTGTCCCGTGGTGGCCAGAAAGCTGGTGAGCGCCTGTCCAATCGAGTCCGCATAGGGCACACCGTAGCGTATGAGCAGGCCCTCGCAGAGCATGGCCAGGCCCAGCTGCATCAGCTTGAGCAGTCCCACCCGCGACAGGACAAAGCCAAAGTTAATGCACGTACAGACGCGACAGCAGCAGATCCTGATGCCCAGCGGCTGACTCATGCCGCGCATTCCAAACGAAGACATTGTGTACTACTGCTGCTGCTGCTACTTCCTTGCCGCCAGCCTAAACCAAACTGTTCTCTGTTCTGCCACAAGACAAGGGATGCGGCCTGAGGCTGCATCGCCTAGGCCTGCCTGGGGTCGCTTCTATAATTAGATGCAGCCACATCTGGCGGCCAGTCGCTTGCCTGCCCCCAAGCGGCGCAAGCGTGCCACCATTACGCCTGCGCTGCTCTTGTTTGTTTGAATTGTGTGTTGGATCTGTTCCGTCAGGTACGTGTGCAGGTGCAGGAAGGACACAATGTCACGCCCGCCACTGTAGTTGCTTCGGTGTTCGCCTTCCACCAGCAGCTAGCATCGCTTCCTCTTCTGGGCGCAAGAAGAGCTGGCTGGAGTTTTATTTTTTTCATGAGCAAGAAGAAATCCAGCATTGATTCGCTCTAAGCGTTCAAACTTTTGGCCTTGCAAAGGAAAATAAAACGAGAAAGAACGTTGTAAGACGCTTCGTGCGCGTCGCTACTGTTATACCCGGTAGTCGTCAGTCAGTCAGCATATGTATGTATGCATATGAATGTATGTATGTACATCCATATGTTTGTATGTATATACACATGGGCACTTCTCAGACTAGGAAAATTTAATGTAAAGCTCAGTACTCAGATATGCCATATATTTCGCTCTGCGCCCAGCATGACCAGAGTGGGCAATGTGCAAGCTCTCTGGGTGGACTATTTTTTGTTTGTTTACAAAATGTAAGCCAGAGGAGTGTGTTATTCCAGGGTGGACATGGAGCTTGGAGGACAACAATGCATGGAGAAAGCATAGCATTGTTGAATGAGTCCGTTACGGCGGGGCTCTAATGCAATAAAAAAAATGTAATTACAGTTTGACATCGACTGACTAGCATCTTTGGGGTAGAACGATGCTCGTCACGGCCCGGAGAGTGCCAGTGATGGTGTAGTTATCCTGAGGAGGATTTTTTTTTCATTTGCAACTGTGTTATTGCAATTTTAGTTTATCCGTTTAGTTCAGTAGAGCTGTCGCTGAGGAATCCGCATTTAATGACCACATTTAAATTGCTGGCTTGCAGTTGGCAATAATAATAACAGAACTCACTTCGAGCTTAGTTCCTCTAATTGCCCCGTTGCCATAACTACATTATCTATCAACGCACCCCCGATGGTATTCGCTCCTGCTGGAAAATCCCCATTGGCCGCTGCACGAACCGTTTTCCACCGATTAAGCTGTCAATGAAACAAAGTATCATGCATACTCATAGACCAAATACCATCGGTGGAAAAAGCATCGTGTGTGCGTGTGCTTGCTCCACACAAAAGAGAAGATGAAATAGAATAGAGCAAAAATAAGCCGCTATCATGGCCATACGTTGGTCATCAACCTGGCCTGGCAGGCTTTATCAATGGGAGGCAGTGGCAAAAAGGCAGGCAGAGTCAGTGTGTGCAGATGGTGGTGGGTGGGTGGCAGAGGTCGTGTGGCAAAGAGAAAATGATATCGTTGAGAAGCTGGCGATAAGAAGAGACAAATAATTTGCTTTTCAATTGAAATGAAAAACCATTCAGTCAACTCACCCGTTGCCTAGGCAAATCAGCTGCCACGTGGAGCGGCACAGGCAGCGGTGGCAGGATGCCGTCTACCTGCGGCCTTATGAAGCGAATAGCTTACCCAAAGAATTGTGGAAAGAGCAGTGTTGTTGTATGTAAGCTCGGGTATCCAAAGAGCATTTTCACTGCGTTGATCAAACGTCCGCTTAATATCATAATACCTTCTGTGGAAAGGGTATAACGAATGCATAAAACACAATTCATAATAATAACAATAATTTAGCATGTGTCGGCCCGTCGTCCGTCGGCGAATGTATACATTAAAAGTCAGGGTCAAAGTGTGGCCATTGTGTTTACTTCTCTCTTTCCCTCCGCCTCCCGCTCTTTGCAAATCTCCTTCGCACTCACCCTCGCACTCTCATATTCTGAGGCGTGCGGAGAAGGAGGAACAACAATAAACAGAAAACAGAGAAATATGAATGGCAAAGCAAATGTAACAAAATGAGAAGACAAAAAGAAATCAGCAAAAAATGTTGCATAGACCGCTCATGTTGATATACCCTACAAATAAACTTGTGGTACAGAGATCATAGTCTTACGACATTTATTTAGGAAAATAAGATATTTCAGCGTGATAAATGCATTAAATATTGTATTAATAATGTCTCTAAATGTCTAATATTTGGCGCATAATTTGTCACATCTCTTCATCTCATTTCGTTCTTGTCTACTCATTGGGGTCTAAGTTAGGGTAACGACAATATTGACGCGGTCGGTCGTCGTCGTCAACAACAATGGCCGGCAATTGTTCAGCGGCGTCGCCTCTGCTGCGGTCGCTGTCGACGTCAATGACGCAGCGGCTACGTTTGCGGTTGTACCTTCTCTCTCTCTCTCTCCCTCTTGCTATCTATCCCACTATGTCGCTTCCCGGACAAAGCTGATTGAGTAGGGGGTTTTATACCCTCTCTTGCAAGAGAGGTATAAGCATTTTCAACAGATGTTTGCAACGCAGATTAATCCAATCAGATTCAAATAATAAATCATATAGCGTGATAGTCTATGAGTCTTTCCGCTCTATAAAAGTTGGAATGGCATGTGCAACATGAAGGAATTACCTTAGCAAGGGTATAAGAAGCCACGACTTTCAAAGCTATTGTTTCCGTTCGTTTCTTTGTGTTTTTGTCTTTTCTGATTCTCTTTTTGTCGCGGATTGTATGGACACAGCACACAAGAAAAAAAAACTGTTTTGTTACAAGCGAATGCCGATCGCTGTCTCTCTGTCGATCTTTATACACGTTTTCATTATCATTATTCTGTCTGCCTGTCCCTGTGCTTCTTCATGTGTTTGTGTGTGTGTGTGTCTGGCAGCACTTTAGCTAAGTCAGCACCAAGCATACCCCCACACTTCCCTTCGAAACCAGTGTCCGAGTCTCGACCCAAGTCTCATTTTTGTCGAGGGGCAACTCTTTTTCAACTTGTTGCTAAAAATATGCAAGCAGTAAAAGGAAACCGGTTCCCCCACCATGCACACACACACACACTCCTTTATACGTAAGTCGTTCATATGTACATATGTATGTATGTACAAAAACACGATTGGCCTGTTGTTGCTGGGTGCCATGACCGTCTAAGGCAAGGGGTTTCTATGGTGCTGTGGAGGGGCACAACTGGAACTGTAACTTGATTGAAGCAACAACAACAAGAAAACGATCTCATGCACAAATGAAGCCAACGACAAAAACAACTACAACAACAGCGACAAAGGCAACAACATGCAAAACGCCAACACGTAATACAAGATCAGATCGTAAAGCGGTTTGCTGTGTTTTTGATGGGTTTGTTGGTTGGGGGAGGGGACTGAAGCTGCTGTCGACGTCGACGCCAGCATCGATTACGCGCGCAAAACCGGCAATTGTTGTTGCTGCTGTCATTCTCGCTAGAGATGGCGGAGACACCGCGCTCGTGCATCACGATAGTTATGAACTAAACACGAAGAGGATATGTACGTTGTACATGCATACATATGTACATTCCATTGAAAATTCATGTTTTGTGTATGTTTGGTCAGGCCTAATCAAAATACGTCCCATGTCCATCACTAGTTTTCGCTGCTCTTGTTTCTGTTGTTTCTCGTTTCTTTCGTTGTGGTTGCTGTCACCGCAAGTTGCGCTACTTTGGCTTCTATCTCCCTCTGCCCGCTCTTTCTCTCTCTTCACCCTAATGCGGCTATGCAATGTCACCCACCAGCCGCCGCCGACAGTTGCTGCGGATTCAGGTTAGGTTTATTGCTCTCTCTCTTTCCCCCTGTCCCACTCTTGCTCACACGACCCCCTCTTTCTTTCTTTCGTTCGTTCGTTCTGTCTCTCTCCTCCGGTCTAACTGTGAATTGGCTCTGCGGCGAGCAAAGATCACAAAAAGTTAATTGTGGATCCGCGGCGGCAGCGACAGAACGGGGGCTCTGATTAGGCTAGCACAAAAAAAAGTGGGAGAGGAATTAAAGAATAGCAAACCGAAGAACTCCAAATGTATGTACTTATGTATGTACAAATACTCTTGCAGATCAAGCTGTGATATCTTTGAAATACTTCCTAGAGATATGGGTCTGTGCCAAGTTTTAAAATTGAGCGAAACCAAAACAAATACTCTGCAGGGGTATAACAAAAAGCCCCCGCTATAATAGATAGTCCAAATAAAACGCATAAGCCGAAAATTAACAACAAAGCGTGAAACGGATGGTGGGGCAATGATTGCACTTAATACGGCAAGGGGAATCACGTTCCAAGCCTTATCTAAGCGACTTGAACTTAACAGCTGTTCCTGGAATAATGCAATCATCATTAAATATTTTTGATAGTCGACAGCGGGACTACAGTTGGTACTAATTATTTACAAATCACACAATGTACACAGGTCTAGTAAATCCTCATCTACTAAATTTGTAGGGGTATGAACCATTCAGACTGAAAGTAGTTACAAATCATTTCCTCAACTAGGAGCTGTTGTACAGAAAATCAGCCTCCCTTTACATAATCTTGCTTGAAACGTCACCATTTTGAAGACGGGAAAGATTGTCCACCCACTCCGAAAGAGCAATCATTGCATTGACTCCTTCGTACATTCATATGTTCATTCATATATTTACATTGTATGTTGCATGTTTGTATGTTTGTATGATACATATTCCTTGACCGTGAAACTTCCTTGTATTGTATTGTATTGTATGAACCAGGCAACCAAATGCTGCTCCACCGAATTTTCCGCTGTCACATAATGGACTACGTGTGCATCCGCGCAAGATTCCATCAGTTACATATGACAAGTGTTCTAGCACGTGGTATAAACGGATGGTGTGCGGTGGATCGTCAGAGGATTATGAGGCAATAGTCCCATGCATATACCCCCATCAGGGTA
Organism: Drosophila guanche; assembly: GCF_900245975.1. Classification (NCBI taxonomy): domain Eukaryota; kingdom Metazoa; phylum Arthropoda; class Insecta; order Diptera; family Drosophilidae; genus Drosophila; species Drosophila guanche. The sequence continues at coordinate 491,402 of NW_022995763.1, forward strand.
AGGTAGGTACTCCACCAATGAATGACCCGTTTTCTCTCATCTCCTTTAATGTCATCCGAATGCCAAGCCCACCGCTATCGAACGCCATCCACCACCCTACAATGTGCACACAAAGCAACAACGTGCATTTTATCCGAGGCTTTTTCATTCTACCAAGGATTTAGCTTCAAGTCGCTGAATATTTTGCATGTCGCCCAGCTTCAAGTTACGCCACCATACACGTTTTTCCCCACCGACCAAAAGTTCCATCATTCCCCCTTAAGTTTCATCATGCACACTCACAACACACACACACACACAGGCTACACATGCACGCACGCAGCCATGTGCGCATGCAGAGAATTTGCGGTACACTCTCATTCCATTCCTCCGTATGCTTTCGTTTTATTTTGCTTTTTTATTATCATTCGGAGATGGTTTTGTTGCTGTTTTTGCCTTTGTGCTTTCTTTTTATGTATTTCGACTTGGCTGACACGTTGGTTTCGTGTGTCGCTCTGTTCCCTCGCACACCCAACCGAACACACACTATCGACACAGCGGTGGGCGGGCAGAGGGGCACTCATCAGTCGTTGTCAAGCAATGCGGCGGCCCACACACGGTCTGTCATACATGTCTTTTCCATGTCGCACTGTCTCACCATTTCTTCTCTTCTAGTTTCCCTTCTCCTATTGCATGCATCAGCACTGTTACAGAGAAGTGTATGTTGTACCGTCACCACTGTCATGCACGACTCGCCGTCCCACCAGTAATTTCGTCTCACCTTTTATTTCTGTCTGCTTGTCTCCCCAACTCCGCTGAGGCATACGTATGTGCATGCATGGATACATACATAATATGTACATACATATGTCAAACCATCTACCCTGTCATGCACATCTTTCCGACTCCCCTGTCAAGCAAGTCTCCCAATCTGCACTAGTGTCTGTCTCTTTTGCGCATATAAGCACATGCATTCATATGCTATGTACATATGGATGTATGTGTGTACGTTTCGTCTGCTCTGCTGTGTGTAAGTTGAATGTGCCGGTTCTGTTCTTGTAGTTGCTGTTGACGTTGGTCGTGTCATGTTGATTTGTGTCGTCTCACCCGACCGACCAACCGATAGACAGACCAACGGTCGGTCGGTAGGTCTGCCCCGCTGCCGATAACTAACCCCTTCAATTCAACGAGCTTTTGCGATTGTTATTCAAGTCTCCACTTCCACTTCTACACATACTAAACACACACATACTCTTCTATTTCTGCTTCATCTGATTTCTAGCTCTGCTTCTTCAAAGCCATGCAAACACATTCTCCTTCACTTGCTTGTGAGTATTCTTCTATTCTTCTACTTGTTTTCGCACACACACACACTTGTGCTTTATCTTCTCTCATACACACACACTTCCTTTTCTTCTTCTTCTTCTCACACACACTCGCTTCGTACAGACACACGCAAACAACATTCAAGACAATGCGCAGTAGATAACAGCCCCAGCCCCAGCCCCGCCTCTCTCGACTCAAGCTCTCTCGCTCACTCTTTGTCTGGATCTCCCTCTATCGCACTGGCTGATATATAATATATATAAAATATATGTATGCATATATGTGTGCTTATGCTGACAGCTGCTTTGTGTGTCAAATTGTAGCGAAAAAAAAATTGTGCAAAGCTTGTGTGTGTGTGTCGGCAAAAGAAGGAGTAAGCTCAACAGCAGCACAGTGGCGAATTTAGCACAACATTTGCCCACGTTTGGGTAAAAACTACATGAACTTTGTAAATGTTCGAGCAGAACAGAAATTCTTTTTGAGCCTACAAATTACAGTTCTAATGTAATTATGTATTTATATAAAATGATTATCGAAACGGGAGTAATATGTGAAAAATTCAAGGATGCCTTCCGAAATATATTCTTCCATATGCACGAACGCAGCAAATTCGCCATTGGGGTTGCTGCTCTCCGATGTTGCTGTGCGGTGTGCGCTGCGCAAAAACTACGCGCTGCGCTCTACGGCCGGCCGTCGCTCTCACCCGACCGACAGTCGACAGTCACTCTCACCGAGTGACGGGCCGACGTTCTTACTGACGCAGTGTTTGTTTTTGTGTCTGCCGGCGTCGTCGCCTGGCTCGTTACGTTAGCTGAGGCAGCGTTGCCAATTTTCACACAAAATGAACTGAACTGTTTTTTCTGCCTCCGCCACCGACATTGTATGGGTATTCGTAGCTGTGTGTGTGTGTAGTTGTGTGCGTGTGCTTTATTTCAGAAATTTCCATTTAATTTTTTTATTTAGGTTTCTTTTTTCCTCTCCATTTTTGTTTTTTTTTTGCAACATTTCTGATACCCTTACAGAGGGAGGATATATCAAAGTTTTGCAAGTCTTGACCAAAAATAACTTGAGTGTGCAGTTGCAGATACACATCCATATGTAAGTATGTATTAGCAAATGAATGATTATCCCCTCTTCTCGTTTTTAATAATGCAAATACATACATATGTACATACAAATGTTTGCAAATGATCGCCAAGGGTATCAAATGCTTCGCAGTTCAAATCTACGACCTCTCCTTTCGTGTTTTTATGACTCTGGCGGCTCTGTGTGTGCATGTACAGTATTTATGTACACACACATTTGTATGTATGTAACGATGGATGTGTGTGTGTGTATGTTTATGGGTATATAATTTTTGTGTGCATTTTAGTTACACTTTCAGCTGTCGTTGTTTTTGTTGGTTTTTCGTTTGGTTTTGCTTTTGCGTTAGCGTTTGCTTTGCTTGTACATACATACGTCACATCCCGGGGGGTTTGAGTGGGTGAGTTGAGACAGCAGGAGCCGCCCCACTACCCGTACAGATTTAATTCCCACCCCATCCCTCGTGCTGTGCCTGACCAGAGCCATGGCATGCTTTCGACGACCCGACCCGACCCGACCGCTCACTGCATAGGCCTGCAAGAATTGGCAGCAAAGCAGATCTCTTTCTCTCCATCTCGCTCTTTCTCTTGTTCACATTCCTATGCGTATATCCACAGGTGTCGTCGTCGCCGCTGCAGCGACGTCGGATTCGGCTTCCACTGCAGCTATGGCTGTGGCGCTGGCTCTGACGCCAGCCGGGGACCCCATCCGTCAAGTTCAGATCTCGAAAAACTTCACACCTTTGTGCAAATGATTTTGGGCCGCGCTCTTAGGGCTGCTACTGCTGCCACTACCGTTGCCGTTGCCTCCCCCCCGCGAATGCGACAAAAAGCTAACCTCAAAATGATGAAGCCGCACATTGCGGCGCAACGGCCGCCTGTTGAACGTGACTCATACACGGCATGGGCTCGCGGCAGCAGCAGGGATTGCCTGATTCTTGGTCTCTCGACAACTTTTGTTTAAACTTTACGCAAGTACAGAAGGCGCCCACCCCCACTAGGCACTCCAGAAGCCCGTTTAAAGACACATACAGTTATAACAGTTATCGCCTACGTTTGCCATTTGATTTGATATTGGATAGGATATATTATGTACAGAATATCCAGAAAGAAGAATGTTTGGGGATTTGGCAACACCCTCTGGAGAGGCCCCTGAGTCACACACACACTCATGGGCACTTAAACATATTTTGCTCCCTACACTTGACCTTGTTTTGCCAATTCTGCAGACACAGGCACGCCACACACACTGGAATTGGAATGGATTATTGTGGTTTGGCAGGGTTTCCACATGGGTTTTTGGGGAAGAATTAGACCTGCAACCAGCTGGATGGCGGGAGGGGTAAGCTTTTGTGGCATGTCAAAAGCAGAGCCACATAAGACGCTGACCAGTCCGCTGTCCCGTTGCCCGAGGCAAACGGTGACCGAACGACATGCGTGCCATAGCCACGGAGGTCCCCCACAGGCCCAGTGCCAGCGAGCACATAAGCAGATACACATGTACATACATACATACATACATACATACATACATTGTACGCAATTACTGAGGAAGAGTGTGATGAGGGACAGATCCTAGTGCAGGGCAGTAATTTAACTTAACATCTTTTTTTTGCATCGTATTCAATGCATCGGAAGAACGCAAAAGGACCCTTGACGGGGGGGGGCAAATGCTAGACAAATGCAAAAAAAGAACGAAAAAATCAACAAAGACAACCAGCGGCTATGAAATGAGTGAAAAGCAACGAGCGATAAAGATGTGGAACGACAAGGCAAAGGAAAGGGAAAAGAACCAAAGGCCACCAGCAGTAAAAATTCAGAGCAAGGCAAAAACATTTGCTAGAAGGACAGCGACAGGGGACGGTAAGTCCCCCCCCCCCCCTCCACCCCACACACACACACACTATGGGGCAACAATGTTATTAATGACCTGCTGCTGCTGCTGAATGGAGTGAAGCTGCGCTGCAGCATTGCCAACAGTAAAACTTGCCAGAGAACAGAGGGGGAAATTAAAGACCAATAACAGCATAAAGAAGCAGACCGTCCAGCGGAGTAAAAACAACTGCAAAGATCAGGAGAGTGTGTGAGTGCGAGTGCGAGAGGCAGACAAAACAGATTGACAGAAATAAAAAGCGAAAACAAAGAATAGAATCCCCAAATGAAAGAAACTGTAATCCTAGGGGAATGGAAGGCCTCACCTTCTTCAAATAACTTCTCCCATTCGTTGAATGCAGAAAAATCTGAATTGTTTTTTCAAGCTTATATTTTGAAGAAAATTATTACTGACACCAAAGTACATTTTTTCCAATGATTTATTTATACTCCAGAGTATTCGTGTTCCTATAATATCAGCTGTTCTGTTAGGGAGCTGAACCAGAACCCGAAACCATTTGGCATAACAAAAACAAAGGTGTGTCAGAGGCCAAATGCATCTCGGTGCCAGGAACTAAAAAAAGTGCACACATACACATATGTGTGTATGCATGTCCATATTGCCAACAATTCCGATCAAGTTGCACAAACAGAAATATTTCAAGCTGACTCAGACTCTGATCTCCCCCGCAGACACTCCTCCCATTTTGACCACCTTGCGCGCTGATACCCAAAACGACAAACAGAAAAGAAAAAAAACAGAAAGAAAAATCAAAAACTAACGCAAAAGAAACACGACCTAACCAAACCCGAGCGATAATAGAGCAATGTAAAGGGTTCGTCGATGGGCGAGGAACGGGGTCGGACTTGGTCTCTGCTGGCAGCGTAACGGACCCCGAAACGGCAATGGCAATGCCAACAAATTAAAGTTACTAAAGCAAAGGGAAAACAGAACAACAACAAAACCAGAAGGAGATGTCAGCGCTCTGAGGGGTCTACCCTTGGAATACCCTGGGATATCTAGTTAATATATATGTATGTATGCATCAGCCGATTTCAAACAAGTATATGGCTTGTAAAATGTTTTGCATATTGTATGATAGTCTTCAGAAATACAAACTTATTCCTCTTCGAGCAATGTATTCCCACTGTGACAACGCATACAATACATTCAGCACACTCTCAGTTCCAAAAGGGTATCAAGCGATAGAGAATTTCTGGCACAGCATGGAAACGCGAATAAGCAGTCAAAGGGGTATGAAAGAAAGAGACACAAAACCGGGCTCAGTCGTGTGCTCTGCCCTTGCCTCTGCCCTTGCCTCTGCCGCTGCCGCTGCCACTGACTGTGCCAACTGGCGACGACTATCAGCAAAACAAAAATCGGCAAAGAAAGCAAACGCAAGGAAAAAAGAAACGCAGTCGTCGGCAGTGTTTGGAAAGGGAGAGGGCGCGGTGGAGAGCCAAAGGAGAATCCGCCGCATGCAGAACCGCTCACTCAAATTGAAAATGAATAAAAACCGGTTCTGGTAATACAGTTCTTTTGCCTGTACGTTCTCTTTCACCGTCGCTACTGTCTATGTATAGCCCTCTCGCTCGCTCCCTTTTGCGACTTTGCTTTGCCGTTTGGCTCTGAACCTTTTTCTGTTGCCCTGCCAGAAGAGAATGGCAGGCGACAAAAACGTCACAAACGCACGAGTCAAGGTGTGTGAGCGGATTTCATATATGTATAGGTGTCCCATTTTGTAATTGAGTGGTCGCATAATGTCATTTGGATAATGCATAATTTATTACATGTGTATGTATAATTATGTTACAAGTAATTATCAAAGCCTGATTGTTGTCGCCACTTTTGTAGGCTGTTCACTCTCTTTGTTATCTCTTTTGCCGACTGACTCCTCCACCGGCCACGAGTGGCCGACACGGACACCACCTGTCTCACGGCAATGCACCGTCCCCATCATTGGGCACAAATCGTGCTCGCAGTGAGAGTTGATTCATTCTGCCATAGACGAGGACCTCGCTGATGATGCGCTCGGCAAAGAGTCTCTGGTCTGGACGCATGTTACGGAAGTGGGCCGCCATTCTCTTACCGATCAGCACGCACTCGCTCTCCGCATGATCGTAGCTGTTATCCATGCGGCGCTGCTTCGGGCTCGGCTCTCCGTCTACGAAATGGAAGTACTCCTCATCTTGGCTCGTAGTGCTGCGCCGTCGGGCGGGGCGCCGAGCCCGCGCCGACATCCGTCGGTCCGGCTGGGAGTGTCTCACGGCAGCGGAGTCAAATCCCTTACGGTGCTTTGGCTGACCAGAGTACAATCCATTTGCATTCGATGTCATCGATTGAGGTGACAGAGTCTGGTAATCGTGGCTATGGCTATGGCTATGGCTGCTATGGTGCTCCTCCGCTTTGAAGGTCGATGATATCCGCATGATGGGCGTCTGGTCAGCGGCTTCCATTTCGGGTTCTTCGTCGGGCTCCGGATCTGGATCCGGATCGGGGTCGCCCAGGGCGTCCGTTTCAGTGTTGAAGGACTCAGCAAACATATCGTCATCCTGCAAGCGAGTTTCAAAATAGGAATGGGAAGAGAATGCATCAATTTTTGGTACAGTTGCCTCCGCACGGGAATACGCGACTACAGAGCTACCCAGCATCACCTTCTCCATGTCGTCTGGATGATCGTTTTCATTATCCAACTCTTCGATTAAATCTGCATTCATTTCATGCATGGACAAGGCGATGATGTCATCCGGCTCTGGTGCTGGTGGTGGTGGTGCTGCTGCTGCTGGGTCCAGTTCTGGCTGTGGATCTAATGACTTGAGTTGCGGCAAATCGACATCGAGCTCCATCTCCAGCTGAAGTTCGCCTGTCTCCACCTCGCAGAGAAAGTCGAGCTCCTTGTAATACCACAGGGTGGGCACATATTCATTTTCCGATGAGTACTTTTTGCGCAGCTCACGGCGGTATGAGGTGCGAAAGTTGTTGATCTTCCGCTTGAGCGTGTGAATGTTGGCCGTGGGATCGATGACGCGCAAGCATTCGAGCAGTATATGATAGGACTGCGCCTTCAGCAGCCTGTCCTGATAGCCCCTGCTCTTCGTCATCCAGAGTTGGGGCATGCTACGGTAGAGTCGGAAGAACTTTTGCCATTGCAAATTCGTTGCCTTGGGGCTGCTGTTGTGCTGCATGATGTCGTCGTTGCAGTCGTCAGAGTCCTCTTGTTGTCGTACGACTGCCGTACGACGAAGCTGCGCTGTTCCCATCAAACTTGTGTGAGTTCCGCCGCCCTTAGCCCCGCCCCAATCTAGAGCTGACGAAACATCGTCGTTAACATCGTTTCGATGTATTTCTTCCTAAACAACGTGTAGTTAGATAAAAATTGACTTACTTTTTAGTCTTTTGAATCATTGAGAAATATTAATTATATAAAATGAAAACATAAAGTCAACCCTTTGGCATGTTTCAACGATGTTGCTGCAACTCTACCCCACAAGCCCATGCCCCGAAGGAAAACGATACTCACATTTATGCTCGTTTCGTCGAGGCTATCGTCCATGTGCGGCGGCGAGCGAAGATTGAGTACGGGCTTCAGGAAATCCATTAGATTGAACCACCACAGCCGCGGGCGATAGTTGTTTTTGGAGGAATGAACCTTTTTGATCTCTCTGCGATAGCAGCAGCGCAGCGAATTGATCTTCCGCTTGACATCGTGCACAGTGCACTCCCCATTGATGCTGCGCAGTATCTTGAGGAGCTCCATGTAGCCGGGCTCCTTCTTCTTTTTGGATAGGTAATCGCTGCTGCTGCTGTCCCACAGGGCAGTGAAGTGGCGATAGCAGCTGATGAACTCCTCCATAACCTCCTTCTCGTCGGACAGAATGCTAGTCGTTGCCGTCCAAGAGTGGTTCATCATACCGCTGCTGCTGCTGGCCCCCGGACTGAGCATTACTTCGACGGTTTCGGTTTCGTTGCTCGACAGCGACTGATGCCGCATGACTGCGAATGAGAACGAATGGTGTCATGCACCGTGTACCGGGTCTATTTTTTCGATATCTTCTGTCTGCCTGGGGTTGCGTCTTTGGTTCTCGCTGCTGTAACTGTAACTCAAATCAAATATGTCCTTGGTTTTGCGTTGTCTGGCTCTATGTATATAAATCCAGTTCTCCTTTTATTTGTTATTTTCAATTGTCATTTTCTAAGCAAGAAAAGCATACGAATGGTGTGCACTGTTGCCAAACTTCAGTGCCAGCGGCGTCAGTTGGCTTCGAACATGTGCGACGGCTGCCTCTCTATCTCTCTCTCGATACTCTTGTTTCTGTTTTGGGTATTTTTTTGCACAGAAGTTTGGCAACGCCGCTGCGAGCACGAACACGTTTAGAAATGGTTGCAAAGCGGCAAAAAGCAATGAGGCCATTCGTCTCTGCCGGCCGGCCCATAGTTTTGTATGGTGTATGAATTGTGATGTGATGTGGGTAGAGAGAGAGAGAGAGAGAGGAAAGGGAAGACAATATTAATAGACATGAAACATTAGCGCATTTTCGCACAGCACGGCACAGAATAAAGCGGTCCAGCAATATGTTTGGGCCGACAAGTTCGCTGCAAGCATCCAACATGCAACTGATTTGAGATCAAGCCGAATGGTTGTGTATTAGGACCGGCCTCTGCCGCGTCGCTGTCTCCCACCACTAAGCCAGCATGTGTTTCACTTTCACTGCAAAAAATACAAATTAGCAAAGGCTAGACGCAATGCTGTTGGAGAGGACTGTCAATGGTTGAGAAGCTTATGTAGCTGTTGCCATGCCATAGCCCCCCATCAATTAATAATATCTCGTATTGCAATCTTTCGTACTCTTTTGACCTTTGCAGGAGGGTACAAGACGCCAGTGTGTCTTCCAACATCGAACCTTTAGTATATTTCTGGTATTTTTGAGGGTAATTTGCAGAAAATGTGAACGATTTGTATTGAAACCAAAAATCACGAAAACATAAACATAACCAAAACTAATGACAAATTAATTTTCCCTGCAACGATATTTTCATATCGATATAGGAGGTATTTCTCTGAAAAACACTTGGCAGCATATGTACATACACGACCGTTTGATCAAACCGGCTGAGCGAACCCGAACCTGTCCGTTCGCTGGCAACATGTGAACGTTTTACAGCAACATTCAAGCAGAAGTGGGCAACATTTTTGCCACAGCTATTGAGGCAGCAGCGCCAGCCGCCGCTCTCTCTCTCTCGCACCCTGTCTCTCTGTGTGTGAAAATTAATAATAATAAGTAAAATTATTCACATAAAATTTAGGTTTTTATATTCAAATCAAAAAAGAAAAACCAAATCAACGAAGAGCCGCACAGGGCTTACAGGCGAGGCGATCTTTTTTTTGTGTAAGCCTTACGTTATAGCTGGGCCCCCGCCCGCTGTAAGAACCTGGTGTTCGCACGCAGCAGCAGAGCCAGCGTCGCCGTCTCTGCCGCTGCCGCTGCCGCTGCCGCCGACACCGATGTCGACGTCGTTGACTGTGTCCCGTTCGCCGCTGCCGTGTCGCGTCGCGTCGCGCTCTGTGTTTGAAAGGCCTAAAAAAAACTCGGGTGTGTTCGTTCGGCGGCACCGAGCAATGTGAAAAAATTTTTGTACAACGTTCATTTGTGCCCCGAAAAAAGATAAGAGTAAAAATAGAAGAGCAAAAGAAAACGTTGCAAATATACGAAAATTGATCAAGAATCTAAAGATAACAAGTAACAACAAAAAAGAGGTAATAGAGCAGCGCAAAAAGGAAGAAAAAAGAGTGCAGCTGCAGAAAAAGCAAAACGCAAAACGCAAAACGAATGAAGAATGATGAAGAAAAAAACGTAGTTAAAGTTTTCTCTGCTCTGCAGCCACCCCTCACCCCACCCCGTCCACACCTTATACCCCTCGCGCACTCGTGCATGTGTGTGTGTGTGTGTGTGTGTGTGTGTGCTCTTTGTGTATGTGTGTGCGCTTGCAAATACAAAAAGCAAGAAAACGGAAAGAAAAAATTAAAAGAAAAAATTGCGTCGCGCAAAATAAATTTTTTAAAGTTTTTTTTTGTTTTTGCCAAAATGCAATCTAATGCAACCTCGCTCGTTCCTCCCCCCCCCTATCTCTCTCTCTCTCTCGCTCTTTCTATCTGAAAGCAAAAGATGTTGAAATTTTCTATACATCTCCCCCCCCGCTCGCTGAGCCCCACCTCACTCTCTCTCTCTCTCTCTATCTAACACTGTACGTGTGTGCGTGGTGTATGTGTTTGCATTCCAATTCTTAAATTTGTTCGTTGATTTTTCTTTGCAATTAAATTGAAAGGAAAGCGCAGCAGACGGTGCTTATGAGGGGTTCTGGGGGAGCAACACACACAACAAAAACAAACAACAGAAACCCCCATAGACAACATAAATTGCTTTTATTTTATTTTTGGGCCGGACACGCCCCGTTGCAAGGGATTTAAATCCACACAAAATCAAAATGTTACATCTAATTTTTTTCAAGCATTTTTTTCTGGTTTTCCTCAACAATAAAACAACAACAACAAATTGTTACAAAATGTCGTGAAAAAATGCAAAAATTGAAACAAGAGAAAATATTTCAACAAGAATTTTTCAATTTGTGTGGATTTTCCTCAACGACGCGCACTCCTCGCACTCCCGCCTCCAGGACACTCCTGCAATTTGCCTTTCCTATTTTATTTTTTGGGTAAGTAAAGCTCTCAAAACTCTCAACTCCAACCCATGAAAATGTTGATTTCAAATAGAATTTCTTGCATGGTTCTTAGTTCAATTTCTTGGGGTCTTCTTTTTTGTCTCTAAGTGTGAATAAAATGAATGGGATCGGCTGCGGCAATCATCGGCTCAGGCCGGTTGGGTGGTTGGGTGGATTCGTGCCTCGATTCATTGCAGTTTCAGCTCCAATGTGAACCTCAACATTGATTGGTCGTGCTACAAAATAAAAAACACACACACTTCAAACTCAATTAACATTGAAAAGATGCTTCAGCAAGTGCCAAAGAACATTTTCAACGCAAAATATTCTTTAAATGCCGTGAGTGATGGAATATTCGTGTTTAAATCATAATTGCGAACCGTTTTCAACCGATCTTGAGTGCCATTTAAGCAGCCAGCCAGCTTGTTTCTGTGGATTCTTTGGATGCTTGCACCCTTGAAAGTTCAATTCGTAATCGCGCATTCCAAACCATAATCCCCATTCCAACCCAATATGGAAATACCAATCTAATTTCCATTTTTATTTATTTTTTCTTTTCTTTGGCTTCTTTATCAAAACGCGTGCCCCCCATCATGGCGCCAAAAATATCTAGTTTTTCGCCCCGCTCTCCAGCTCTCCAGCTCTCTCTCTCTCTCTCTCTCTTCTCTGATCTTGCAAGTTCTTCTCTCTCGTCTCTCCTCTCTCCTCTCCATATACAGCATATAATTTCCATACATTTTGTGTTATTTATTTGTATTTGTGTTTATTTATACCTTATTTTGGATCTGCTTTTACCCGTCCCGTGCCCAGCACCTACCACCGCCAATTAGCATTTAAATTATGCAAATATTACTTTTGCTCCTCTCCCTCCTCTGCCTGCCTTTTGTGGTGCCGTTTATTCCCCCCATTTCTTTGTCTGTTCCTTTTGCCTCTGAGCGAATGTATGGAAAGAATTTATGGCAGAGGCGCGCCTACGTGGCTTTTTCTTAGGCAATAGACCAGACCTTAGATTTCGATTCATTTTTAAATTTAGATTTGGGAATATTTCTACAGATTCTTGCAATTATTTATCCATAAACCGTAGGATATTTCTCCTTCAAAATCGAACATTTTCTGCTGTTTTCTGCTTACTTTATTTCACTCTTTTGCTCAGTTTTGATCCTTGAATACCCCAAACCCGTATCTTTCCCCTTTTTTTAAGGGGTATTGACTAGTCGTTAGCAGGCCCCAACCCTTGCGTACCCCTTTCCCCACCCCTTCTGCTTATTTTACTGGTTTTTTTGTTGTTGTTTTTTGTGTGTGTTTGTTTCTTCTTCTTTTGGGCCGCACGTAGAATTTCTTGTTGAACCGGTTCTTTGGTCGTTGTGCGGCGCTGCTCACACACACACACACACACACACACACAGACATACGTCGCTCTATTCCATTCCACATTTGCTGTGTGCCCCTGGCCATGGTTTTATTTTTTTTTGTCTGTTATTTGCTTTTATTTTTTTGTTGTTTCTTCTTCTTTTGCTGTCTTTCTTTATTTTATTGCTGCTGTTCATTTAAATGCAATCGCAGGTCGCATATTGATTTTTACTTTTCCAGAAGGAAAGAGGCAAAAAAGTCACAAGAAAACAAGCGTAAAACGTGCACTGAGCCAAAAAGAGCAAAAGGAGAAATACGCCAAACAAAAAAAAAGGCGCCACACACATTTGCGTGAAGTTTGGCAACGTTGCGCTGATGATTTTTGGCATGGAGAAGGAAGAGCAAGAGCCAGGACTATGATGCTGCAGAGAAATTACACTCGATAATGGGAGGAAAGCATCCAAAGTCTTGGGTGCAAAAAAGAGCTCTGCCTCTAGCAGCCATCCAGCAATATGCCCCAAGTACGATATTTATGCCACATTGTCTGTGCTCTAATGAGAGGGGAGGGAAAGTAATCGTATTGCTGGGAAACTCTCCTCCCTAGCAGCAGCTTTCCTCTCCTTATTTGCTCCCAATTATAGTTTCCTTGACGACCACGCCCACGCCCACTCGCACGCCCACGCCCACGCCCACTCCCACTCTGCTCTAATTGGCTTAAATCCCAGCTTCTGGTTGCTATTTTTGCATTTTGTGGGCAGTGCCCGTCAGTTTTGTGCAACAGAAATTGAAAGCATTTCAGGCCCCTCTCCCTCTCCCTCTCCCTCTCCCTGATTTGTCTGATTTTTTGCAAATTGAATTCAAATTCTAGTGGCACCAAACAAAAAATAGCCCCAGAATATCCCTACGGATGAGGCAAGGCATTGTGTCTGTGTGTGTGGGGGGGTATGGCATGGGAATGCCTGAAACTGTCACTTGACATTTTAATGGAATTTTGATGTTCTTGCTGCAGCCAGCAGCCAGCAGCCACAGAAATCACAGTCCTTCGGAGGGATAAAAGCAGTAGCCATCCAGCCCGCCCGCCCGCTCACGACTATACATTTACCTCAAAAAATGAACATTAAGCAGAAAAGGAACTTGCTAGAATTTGCTAGCAAGTCGTAAATAAAATGCATTTCCACAGAAATTCAATACCCCCCCACGCCCCACAAGACCACAGAGCGCCAGACTTTATTTGTTCTTCGATCGAATCAAATATCAAATATTATTTCAACGAACAAAAAAGTCAGACAGCAGTCGTCGTCCGATGTGAGATGGCAATGCAATACTTTTGCCAAAGGTTTTAGTTTTCGTCTACAATAATAATAATAATGTTTGAGGGGTTTCGGGTGTTAAGAGTTGTTATTCCATGCCGCCGCCCGAGTTTCAGAATATTTACAGAATTTACTTACCTGCATTTATTTCATGGCAGACCATGTGAGATTTTTCAAGCGAGAACTTACTGTTATTTATTTTTTGTTTTCTAGCCCCCCGAAATGACTTTTGCTTTTATGTGTGTGTGTGTGTGCGTGTACCACAGTGGAATGCAATTAGTGCAAAACCCCCTAGACACAGGGAGTGGGAGATGCATTGTGGTCTTAGAATCACATGTGCTGTGCACCACCAGCCACCAGCCAGCAGCCACCAGCCAGCAGGCACTGTTGCATATTTTGATGGATGCCTGACCAAACGGCCAGATGTTGCTCTGTGAGAGAGAGAGAGAGAGAGAGAGAGAGTGGAGGGTGGTTTGTGTTTTTGCAAGCAAAAACCAAATACCTACGATACATTTTCTGCTGTTTTCAGCTGGAAGAAAACACGTTTTTCCCGTGCAGTGAAAAAGGCAGCAAAAGCTACAGTAAATAGCCGATAAAGCACACGCACACACACACACACACACACACACATATACATACATACGACAGCACTAAATTAAAGCTCAAAAGAAAAATCAATACTTTTCCCAAAATACACGAGAAGGGACGTGTGAGACGCTTCTTACGCGTCACAACTTTTATACCCGTCACTCAGGACTACATCTAGATGTAGAAAACATGTAGAAGAACCACTAGATATCGTTCACATTACAGAAGACGTAGTAAAAAGCCTACTAAATAAAATGCATCAAAAATATTGGATCAGTTAATCGTATTTTCCAATATATGAGATATTTAAAACAGCAATCAAATGTTCTATAGCAACAAGCTTCTGTCAGTGTGTCGTAAATGCAACAATTCAATAGCTTAATGCTACAAATTCATTTTACAAAATACTAATTGCTCCGGGCCATAATTTGGCTAATTGGCGTAAACAGCCACCAAAACTGGTCTTTGGGACAATAGTGCATCTGCACCTCAGCGGTGTTTTGTCAAATTTTAAATGGGCAGGGGCCGAGTGAAGCAGAAGCAGAGTGTGAATGAGAGAATGTGAAAGGAACAACAAAAGCTGCTGGACAGGGTGGGTTTAGCCACAGCAAATTAATTTCTTTTTTCTGGCTATAATAATGATCCGATCGGATCCCAATTGATCTTAAAGTGATCTGATAGACATTCCCTGCGGAATGTCGTTTTTAGTTTTCTTTTATCTTCAAAATTGTAGATTTGGTAGGGTTTCGCCCTTTTGCGGGGGCGGAAGGGGGCGTGGCTCATTTCTTAAATACACTGGTTTCAGTGTGAGCATATAGCAGTCTGGATGCAATATTTGGTGGCTCTAGCTCTTATAGTCTATGAGAACTAGCTGACAAACAAGACGGACAAACGGACATACGGACAGACAGACATGGCTCTATCGACTCGGCTATTGATGCTGATCAAGAATATATATACTTTATGGGGTCGGAAACGCTTCCTTCTGTGCGTTACATACAACCGTTATTCGCACAAATACAATATACCCTATTTACTCTTCGAGTACCGGGTATAAAAAGCCAACAAAGAATAAGAGCAGCAGCAGTGGCAGAGGCAGAGACAGAGCAGAGACAGTGCAGAGTCAGAAGCAGCTGTAAAGAAGAATCAGAATCAAACCTAGCAGGCAGCAGAGACCGGCAGCGGAGTTAAAGCAGCAGCGGAGTGACTTTACAGCGGCTGGGCAGAGTCTTAGCAGAGCTCGGTCGTGGCAGAGACTCAGCAGAGCAGCGTGGCGTGGCGTGGCGTGGCGTGGCGCGGCGCGGCGCGGCGCTTATCTCAAATAAATTGCTTTCGGCCTACTCGTGATTTTTTTTCTTCCACATTTTTCTCATTTCGTTTTCGTCGTCGCTATGGCTCTTTGTCTCTGCGAGTGTGTGTGTGTGTAGGAACAGTACACATTTCTGGCTCCCACAACGCACCGCAGCATACCCCCCATAACCCTCCCACACAGCTGTGTGAACGGCTCCTGACGCCCACACGAACCCATAAATATGTTTGCATGAGTATGAAAAGCATGCGCCTGCCGCTGCTATTTATATGTGCATGTTTTATGGATGTGTGTGTGTGTGTGTGTGTGTGTGTGTGTGTGTGTGTGTGTGTGTATTTTATGCTCCACAATTATTATTATTATTATATCTGTGCCTCTCGCTTTTTCCCACTCCTGTGCATTACGTGTCAGCTCTTCCTCCCGTTTAATCTATAGGTCTCTCATTCTACACTACAATAACCTCTCCTCTGCCTCTGCTGCACAGCACTCTCCTCCCACTCAACCGCTCCCACAATGTTGTTGCTGCTTCTTCTGCACCCATACTGTGCCCAGCCCACCCCTTTCATGCCGTCCTGCGCTGCTGTTCTCCTTTTTCTTCTACCTTTTAAATATTTTGGGATTTTTTTTTCATCTTGTACGTATTTCACCTTGCGCGCCGTGTTTTATTGCTTTTTGCTTTCTGCCGTACTCTCGCATACACAAGGCACGGCACACACACACACACACTGGCGCATGAATGACCCTATCTATCTCGCTCTGGCCTGGCTGGGGAATTTTGTGTGCACGTCACTATGCGCGTTGGCGCGACCGACCGAACGTCAGTCTGTCCTGTCAGACACGATTTACGTCGTACGTTCGGTCGGTCGGTCGCACGGTCGGTTGTTCTGTCGCTCGTTTTAGACACGTTGTATGTCGTCCGGTCGTTCAGTCATTCGTTCTGTCGCTTTTTTGTTGTTCGTTTCGTTTTATGACGTTGCCAGTTTTGTGTCTGCGTCCAATCCAACCATACATGTATGGCCAGCGAGTATGAGTGTGCATGAGTGTTCTTGTGTCTGTGCTGTATTCATTTGCCAACGGCGCTGCTGCTGCTGCTTTCTTGCACTTGCTGTTGCGTCACCCGCACACACTCGACACACACACACACACGCGCGAAGCAGAGACCAAATATGAAACGATGTCTGCCAGTTGCCTCCCAACTGCCTGGACGGTCTTTGTACATTCATTCATATATGTATAATAAATGGTGTGTATATATGTATATGCATAGGTGTGTGTGTGTGTGTGGAAGTTCCCGATTTTGTTGTTTTCTCTGCCTGAACCTTACCAGTGAGTGTCTCCCTCCACCCTGCCACTGCTTGTCCTTCTCCATCTCGCTCTCTCGATGGCACTCCATTACTGCTTTTGTGCCCCGTCTTTATCGCTCGATCTCCCTCTTGTGCGCTGCCAGTCCGTCTTGCCCTCTCCCTCTGGCATTCAGGCTTTGTGGGCATTGCTTTTGTCTTCTGCTTCTTCATGTTTTGTTGCTGATTCCAGAGTTGGTTGTTGTTTTGGATACCCTGCCAGTGCGACAGCAATGGGGTATGACTTTTCTTTGGTGGAGTTTTCAAATTAGAAAGGTTGGGGAGTCAGCTTGTTCGGCCCACATGTATGGCTGCAAGACTCTACATTTCATATTAAAAGACACAAATAATCAGCCCACTTATGATTTTTTGCAACTTTTGCAAAAGTTCAACTTAAAACTTTTAGCAAAAATTATCAAACACATCGGAACTGTGATTTCAAGGGTATCGAATCATCGTGGCGAAGTAGCTTGTATTCTTCTTTCCCGTTTTTTTTTTATGGCATTATAATTATTATAATGCCGTGGACGCCGGCAGCGCTGTCCCTGTGCTTTGCTTGTTTCATGTTTCTTTTTTAGTTTTTTTTTTTGTAAGCCTCTTTTCGTCGTCTGCTGTCGCTGCTGCCTTTTATTGTTGTGTTCGTGTGTGTGTGTGTGTGTGTTGTTATTTTTATTAATTTGTTTTGCGCTGGGTCTGTTTCTGGCTTTGCCTTTTGCTCTGTGTGAAGTTTGGCAACAGCGCCTCTGCTTATTTTTGCTGCTGCTTTAATCTTACGCGTGCTTAAGTTTTGTTGTACCCTCCTCTTCTCCATTTGCTTTGCTTTTGCTTGCCAGCTCTTTGCTATCGCTCTCTCCCTCTCTCTCGCTCTCGCTCTCGCTCTCGCCTTTGTATTGAAAATGGGCAACGTTGCTTTGTGCTGTCTGCTGCTGCTGCTTCTGCTGCTGCCCGCAGCCACCGCCGCTGCTTCTGTGTATTTTTATTGCCTGCTCTCTCTGCCAACGTCGCTGCCATGCTTGGCTGACTTTTTTCCACTCCATCTCCTTCTTCCCTCCCTCTCCCTCTTCGACACAGCACTTTTCAGTGTACGTTTCCTCTGGTGCTATCTCTTCTTCTTTGCTTTTGCTGATTCTTCTACTTTTAGCTTTTATTTCTTTTGCTTTTTGCTTGTTTGTGGAATTTCGTGCTTAATTTTCGGTTTGGTTCGTTCTCTCCCTTTCTGTCTCTCTTTCTCACTCACTCTCTATCTCCTTGTGTGTGTTTCATGTGTGTTTTTCGCTTAAATTTAATTCAATTTCTGTTTAATTTTCATAGTGAGAATTTAATTTACTATTTGCTGTTGCCTTTTGTGTTGCCACTTGTGTTGCGTGTTTTTGTCCCCTGCTCCTCTCCCCCTCTCCCCCTCTCTCTCTCTCACTGCCTCTCTTTGTTTTATTTATTTGCGGCTCTGCAGTTTAATTGCTTTCATTAAAAACAAAATACGGTTGCAAAAATGTTGCAGCACTGAAAAACATGTGGTCTATGGCTCATGCGCTGTTGCCGCTTTTCATGCGCCGCTGCTTCTTTGGCTCCATCGTGAGTGCTGTATGGTGTGTGGTGTGCTACCGCACCGTTGCCAATCTTCTTCATTGCGCCCATTGAGCGCTGCTGCCGTTGCCCGTGGCCGCCTCTTCGTCCATTGAATGCGCGATGCGCAGTTGCCGCTTTTCAATCGGCCATTGAATTGAATATGTGTTTGTGTGTGTGTGTTACTGCCTTAGAAATGCCATCTCCATCGGGTGAAAATTATTGACGGGCAAGAGAACGGTTCTATTGGTGGAAAAGAAATGCCACAAATAGGATAAATATCAACCGCTCAAAGCACTAGTGAGAGCGACTAAGATTAGCCCTAGAGCCTTCAGTGCTTTAACGTGTTTCGAAATCTGACCTTTCAGGGTTCAGGCCTAAAATTGCGTGTAGCCCATGTTGAATGATAGAATTTGGGAGCCACTTTGGGACCTTGCTGGGCTCGGATTAACCTGCCTGGAAACCTCAAAAAGCTTTCCTGCAGCGCCCCCTCCCAAAGTCATCAAAAACCGAAAACCAACCACCTTGGACCTCCTTAGAAAAAAAACTCCAATCAATGACAAAAAGATAATGAAACGACTACTGCACTTGAGACCGGTCTACAGCGGTCTGGGGGCGACGACATTATCCATTCGATTATTTACGGCCCTTATCGATTTCTTATCAACATTTTATCGATTGAATGTGTGTTTATTTTTGCATCGAACTAATCTGTTTTTCTCTCTCTCTCTCTCTCTCTATCTCTGCAGGTCTCTGAGGCGTGGGACAAAGAGGTGTGTTGGAGGTGGAGGAGCCGTTAACTTGTTTTGTTTCGTGCGCGTGTGTGTGTGTGTGTTTTTTTTTTGGTTTTGTTTTGTTTTTGGCGCTGTGCGATAACGATGAAGCGAGAAAAGGACAGCAGACAGCAAAATCCAAATGCGTAATGAAAGAGTGTGCAAAAGTTGTTAATTAATGGAAAAATACACACACACATTCACACACACAAATGTGTACAACAAATAAAGGGTTTAAATCGCAAATAGTTGAAATTGTCGTCCGTTCGTGCGGACCAGATCGTGTGGCGGTATTTCGCGACGTGTGTAGGATTTATTTACCGTTTTGTGACACGATCAAACACGAACATGCACACACACACACACACGCCAACGGAAATGGTCGTGTCATGGAATGCATGTCACTCGGCATCATTTTTTTTTCTCTCTTTTTCTTGATTATTTGTTAATTTTCCCCCGAATCGAAAAAATGTGTTAAAAATTGGGCCAATAACTGTGTGTATTTGTGTGTATTTTTTTTTTGTTCAAGTGAAAAAATCAAAAACGTGTGCTAAAGAGCAGCAGGAAAAGAGTGAGGGAGTGAGGGAGTGAGCAACGTTGCCGCTTTTCACTAAACACGTCTTACATCCCCTTCCATTGCAGCAGCATGTGTGTGTAAAATGTACACTGTAAATATATAAAAAGTTAAAGCAAGAAAGATTTCTTTAACCACAAAAAGTATCCATAAAATAACGAGGAAATCCCTTAGTCAAGCAACAGTGTTGGAGAAAAAAACAAAAACACTCAAAACAGCAGACAGCAACAGTAAGAACGGGCGCGCAAGATGCCTGTGCCACAGCCATGTGCCTAGGCAGAGGCTGTTGCCTGTTGCAACAACCAAGCAAAAAACAACGAGAGCAACAGCAGGACCGCGCATCACACAAACTGCAACGACACCAAGCACTCCAGTGTTGAAAAAGGACAGAGAAAATTGAATCAAAGCAACCATCCCCGCAAACATAACGTCTAAAGTGCAGTTTTCTTCGATACATCAATTTTTTTGATAGTGTTTTTTCTCTGTCTCTGTGTGTGTCTCAGTGAGTGCGTGCGGCGAGTGAGTTTGTGTGTGTGGTTCGTGTGTTGGGGAGAGTGAGAATGTGGCAGTGCAATGCTATGAGCAGCTCCCAAATAATTACAACAACAACAACAACAAATTCAACAGCATCAGCAAGAATACGTTCAACAACACGAAGAAATCGTTCAACAACAGCAGGAATAGGATACAGCAAGTTCAACAACACCAATTCCATTTAAGCAGCACAACAACAAGAGTGTTTGAAGCCAAAAAAAAGAGTTCGGCATGAAATGGAAGCAGCTATACGCTCCTCTTCAGTGCAGGTCGGTGCTCCGCCGCCCACAAATAACACCACAAACGGTGCACAGCAGCAGCAGCAGCAGCAGCAACATCAACAGCAGCAGCAGCAGCAGCAACACCAACAGCAGCAGCAGCAACAACAGCAGCAGCACCAGCAACACCAACAACACCAACATCAGCTTCAACAACAGCATCAACAACATCAACAGCAGCAACACCAACAGCACCAACAGCAGCAGCAGCAGCAACACCACCAGCATCAGCAACAGCTTCATCATCATCATCAGCAGCAGCAACAGCAGCAGCAGCAACAACAACAACAACAACAACAACAACAACAACGTGTTGCAAGCAGTAGCCTGCAACACCAGCAACAGCAACATGATAATGGACCAACGTCCCATCATTTGCATCAATCATCAGCCTCCAATCAACAGCAGCAGCAACAAAGTAAAGCAGTGCAACAGCAACACCAACAACACCAAAAGCAGCAACACCAACAACAACAGCAGCAACAACAACAACAACAACAACAACAGCAGCAGGCTGCCAATATGTCCGCGTATCAGCAGCGTCTGCCAGCCGGTGCATCATCGATTCACAGGTGAGAAGAGCAACAACTATTATGCAACAATTATGCCATGCCATGCCCCTGCCATCCCCCTCGCCTTATTCCGTATTTCCGCAGCCAGAGCTCATTTCCGGCTTGCACTCTCTCTCTCTCTCTCTCTGTCTCTCTCTCTGAGAGCAGCTTTTGCGATAAGCTAGCAGGCAAGGCACTCCCTTGTCCACTCAGATCCCCGCCGTTTCCTATTCCAGAATTAAGCTGCCAGCACCAGACAGACCCCTAGAACTACAACCCGCTCTAGGTAAAACAGAAATATATTTTAAGTTCAAAGTTGGAAGTTTGTTCCCTTTCCGTACAAAGAGATGGATGGATAGATGAATGGATGGCCAAAGATTTGCCATGCGGAAAACGTAACACAAACAACAACAGCAATAACAACGAACATGATGGAGTGGAAGGGAGAAAGCAAAGAGGAAAGATAATGATGATGATTGTTGGTGTTGTTTGTTCTGTGGTTAAGAGACAAGAGCGAGAGAGCCAGAGAGGTGCCAAAGCACTTGAGAAGAACATGAAAAGAGAGTGTTGGTTGGGTGGAGGGGGGTGTTAGGGGTAAGTGCGGGAGAGAGAGAATCGTAATTATACCGTAATTTGACACTATTGACCTGCCACAACGATAACCGTAAGGATAGGCTGCCGCTGCTGCTGGTCCAGTTCCCGTTCTTTCTCCTTCTCCTTCTCCTTCTTTGACCCTTTCCACTCTACCGTCTTGAATGACAGCAATTAGAGACAGCAAAGATGTCCGACAGACAACAGACAGATGACCACAAAACAAGTGGCAACAGAAAGAGTGGGAGAGATGAGGGTGAGGAGAGAGGAGAGCAACGGGTATATCCAGTTGAATCTCTCAAAGATCTACACTTAAAGCTGTGTGCAGCAAATGATAGGCGGAATAAACGGAGAGGGTTCAGATCCGTCTTCTAATCAACAATATTGAAGCAGGAAACCCAAGAAAATCTTTCATTCTATTCCGTGTTCAGTGATCGACCAGTGAAATCCTTTCCAATTGGAGTGTAAACTCTAGACGAGTCTCACTCTCACGAGTTTTACAAGTACAGTTGCCACTCTTGTTTTCAATTTCGTTCTCATCATCCTGCCATTTCCTGCCAGTGGTTGCCACCCACTTCCTTCCTGTGTTTGCTTCATTATCTGATTTGCTGCTCTCTGCTTTTCCTTCCCACTGCATGGCAGGAAAAAGAGTTTCTCGTCTGAAAATCGATATTTCAATTTAAAGAAGTTTACACATAATAGAAATGGAAGGCATCGAGGGTGTCCGTTCATTGTCCGTTCCCATTTCAATCAAAAATTGATTCGAATCGTTCCGTTCGTATTATATTGTGGAGAGAGATGCCTTAGACTAATTGAACTTTGATTGCACTCTCTGTGGTTCCTTTTGCTTTTGCTTTGGCTTCGATCCTCTTTCTGCATTAATCAACAGAAATGCGAGTACATCCACGCAGGGATGACTCCCCCATGCGAGCAATTCAAGTTTATTATTCTAGAAATGTGAGGAGGCCCCATCCATCAATCCCATCCACTCGTTGGGGGCACTGCAAAATGTTTAAAAATAATATTCAAAGAAAAATAAACAATTTGTTTCGGTTTGGTTGTTAGCAGCAGCAATATCAGACTTTAGAAATTCCCGAGAATTCCCCACCCCAAATCGGTAATCGACTCTCTCGCCTTTACTCTGCTTTCTCCACTTGTATAAACATTTCACACAAACACACATGGAAAGCTTTTTTCATACTCACACACACACACACACACAAATGCAGAAATGCAGAAATGCATCACACTTTTAATCGCTTTCGAACGGTCAAGGTTGCAAAATATTTAATGAGTCGAACGCGACAGCGACAGCGACAGCGACGCTCGCTATCAGCTGCGCTGAGCGAGGGGAACATAAAGGAAGGAGAAAGAGCAAAGCATAGAGCGTGGGTCCGGGTACGGGTCGACTTCGGTCGGTCGGTCGGTCGGTCGGTCGGTCGGTGGAGTGAGCGAGTGCAAAAAGTGCAGTTGGCAGATGAAAGCAAATCAGTTCAGTCGCCAGCGTCGCCGCCAGCGTCGCTGCTGCCTCAGTCAATTTTTGTTGCTGCTGTTTTGTTTATCGACCCGGCATATGAACAGTTATATTTTGTGCCTGCCTGGGGCCTCAACCACTGTGTGTGTGTGTGTGTGTGTGTGTGTCATTGCCATTTCACTCCCACCGGCCCAGCAGTAATTGTAACTGTAAATGTTTTCCTATTTCGGGCCGGCACCCACCACTCACGCGGCACGGGAAAATACAAAAATAAATGCAGGTAATTGAAGGAGAGACCGCGAGACCCAGGAGCTCTATCTGAGATCAAAACTTGCCCTCAATTTGGGTATTTTCGTTGTACCAAAGAAGTCGGCCAATGCCCTTGAACCATAACGAAGGTCTGCCCCCCCCCCCCCCCGCAATGGTATTTGATGTTTAAATAATTACAGCCAGAGGTTAGCCGAATGACAGAACAGGCGGCCACCCAACCATAATTGTATATCGTTTGGGTGGAAATGAGTTGTTTCCTTCATTATCGACATATGAATGAACCCAGCAGGGGACACGTAGGACATTCGACCCAGCAAATAGAACCGGACCTCCATTTCTAGCCCCGCCCCCTTATGAGCTTTAGAATTTGTTCGTTTCAAGAAAAGTTTCAACCACCCAACCCAAATTGTTGGCATTTTTGTTGCTGAGAAAACTATTTTGTAGTTTTGTAGTTTGGAAAACTTTTGGGCCGAAAGTTCTTGAATTTCTATTTTAAATATTTGAAGGGAACTTTTCTTTCGTTTTTCTGTTTTTTTTTTCGGGAGCAAACTTTTCGGGAATTGTGTGGAAAATTGAATTTAATTTGAAGATTGTACACGCATATTTGGGGAATTGTAAATCAATTTGAAGTTTTTTCCTCCTTCCGAAACGTGCAACAACGAGTTCCGAATCGGCTTCGTTGTTTGTGCAGGAGATCGCCTGATCTCCGCCTGGGAGTAGGTGGTGTAGGTAACGGTAGTGGTGAGTGAACTGCGTTTGCCGCTCCGCGACCTATCCCAACGGTAAAGCGCATTGGGCAAGTGCAGCCATCGACCGCCACCGCTAGGGGGCGCCTGCCATGGCCGTGCGGGGGGAAGCGGCAACAACAGAGAAACAAAAACAACAACAAAAAACGCCAATAAATTGCACATACTACGTAATGAAAGGTAATTAAAGAAAACGAAAATAACAGAAAAACGAATACGAATACGAATACGAAAAAGAAAAGAGAAAAGCCGTTGCCAGGTCTAATTAGACAAACGACAGCGGCAGCGGCAGAGGCAGCAGCGTCAGCGGCAGCGTCAGCGTCAGCGTCAGTCGCTGCATCGACGTTCGACGTAGGCAATGTCTATTTTTGCAACAATACAAAAAGTGCAGCGGCCCCAAAGCCCCAAAGGAGAATGCAAAAAGCAATAACAAAAGAGACAGTCTGGGGAGGGAGAGAGGCAGACAGAGAGTGTGCCGCGACGAGCCTCATTATGAAATCACCTTCGGCTGTAGTTTTTGTTGTTGTTGTTTTGTGGACAGGCGAGAGAGGGGGGGGGGGGGGGGGGGGGGGGGGGGGGGGGGGGGGGAGAGCACTGGCTGGTGCAGGGCAGGGGTGTAAGAGTGGAAATATCCTCCTAATGAATGGAAAGCTAATTAATCAACTGACGGCATCATATTAATGCCAGCTAATTGTCAGATCGCATAGAGATCTCAAGCAAGCAGTTACTGAGTCACTGCCCCTCGTGCGACAGGTCACATTTGTTGAAATTCTCACAGTCAGTGCCGCTGCTATCCTCAGGGGTGCGTCTGGCTGGCTTAGCCGCAGTACAAACATCCATAGAAACCAAAAGGAACCAAGAAATGGAACGCTTCAATCTAGTTTCTTAAGCAAGATAAGACTCCCGCTCTCTCTCTCTCTCTCTCTATCTCTCTTTCCCTCGCTTTGGCTCCCTTTTCTTCCGCATTGAGTGGATGTCACAGTCTATTGATTGATAACGCAACGCGCACTTCTCAGTGTCTCAGTGTCTCAGTGGGTTCTTGTGTGGTTCTGTGCTGACCAATGTCACGTTCAGACACAGCGGTGGGACCTCACAACTTTCTGTTTCACCATCCCCGAATGAAGTAAATTCAAAACGAATATAAGTTTCTCATATCGGAACTCCGCTCAAATCGTCCAAAGTTGAAACAATTTGAAAGCGTATTTAAATGTTTCCTTCCCGTCCATTTCCCGTCTCACCTTTGTTCTACTTTTCTATTTGTATTTTGTATTTCGTATTTTTATTATTATTAGTGTTAGCTGCAGCCCTTTTTCGTTTCGATTTGTAATTGGTGCTGTTTCTGTTTCTGTTTCTGCTTCTGATTAGATTAGGCGGCAAACAGCAGATTAACTCGTGGCACCGTTTTGGCGCGTATGCCCGTAGTTGGTGGAGAGTGAACTGTGAGCAGCTTTGGTGTCGTTTTGGGGGGGGATGTTCCTATTTATTTGTGTTTTTTTCTTTTACAACTTTGATTAGATAAGTCTGAACCGCTTTCAGGCCTACCACTCGACTCGTTTATTTGTATGAGCAAATAGTCATTCCAGCCCGCTGGCGTTTCTTTCATGGGAACTTTGAATGGAATGGAATGGAAGTGAGTGCATAAATCGCACCTAATCCAACAACCAACAGCAGGGCAGATACCAGACATCAGACACCCCCTGCCACAATCCCTTCCTTTCGCTCCATCTCTCGCTTTCGCACGTTGAGGCAAAAGTTCAATGTACAGAAAGTTCTACAGTGGGTCAGGCAGAGAGAGCGAGCGCGAGAGAGTGATCGCTGCTCTCTGCACACATTCCGCACGCGCTCTCTCTTCTTGCACTCTCCCACCACTCCGCCGCCGCTTTGTGTTGCTAGGATCCATTGGAAACACAACTGTCCTTGCTCTCACTCTCGCAGTCTTTCCTTTTGTTATGTCACTTGAGCGCAGTTTCTGTTTTGCCATTTAGGTTATTTGTTTAAATAACTCGAAGAATTCTGTGCAGCCAGTGGAGAGTGGCGGCAAAAAAAACAAAAAACAAACGTGTCAATCAACAGAAAATTGCAAACAACATTAAAATTACTGCTAGCCCAGCACCGGCTCCCCCTTGGCGCTTCTCTTTCATTATGTCCCTCCCTGCCCGCTTCCCGCTGCTGTTTTTACAGCTGTTCGCTCGCCATAACGGTAACCCCAGCCATTTGCTTTGTTCTCGTTTGCATTTTTGTTGTTGTTTTTTTGGTTTTATATTTCACATTTTGCACTCTTCCACTCTTCTGTGTGATAATGATGTTGTTGGTTAGCGGAGGGGCACGTTTCGGAGGAGGAGGAGGAGGAGCGAAAGAGAATAGAAAATTACAAACAAAATTTACTCTAATTACAAGGGACACACACACTGCAGAGCGCGGAAGAGAGAGGGAGAGGGAGAGCAGTTTGTATTTTTTTCTGCGGATGGGGGGGGGGGGGGGGGGGGGGACTAACGCACCAGCGGGGGATCCGCTAATGAAGAGTGCCTGCAGAGAGAGAGAGAGAGCGAGAGCGGGGCTTCTAAATCGATAAAACTATCTCTTAAGAGTTGGCCACCCTGTCGCGTGTGGTGGGCGGAGTGGCAGGTCCAACAATTCCAATTAAATTGCAATTAAATTGGAATGAGACAGATTTCCGTTGCCACTGCTCCAACGGAGAGTCCTTGAATGGCAGTCTGAGCTGGCCGTAAATACCATTTGCATTATTCACCACTGCCTGACTGGGGCGCAGAGTTCTAAATCGCTTTTCGAAAAGTAATTAGAGACGGAAACACTTGCTATTTTTGTATGCAAATTGCCCGCAAAACAATTGCGCTCAAAATAATAGTCGAAGAACTAAAAGAACTCAATTCTTAGCGTACTCTTCCCTTCCATGTTTATCCTTTCACTTATGGCAACTTTGCTGGCGAACTATGCTAATTCGGAGTAGTGCTCCGTGTGGCTATTTATTTGCCCGCCACTGTCTGCTGTGTGCATACGCCCCTCCTCGTCATTGTAATAATAGTCAGAGTCATAGTCGAAGTCGAAGTCGAAGTCTGCTGCTGCTGCTGCTGCCGCCACTTTGTTGTCGATGAATCATTTTCTGTTGTTGTTTTTGTTCCCCTGCAATGAGTATTTTATTTATAGGCGGCACTTAAACTGCACTCAGAGCGGGAGAGAGAGGAAGGGGCTGGGGCTGGTAGGTACATTTACTCGACTCGGACACTGGGAAGTGTTGGAATAGAGGCCATAGCAGATATAGAGGGATATCACAACATACACCACACGCTTGTTGTTGTTGTTGTTGCTATAATTTAGTATAATTCAGCAAGGCAGAGGCTTGGACTGCGCTGTGCTGGACACTGAACACACAAAACACAAAACACTCGAATGGCGTCGGCTTTGCTCTTAAAAATAGTCGTTGGAGTGTAGGGAAATGGGGAAATGCAAATGTAAATGCAATTTTGAGCTCATTAATATTCGAGTGGCAGTGGAGTTGGAGGAGCTGGCATGAGCATTCCATTGATTTGCAACTCATTTTTGATTGGATTTGCTTTTGGCCTCCAAAAATGAATGTCCGTCCACACGGCCAACCAGCGGCCTGGCCTTGCAAGGGGGGGGGGGGGGGGGGGGAAATCAAGGTCCCTCGCCACTTGTGAATTTTCATTCATTTTGCTCTTCATTTTTGCATGTTCCATAAATCTCTCTCTCTCCCTCTCTCTCTCTCTCGATAATTATGTCACAAGGTTTTTGTTTTTTCGCTGTTTTTGTCACGATTTTTAACTGGTTATTTATTTATTTTTGCGCTAATTAAATATTTCCAGACGGAAGTTTGCCTTTTCTGAGTATTCCTGGATGGCTCCATGGATGGCTGGTTCTTTGCTCACTTTTTCCCACTGTTAAAGTACACCAAAAAGGCAGCTTCAAGTGCGATTTGATGAACGCTTTAACTGTGCTCAAGGGAACCCCGTTGGGGGTACTCTCCCTCTCTACCTCTCTCTCTCTGTGTGTGAATTATTTAACAAATTTACAATTCTAACCTTGATTTATTCGAAATGAAAACCCATCCATCCCCCTCCCCCCAACCCGTGTTAAAGTTTTCAAGTAAAACATTTTCGAGTGGCCTGAAATGGAAAACTCTCAAGAGTTTGCCTGTGCAAAAAGTTTTACGCGTCGCGAAAACAGCTGATCCGAGAACAGCCCTCCCCCCAGCCCCCCCCCCCCCCCTGCCCGCATCCCACATGCATCACCAACCCAACCCAACCTCTGTCTCTGTTGGTGTCTATCTTTGTGTCCTGTTCCCACAGGAAGCACAAATTAAATTTCCAGCTACGTCCGTGGGGGGGGGGGGGGGGCATTGCAAATTTAATGGCACACAGACACATCCAGACGGCAAGCGAATTAGATGGAAGGGGAGAGGGAGAGCGAGAGTGAACTGGAGAAATGGCAAAAGTTTGTTTTGAAACTTGCCTCCCTCTCTCTCTTTTGCGCTCTCCAACGCTTTTTGTCCCTGTCTCTTTCAATGTCCTCGTCAGCCGTTGTCCTGGTAAAAAGTTTTGTGCGCCTAAAAGCTGCTTTGCAGCAAAATGGAGCGTAGAGTGAAAGATGAAGAGCAAAGAGAACAAAAATGTGTAAAAGAAGTGAAGGAATTTGTGTGTGTGTAGCAGCGATTGAGGAAGGAAATGGGAAATAGGGAACAGAGAACATTATAATCAACGACGACGACGGCATACTTAATGCGGCTGTCTCGGTCACCCCCCCCCGGGCCATCCCGTTTTGGACTACAACAAGACTGTTGCCTCATCCTCCCGCTACTCCACCTCCCCGCCCTGTCAAGGCCCTCAAGGCAGCGCCCTGCAAGCACACAAATCGATAATAAAAAAAGAAAACACAACAAAGTTGTGCTTTCTGCATTGCTGCATTTTACGAGAACAAGAAGAAGGTGGAAGTTAGTGAGAGAGCGAGAGAGAAAATGGGCAGCAGCAGGGAGAGCACTGAAGGCAGAGCGAGAGGTAGAGAGAGAGAGAGAGAGAGAGATAGGGACTGTGGTGCAGTGCTGTGGTGGGAGGATAGCTCTGCTTCGCCCTCTGCTTACTGCGTCCTCTGCTCCCGCTGCTTGTTGTACTCTATTTGCTGTCTGCTATTTCTTCTATGTGCTATCTTCCTTTTGTTTTATGTTTGAATGCTCCGTCTGCTAGTCCTTCTTATGCGCTTTCTGCTTTCTGCTTTCTGTTCATTTCATTTGATTTTATTATTTTCTTGCTTTGTTGTGGGTTTCCTGCTGGCCTGATGCTGCGGCCGCTTGTGCTTTTCCCTTGGGTTTTTCTCTTATTTCCTCTATCTTTTTATGTATGCCACACGAACGAACGAACGAACGAACGAACGAACGAACACAAGGCGTGGCTGCGTTAGAGAGAGAGAGAGAGAGCGTGAGTGAATGGGGGGGGGAATAGGATGATGTTGAACAAGCACATGTGCTGCCAAATACTCGCATACATAAATATCTACACATTTGTGTGTGTGTGTGTGTGCACATAACGGTAGGGAGCCCCATTGCCTGCTCGAATGATTCTTTTTGTTGGCTCCTCTTCGCTTCTCCGTGCTTCTCTTTGGGTAACCTTTAAGTCTCTCTCTCTCTCGCTCTCTCTTCTGCTGCCAAATGCTTCCAACTTGTTCAAGCAACACACACAGTTAGAGTTGCAGCAAAGAGTTGCATCTTCAAGTTGTAATTAATTGCGAGCTTAAAGTTCTTGTGTGCAGACAAATTTCAAATAAATATGCAGCAAAAATAACTAAAGAGGGGAGGAGAGAAGCCAAAGCCAAAGCGTAGATGGAATAATTGAGCAAAGAAATGGGAAATCGTTGCAGAATTTTGTTGGGTATTCCTCCTTCTATTCGCACTCCTTTTTCTGCTTATTATGAAATTAAACAACTTTTTCTCTATTCTTTTTTGCATAAATTTGTGCTGATTTTTGTCTCTCTGTTCTTTTCGATTTCTCTTTCTAGGTAAAACATCTGGAACAAGAAGGAGCAGCAAAAAGAAAGAGAAGTTCAAAGGGCACCTGGGGAAAGGTGCTAGTGATAGATGAGGAGAGAAAGAGAGGAGAGAGGAAGAGCTTTAAGCAGTTGAAGAATAGCCAAAAGCAGCGTTGGAGCAAGCAGTGGACGAAGCCAGTCGAGAGGGGAAACAAAAGCAAAAGCAAAAGCAAAAGCAAATTCCTTTGGATGAATATATTTTGGCCAACTCCCATTATTCCTTTCATGACTCAAAATCGCATAAATCGCATTTGATTTTTTCGCCGGCTAACGCTTGGCCCTGGGCCTGGGCTGGCTGTGAAGTTGCTTGGTCATTCATGATTGATGAGATTCGCTCATTTCTATTTTCTGCATTTGTCTCTGTACTTTTTTCGTGCTTTACCCCTGAGACGGCAGTCGGACAGCAGCTTTTGGCATTAATTTTTCGATTGATATCTAAGATTGAGAATAAAGTTTCCTTCTTCTTGGCTACGTTTTTGTCCTCTGCGAAATGGGTGCGAGTGAAGTTTGGCAACGTGGCAAAGCGGATTTTTCTTGGTTTCATGAATGAAAGTTGAAAAGTTACATTTTGAATGTTAAGCTAATTGCAGAGGCATGCGAGGGTTAAATCACACTCATTAGTGTTCGAGTGAAGTTTGGCAACATCTCTCGGCCATACCAAGGACACGCAGCCATTCAAGGGTTAATGAACACATACTGACCAAACGAATGAGGGAGCAAGACAAAAATATGCCAATTATCGTTTCTAAGCGGAGAAGTTTGGCAACGTTGCTTAAGACTGAAGTAATCCTCCCACACCACACCACAACCCCACACGCACACCCCCTCCCCCACCGACGCAATACACAGCGGGTGTCTTTAATATTTGATGAATTAATAAGTGAGAGGGAGAACGGCTGACGGCTGTCTGTGTGCGTGCGTGTATAATGCGTGCATGACGTCGCACGCTGCCAACGCCGACGTCGACGCCTGCTGGTGCTGCTGGCCGATACATGAGGTCGAGACGCTGCGGCGACGACGACGACGACGACGACGGTGTACGCGGTGCGGGTCAAACCCGTCGCACGTTAATCACGCTCTTGCTTCAAACGCGTCGTTGCAACGGGTTTCCCCCACCCAGGGTCTAGCTTTAAAACAAAACAAACAGCAACAATGCAAGAACAAATTTAAATAATGACGAAAATTGCCTGAGAATCGAGCTGCTGTTTGCTGCGTCTCTGCTGACGCGCGCAGCGTTCGAACCTCGATAAAACATGCTCGACTGCGAGCATGTGTGCGCAGCAGTATGTTGGAACGGCTCGAAGCAAACAAGTTCGCAGCACGAAAATGACAAGGCCAGCAATGGACACGTCTCTCGCTTCAACACACCTGCAGCATGTGTGATGCCGGCCGGGGTTTGTGTCCTCAATAAGTGACGTTCCATTAACGCGCGCGGCTAATCCGACGCGTCACTCAATTGAACCGTTAGAACTGAGTAGGGGCACACACACACACACATACACATACGATCATGCGATTATCTTAGATTGCCGCCAAAAGAAATGAGGTCAAGCCTTAGTTTAGGTTAGATTGCGCTTGGTGCGAGGGGGGGGGGGTATTAAGCTCTCTTAAGCATAAATTTAATAATCTGTTGTTTTCCTCTTCTCTCCTTCCGCCCCCACTGGTCGTACAGGGCCTTGGAGCAGTCGCAGCAGTATGCCAAGAGTCTGGGACACCTGCAGCAGTCACACCATGCCCCACAGCAGCAGCAGCAGCAGCAACAGCAGCCACCACCCACATCCCAGCAGCAGCAGCAGATGCACCACCACCAGCAGCAGCAGCAGCAGCAGCATCACCACCAGCAGCAGCAGCAGCAGTCGTCACGTACCGCGGCCAGTCCGTTGTCGCCTCCACGTTCGGGTCCACCCGGCGGCAGCAGCAGTGCGGCAGCAGCGGCCGCTGCAGCGGCGGCCGTCAATAATTACACAAAGTTTGGCGAGGCGCCGCCCCCGCCCCAGCATAGGTTCATTACGCAGCCGGCGTTTAGCATCGCACCGGCGCCCACCTACCGCGAGAATCCCTACACACGCCTCACCCAGATGCAGCAGCATCAGCAGGCGGCCATGCCGGAGTACCAGCGGGCAGCTCGGGCGGCGGTGGCGGCAGTGGCTGCCGGCGCTGGCTGTAAGCCGGGCCAGGGCCAGGGCCAGGGTCCGGGACAGGGACAGGGCTCGAGCAGCGGCTCCAACACGGGCGGCGGCGGTGGCGGTGGCAGCGGCGGAGTGGTTCAGGTGCCGTCCGGCGGGGTGCTGGTCATGGAGGCCATGTCCCACTATCCCAATCAGCCAGGATCCTCCGTTTCCAGCCAACAGCAGCAGCAGCAGCAACAGCAGCAGCAGCAGGGAGGAGGCAGCGGTGGCCCCGGAGCGGGCGCTGGCAGCGGCGGAGGCAGCATAATGGTGGGCAATCTAGGGCACATCCTCATGCCCCGCTCACAGGCGCTGCAGTACACCAGCGAATACCTAACCAATGCCACAGCAGCAGCCGTGGCAGCGGTGCAGGTCAACCAGCGTCAACAGCAACAGCAGCAGCAGCAGCAGCAGCAGCAACACCAGCAGCAGGCGGAACCCTTTGGGTCAGGCGGTGGCAGCCAGCAACCGTATAAGAAACAGCGGCTGAGCGATGGCAATCCCAGTGGCCTGAATCATCTGCCATCACCCCACCAGCAGCAGCAGCAGCAACATCAACAGCAGCAGCAGCAGCAACATCACCAGCAACATCACCAGCAGCAGCAACATCATCATCAACAGCAGCAGCAACATCACCACCAGCAGCAGCAACATCAGCAACAGCGATCCTCGCCAGCGCAGATGCAGGCGCAGATGAACAGCAGCCAGCGGCAGAGCAATCACGAGCTGCACCGCCACATGGCAGCGGCAGCGGCAGCAGCAGCAGCAGCAGCAGCAGGTGCTGGTCCCCCAATGGGAATGCAACTGAAGGTGGAGACGATGCCGCCGCAAATGTCCTCAGCGGCGTCGAACACGTCACGTATGCCGCCCTCGTCCAGCACCACAACAATGGCCACGGGCATGGGCATGGGCATGGCCATGGGCATGAGCACGGTGACGGTGTCCACAGCAGTGCCGAGCAGCAATAGCAGCAGCAGCAGCAGCAGCGCTGGACCGTCCACATCCGCAGCAGCGGCAGCAGCAGCGGCAGCGGCAGCAGCTGGCAGCAGTACTGAGGCCTACCATCCGCAGGTAGACAAGACAGTGATTTCGCTCCGCTCTAAGCAGTCCAAGAACTAACCGAATCCCCTTTCTCTTCTCTCTTCCTGCAGGTGGAGGCCATCTCGCCGACGCTGCCCAGCGACAATGCGATCGACGAGCGTGGCCGGACCACCGCCAAGGAGGATTTGCTGATGCAGATCCAAAAGGTGGACAATGAGATCAAATCCGCGGAGACGGGCATGGAGGCGTTGCGGAAGAAGGAGAAGACGCTCATGGAGTGGGCGGCGCAGGCCAAGCAGAAGAAAAACGTTGTGGCCAGCACAACAACAGCAGCCAACAACAACAACAACAGCAGCAGCAACAAGGACAACAACAAGAGCGTGGAGCTGGAGGTGGTGGATCTGTCGATGCGCAGCCAAATGCTGGCCGAAAAGATTTACGCGGCGAACCGAGCGACGGCCCTGGATCGACATTCCCTGCTGCATCGTGCCGCTGGCTACGCACTCGATGGGGCAGAGAGCAGCGGGGAGCAACAGCAGCAGGAGAAACAGGAGCAGGAGCAGGAGCAGGAGCAGGAGCCCTTTATGCCGCTGTACAACCAACCGCTGGATGTGGAGTCGCTGGCATTGCTGATAAAGCATCATCACAGCCACGTGAAGACGCCGCTGCTGCAGCACATACGAAAGATCAAGGCGGAGCGGTGCCAGCACCAGCAGACGCTGGTCGATAAGTATGCCAAGGATCAGGCGGACTGGCAGCGGCGCTGCGAGCGGGCGGAGACGAGCGCCAAGCGCAAGGCGCGCGAGGCCAAGAATCGCGAGTTCTTCGAGAAGGTGTTCACGGAGCTGCGCAAGCAGCGGGAGGACAAGGAGCGCTTCAATCGCGTGGGGTCGCGCATCAAGTCGGAGGCGGATCTCGAGGAGATCATGGACGGGCTGCAGGAGCAGGCGCTCGAGGACAAGAAGATGCGCTCGTACGCGGTCATACCGCCGCTCATGCACGACGCCCGCCAGCGCCACTGCGCGTACCACAACGAGAATGGCCTCATCGAGGACATGTCCACCGTGTACAAGCAGCACAACGCCGTCAATCTGTGGACGGCCGGCGAGAAGGAGACCTTCAAGGAGAAGTATCTGCAGCACCCGAAGAACTTCGGCGTGATAGCCGCCAGCCTCGACCGCAAGTCCCCGCAGGACTGCGTCCGCTACTACTACCTCAGCAAGAAGCAGGAGAACTACAAGCAGCTCCTGCGCAAGTCCCGCCAGCGCACGCGCAGCTCCCGCAACCCGGCCAAGGCCCAGGCCGCCCAGCCGCAGTGCATCATCGACTCGCTGACGACGGGCGTCACCACGCGGCTGCAGCGCGAGCAGCAGCAGAAGTCCGGTGGCCGCTCCTCGGCCATTGCGGAGCGCGAGCGGGCCGAACGGGCCGCCGAGCGGGAGCGTGTCGCGGAGAAGGCTGCCGCCGATGCGGCCAAGGCGGCCGAAAGTGCCGCCGAGAAGGCTGTCGAGGCGATTGTCGTCAGCGAGAAGGTGGCCAAGGCGGCGGCTGCCGCTGCCGCAGCTGCCACTACGGCGATGCCCTCAACATCGGCGGCAGCAGCAGCCGCATTGGCGGCAGCCGAAAAGGCAGAGCTGGCCGTGCAGGCCGCCAGCGGGAGCAGCGAGAAGAAAGCAACAGCAGCAGCAGCAGCAGCAGCAGGAGCCACCGCCGCATCAGAGATCTCAACGGGCAGCAGCAGCAGCAGCGGCAGCAGTTCCACCAGCAGCAGTGAGGCCAAAGCCAAAGCAGCCACCGAAGGTGCACCAGCAGCAGCAGCAGCAACAGCAGCGGCAACAGCAACTGCAGCTGCCACATCCACATCCACATCTTCAGCCACAAACTCCTCCAACTCCTCCTCCTCCGCATCATCAGCAGCAGCAGCAGCAGCAGCAGCAGCGACAGCAGCAAAGCCCGCAAAGGGAGCCACTTCTGGGGCAGCTGGAGCCGTGGAAGCAGCAGCAGCAGCAGCAGCGACAGCGACCACAAGCACAAGCACAACCAAGACCAAGGCAGAGGCTGCAGCGGCGACAACGGTGGCCGCCGCCTCGTCCAAGGCGAAGGCGGAAGCCGTCTCCGATGCGCAGACAAAGGCAGGCCAGAAGGCGGCCAAGGCAGAGGCCTACAATGGTGCGTATAGCAGACACTCCCTGGAGCGATTGCCAACGATTCTTAATCATTTGTCATCTTCTGCAGCAAGCGGAGAACGCGCCAACAATGCTGGAGCAGCGGCCACAGCAGGACCAGGAGCAGGAGCAGGAGCAGCAGCCACCGCTGCAGCTGCAGCTGCACCCACAGCGGGCGTGACATTAAATGGCTTTAAGCCCGGCTACCAGAGCGTAGTGATGGCCAACGTGAAGACTTCCTCCGCCTCCTCCTCCTCCTCCTCGTCCGCTGTGGTCGGCAGCAGCAGCGAAGATGCGGCAGCTGCAGCTGCAACTGTAGCCGCAGCTGGGGCTCCTGGCGGTGCGGCGACTAATGCAACGAGCGGCGATAAAATCGGCGTCAAGCAGGCGCCCGCAGCGACAGCGGCCGCCGGCAGCGTTGCGTTTGCCCTGCCGCCCAGCTCGACAGCCTCAGCGGAGCAGCAGGCGGCTGTGGGTGTGGGTGTGGGTGTGGGTGTGCCCACATTGACGACGGCCACCACGGCGGGCAATTATCTTGGCCAGAAGCTGAAGGCCGCCCAGGTGGAGGGCCTGGGCGCCGGCAACGAGCTGCTCACCGATGTCAGGTGAGTCGAGAGAGCGGAGCGTTGTCCTGCGACTGTAACTGAATCCTTCCTTCCCCCTGTGATTTCAGTGATTCCAAGCGAAAGCGTTACAGCGAGCTGACTGCCAACGAGGTGCATCATCCGCATGGCAACAGCAACAACATTAAGGCGAATGCCAATGCCAATGCCAATGCCAATGCCAAGGACATCAGCAAGCTGCCATCCTCATCCTCATCCTCATCGGCAGCTGCATCCTCGTCGGCTGGATCGATGCCCACAGCTGCTGGTTCCATGGTTAATTCATCTCCGCACATCTCCGACGTCTCCTCCATAATGTCCACTTCGGCGGCGAGCGGTGCGCTCACCACATCGACCACATCCACAGCCACCGCAGCAGGATCGTTGGCCGATGGCAGCGGGAATGCAGCCAATAACATGGAGGGCCTAGCACTCGATGGCAAAGGTAAGTGCCAAAGCGATTTCTCCTGTCTGAGTTCTCCCAAAGTGTGGCAGAGCTTCGTAGCTATTCTGTTGCCTTCAATCTGCCAGATTTCTGTCAGTGTACAGCGTTGGAGCTTTCAAAAGCAAGCTTTTAGACTGCTTATAGCGATGACAGTCGGTGAGCTTTCAACGGGAGAGCTTTCGTACAGTCTGGTCCTGTGTACAGCTTGCTTGAGCTTGCCCAAAGCCTGAAGTCCTCCAGAAAGCTCTTTGAATGCACGCTTAAAGCTGCGTGCAGCTTTTATGCCTCTGCCATTGCCATTTCGAAGCGAGCGTCCTGGCTCCTTCGTTCGTTGCATCAAAAATGCATTCTCCCCTCATTGGCAACTGCATTGCGTTGTCTCCCTTTTTGTTCTGTTTAATCAAAAGCCACTCGCCCCTGCCCTTCGGCTCTCTTCAATCAAATTTGTCGCTTCGCTCAGTCTCAGTCACAGTCACAGTCTCAGTCACAGAGTCCTGTCTCCATTTCTGTTTGCGTTGTCGATAAATATTTTATCAAAAAAAAATGAGAGCCTTGGCTCGGAATTGCCTCAAGTTGCAGGTCCAGCGGCAGGTCCAACGAGTTAACACTGGGGGAGGAAGTGCAGATGGAGATGATGGTTGTCTCTCACGTTTTTGGTCGCTTGCGGTTTTGTTTGCACCCAACCCAAACCACCCAAAGCACCCACCCAAAGCACCCACCGTGTGCTGCCTTCACCATCTTCATCATCATCTTTGCGGCCTTGTTGGCTGTCGACATCTCCCTGGCGAGTTAATTAAACTCAATTAAATTACATTTTTTTGTTGTGGCCCCAGCCCCCATTGCCGCCATAAACGTATTTTTTATTATGCAAGTGATTTAATTTAATTATTAAATTGCGGCAAGGATTGTTTGCTCAACCCAACTGGCAACCCACCCACCCACGAGTCCAAGCCCCTGCCAGCGCTGCCATTCAGCATGAAAGAGCCTGCCTCTGCCTCAATAGGGATTATCCCTGTCAGATATAATCCATAACTCGTTGAACATTGAAGAACTTTTCGCTGATCAATCGATTCTGCGGCATTTGTCATGGCTTTGAAGTGCGATCCCATTCCGCGATTAGACAGTAAAATGTTCAGGGATCGATAACGATTTATAATCGACATGGGCTCTGCAGGTCGATTTTTCTGTTATTATCGATGTAAACATTTTCGATACATTTTGCACTCGAACAGCTTTTAGCTCTTTGGTCTATCGATTGCAGCATTTGATGATCGATCTCCTCTCTGGCCATTTGTTTGTTTCGCTTTTCCTCTGTTTTGGGATGATTATTAATAGTATTTTGCTTTTATTGAATTGAAATTCTAGAGCGACAAAAAAAACATTCAGCCATGTGTGTGTGTGTGTGTGTGTGTGTGTGTACAGTCTCGTTTGTTTGTGTGTGCTTTGAGTGTTGTTTTTGATCGTAAATTCGTAGATTTCGTTGCCTTTGATTGCTGCCACAAGAAGCCTTACGGCTGCTGCTGCTGCTGTAGCTGTTGATCCTCTGATGGTTCCAGCGTTGTCTCTCTCTTAGCGGTATTGCCAGTGACAGCGCCTGCTCCTGGTGCTGTGCTCGTGCTCGTGGCTGCCGCCGCTTCAATCTCATCGGCATGGCACATCTTGCGATGCTTGTGCACAAAATAGTAGCTGGGGAACTTGCTGCCGCACGTCTTGCAGGGATAATACTGGACATTCATGTCCAAGGGTCGCACCTCGCGACGCATCAAAGCGCTCGTTGTGGCAGCTGTGGATGCCGCTGCTGCTGTGGCTTCCTGCGGCTGACTGCTGTCCTGCCCAGAGCTGCTGGACTCCATGGCCAGCAATCCATGATCAGCGCTGGTGGCCACCAGCTTCTTCTCGGCACTGGCCAGACTCAGCGGATTGAGGTGCCGCTTGGCATGCTTCTGGTAGCAATATTGCGACTTGAACGTGTGCTTGCAGTAAACGCACACATACAGCTCCTGGCTGTGGGCTTGAGGTCCTGCTGCTGCTCCGATGCTGCTGCTGCTGCTGCTGCTGGCAGTCGAAGCAGCTCCTGCATTCGCCTGCTTTCGATTGTTCGCTGGTGCGGCACCTCCTGTGGCATCGCCACTGTTCTCGCTCTCCTCCTGCTGCTGCTGCTGCTGCTGCTGCCGCTGCTGGCTGCTAATGGCTCTGGCCATTTGCTGGTGAAACGAGTAGCTGACGCTCTGCTGCGTCCGCTGCTGCTCGCACTGCTCCGTGCTGGCGTCCAGGCCCTCCGGCTTGTGGCCGTAGGCGGTGTTCAGGATGCGGCGAAAGCGCACGGGTCCATCGCAGCTGGCCACGTCAATGATGAACTTTGAGGGCATCGCCGCCGTGGCTGTCTCCAGCTGGGCAGCCGGAACCGGGGCCTTGGCCACCTGGAGTCCGCTGCTTGCTGTGTTCCTCCTGCCAGTCCTGCCGCTGCGGGAACCTCTGGGCAGGGCAGTGGCTGCTGCTGTTGGCTCTTTCTTGGTTCTGCTTGGAGCTGCCTGCGGCTTGGGTGTGGGTATGGGTGTGGGTGTGGGTGTGGGTGTGGGTGTGGGAGCGGGTGTGGTTGGCTTTGCATCCAGCCGCTCGATGTTGAGGCTGCCCGCACTGCTGCTGGCCATTGAGCTGACGACAGAGACATTGCAGTCCTCCGTCTCCATGTCCTCGTTCTCGTTGTCGGTGACTGTGTTGCTGTCGATGAACACCTCCACATCCTCCTCCTCATCCTCATCCTCATCCACAGACACATTCAGTCCGGCATACTCTGGCTCCACGTGCAGCAAGGAAGCGGCGCCCGCATAGCCAGGCGTAGGCACCGCCGCCGCCGCCGCTGCTGGGGGAGGTGGAGGCGGCGCCAGTGGCAGGGGAACGGGCACGGGCACGGGCACGGGCAGAAAGCCAAAATTTGGGAGCGTCGCCTTGCTGGGTATGGGCCGAATGATCTTGGCGCTGGCAGGCGCCGTCGGACACAGTTGCGGCGGTGGATTGCCACTGCCATTCAGATAGCCCTCGGTCTGGGCGCGGGCCAAAAAGGAGCTACAAAAGAGACAAAAGAGAGACACAAATTGAGGGGCTGAACCTGAAGCAGGGGCTGGGCGAAGTGCAGGCAACCCACCGACAGATCTCCAGGGCACGTGGCATGTGCAGCACGTGGGTGGCCAGCAGCACGGCGAAGATGTTGTCCACATTCAAGTCCAGATATCCCGTGTACATGTACGTGAGCAGCGGAGCAAACTGCTCCGCCGTCACATTGCCCAAGTAGAGCAGCAGCTCGCCCGTGGCGCCCTGTGCGTTGGTGGACCCCACGCTGCTACTGTTGGAGGCCACTCCCGATGCGGCACTCTCATCCATGCGGATGGCCGAGCGAAGGTATCCGCTGTGCATGCCCAGCACCAGAGCGTGGGCCACAAAGCGCACGTTGCTCGGTGCGGGACCCACTTCCAGGATGACATCCGGCGGTGTGCTCATAATGCCGCCACCGCCGGAGAGTGGAGCGGCCAACTGTGGTGGCGCTGTGATGCCAATGCCCCGCGGCGCTTGGCCAGTGCTGCCCGTTAACCAATTCGTAAACATGCTGCGACAAATGTGTTTTGTGTGTGTGTGCACTCAACAAAAATAGATCCCAAATAGCCTTCAAGTCAAAGGACAAGCAAGAAGACTCAGCGGCAAGAAGCAACAAGCAGCCGCAGCCAGCAAAAGCATCAAATGATGCGATAAAAGACAACGACAACCACGCCGGCGACGACGCGTCAAGTGTGCAACGCGGTCAGGACTGATGTCGCTTCGCGGCACATCTCGGCTATTTATAGCCTGGCGGCAGCTCAGCTGCTGCACTCGGGTGCTTCGACTTCGGCTTCGGCTTCGGCTTCGGCTGTGCTTTTGCCATGCGACGACGTTCGGCTTCGTTTTGTGCTGGCTGGTCGGCTGGCAGCGTTCGCTGTTGTTGTCGGTCCGTTTAATTGGTTTGTGTTTGGTTGTGTTTGGGATCTCGATACGCTTTCGGTTTTGTCTGTGAGTGTGGCATTTTTAGCAAATTAACAAATATTTAAGCTCACCAGCGAGCAGCCACAGCCAAAAGTCAAAAAGTGTTGCCCACACTCGAGGGCAAGGCGACGGCTAAGGCTTTGCCTGCTTTTGTGCTAGGAACATGTGTCGGGGAACATGTTGCCTAGATTTGGCGCGCGGTTCTTTTGATGCCCGCTCTCTCGTCTGGGCGCTCGTCTCCTTCGCTCTGCCATTCGTTGTGCTGTTGTGGGCGTGTTGCCTCTCAATCGTCTTAATTGATTTGTGGGCACAACCAATACACAAACATATTTACCTACGCTGCACATGTGTGTGTGTGTGTGTGTTCTCTTGTTGATTTACCGCTTACTCCTGCTTATGGCTGTGTGTGTGTGTACTTTGCTTGCTGCCTTATCTACATCTACTTGTTCTGCATTCTGCATTCTGCCCTGGAGCACGTAACGCAAGGGTATGCTGTGTGCCTTCAGTTCACTTTTCCCATGCCCAGTCTTGCCTTTTACAGGGTAGCAACTGCATCGCATCGCCGCCGTATAAGTTTTTCTCTAAGATTTCAATCAGCACACCAATTCGAATCACCTTTTTTTCCTTCTACTTTGTGTCTGTGTGTGTGGGTGTGTGTGTGTGTGGCTTATTTGGTCATTTGGTTGGCTTTTAATTACCGCTACAGCGAATCGGTTTATTTGTACAACCTCAGCCGCCCGCCTGGGGGTGGGCAAGAAGTGACATTTGTCCCATAGATTCCGATTCCTTTGCTCCGATATGGCTGGATGGATGGCTGTTGTGGCATGGAAATTGGTC
This sequence comes from Drosophila guanche, assembly GCF_900245975.1. Lineage (NCBI taxonomy): Eukaryota > Metazoa > Arthropoda > Insecta > Diptera > Drosophilidae > Drosophila > Drosophila guanche. The sequence goes on from NW_022995763.1 coordinate 532,956, forward strand.
AGTTTGTTGGCTTTTGACGAGTATTATGTCCTTTATTGATGGGCTAATTTAATTAAGTTGGCCCAAGGACCCACCAACTGCAGAGTACACCTCGCTGTCTCTCTCTCTGTCTCTGTCTCTGTCTGTCTTGTCCAATTCGATTTAACTTCAATCAAGCGTTAACAATTTTAATTAAATTATTTCCAAATGTAATTATAAATGTGCGTCATGCATAAATTGTGTTATTAATTTATTTAGCATGCATGCCCCACCAGGCAGCCACACTGCCACCTGCCACCTGCCACACTGACAACAATTGCAATTACAACCGGAGTTCGGGTGGCTCCGGCCCTGCCCGGCCCGGGCCTCCCTGCACCAGACGCTGGGGTCGAGGCCAACTTTTTGAATAAATAATCACAACGTAGGCAAAAAATAAATTTCATAAATTGGCAGCACAACGGCAAATGGTAAAAAAAAAGAAGGAAAATACGAACCAGGACATACAGCGAGAGAGAGAGAGGGAGAGAGAGAGAGGGTGGAGGATGGTGCGGAAAGAGATTGACGTCGTCAATCTGGGCAACATTTTAAACGTTGCATTAATCCCCCTGTCCAGCATCCTGTCTCTCTCTCTGTGTGCGTGTGTATTCCTCGTTGGAGTTGGCTTTTTGTGTATTTTTTTGTATAATTGTTGCCGCCCCATCATTAGCCATTCTTACGGCCACGATGCCATCAACGATTCAAGGTGTATCGATCGGCGTACATCCTGCGATGCCAGACACATGGTTGCATGTCTGCCATCGATATCGATAACTATCGATAATTATCGAATTGGATTTAATGCGAAACAAAGCCACGCCATGCCTCTGCCGCCAGCTGTGTCGTGTCTTCAATTCGTGGATGCAGTTTTTTCCATCGATAAACAATTATCATTTGTGTCACCGATAACAACGATAACACGCTGCAAAGCACCCCTGCCTTTACGGCTTGTGCTCTCAGTGCTACATGGAATTCAATTTGATTAATGAAAGGTTGAACAACAGAAAAAAACAACAGCACTGTGTCCACTGTGGAGAGTTCTCCCCACCTCACGCTCTGTGCTGGCAGACTTTGTGCTGATCCTTGCAGTATAAGTTGATGTGCAAATTGCCTGACAACTGTAAAACCAAGCCAAATCGAAGCGGCAGCCAGAGGAGGAAGCCAGGAAACAGTTGCAGCAACTGTCAAGTGAAAGAGGAAGGAAATGGAAGTGGCAATGGAAGTGGCAATGGAAGTGGAAGTGGAAGGCTTTTCCCATGCACAGACGACACATGCACAGGATTTACCGTTGCTGTTGTTCTTTGGGTTGGGAGGGAGAGGGAGGGGAGTGCTTTTGGCCATGATGACAAGCAACTTCTGTTCTCGCTCTCGCTCTCTCGCTTATCCCAGCTGGATTTATTGTGTGCATATGTGTCTCCCACTCCGGTTTCCCCGCTCTTCTCTGCATGTGTGGAGACAGCGACAGAGAGAGAGAGGAAGAGTCAAAAGGGACAAACCTTTTATGACAATTAAAACATAATTGACGGTCAACATTAATAAACCAAACGCACACCGAAAACAACAGGAAGACAAAAAAAGAAAAAGAAAAACAAAGAAGAGCATCAGCCACACACACACACACACACACATAGATGCAGATGCAGATGAGAAGGGATAAAGGCAAAGGGCAATACTTGTGTACACTGCAAGAAAAGCCAGCCCAGTGGCTGCTTCTTCGCCCTAGCTGTGAAACTTGAACGAACTTTTGGAGTGCAAACTGAGACTCATTTTGAGACTGAGTTGAAAGCTACAACTTCGTCATTTTGCATGTGAAATTGGGTTAGATATTGTAGGACTTTACCCTGTGCCCCTGTAATCAAAGGACAAGTGGCCCGTGGGTTTGGCGCCCCACTAATCCGCAACTACCCGTTCGGCATTTAGCAGGTGGAAACACCAGAGAGACCTTTTTTCGTTAGTTAAAAATTCTTTTTGGTGTTTGTGTCGCAAAAAAAAGCAAAAAGCAAAAGGCAAAAGGCAAAAGGCAAAACCAATGACTAAACAAACAAAATCATAGCAAAACGTGTAACGGCAAGCGAAAAGCGCAACCAAGGAGAGAGAGAGAGAGAGAGAGGGGAAGAAAAGCTGAGGGAGTAGAGTGTGGAGTGCGTTCTCTCTCTGACTCCACTTGAGGCAATTAAACGGGCTCGACACTCTCTCTCTCTCTCTCTGTGTTTTGGTGTTGTTTTTGCTTGTTTATTAATTTGTTTATTGGATTTTAAGTGATGGCAGAACAATGTAAAATAGCTAAATGAAACTTTGCTCACTTGCTGCTACCCATTGCCTATCGCTGCACTCTTCACGCCTTTCATGAGGGTAGGGAGAGAGCAAATTTGATGGCATTCCTTTTTTTCGGAGGCTGTCAAAAAGCGCACCAAACTATGCAACGGCGGTGCAAGCGGCTTAACTGTCCGCAATGCACCAAAAAGGCTCTCCGCCTCCGCCTCTGCCTCTGCTGCCGCTCTCTTCTCTCTGTGCGGTAAGAGGCGGGCGTGAAGTGGGTGGCGCTGGCGCTGGCGCTGTCACGTTGGTGCTTGTGTTTTTGTTGGCTTTCGAAAAGGGGAGACCGAGCCGCGTTTATGAAATTTTGAACAAAATTGAAATTACGCTAATTGTTTGGACTGTACCCCGAAAAATGTTTGGAGTGGGTGAGAGCGTGTGTGGGGTGTGGAGTGTGGAGTGTGCGGCAGGTACAAAAGCTAAAGCAGAAACAAAAACAATTAGCGAATTTGATGAGCAAATCCCCGTTGCACGAACACACGCGATGCCTGGGTTGGGGAGGGGGGAGAGGAGAGGAGGGGAGAGCTGCTGGTCCACTCACAACCTCGGCTTGTTGGTGCAGCTAATTAATAGACTTTTGTCCGTTGTCCGATTTCCATGGGTCTCAGGCTCTTCCACGGCTCTCTCCGTGCAGTCCGTGCACTCGCTTGTTTGTCCATCGCATTAGTCCGCCAATTCACAGTCCCGCCTATGCCTGCCTACGCCACCGACTATGCAATCGTATCCCTTTATCCACAACCCCTCCCGTGTCCGTGTGCGTGTCCGTTTCCTCCCTCGCCCGTGTCCAGTGTGTGTGTGTTGTTGTCCGTATCCGGGTGTCTGTTTGCTAATTAGTAAATCATAATTACTCACTCGCATTTCACGATTTGTAAGCTTTTCGAACAGTCCGAATACGTACACGGACACAGGACACGGACAGTGGACACTGGAGGGAAGCATGCGGGGCAGAGCCACGCACAAAACCAGCAACAATTTCCAATCCAATCCATCAGTTCATACCAAACAAAAAATATTTGGGTGCCCATTGCCATTCCTCTCAGGAGGTCTGTCTCTCTCTCTCTCTCTCAGGCCCACCCACCGATCAATGTGTCAACTTTAGTGCCATAGAAGAGCCCCTCGGAAAACGCGTTTTTCTAATTGCCAGCCATCGAAACGGACGGCTATTGCCATGTGCGGGGGGGAAGCGGAATGATGTCCACAGAGAGAATATTAACACTCAATTTCTCAGGAGTGGACACGGACAGAGGGACACGGACACTGCTCTCTCTCTCTCTCTCTCTCTGTGGCTTACAATTGTCACAATTGAAAGGGAATCGCTTATTCATCGAGTGTGTAATTGTTGCCAAGCATTTTCATTTTTCTTTTCACTGAAATATGTTTCAAAATGTAATATGAAATGCGGATCATACAGACCGAAAAGGGATCAAAACTTGTTTTCATTTATCGCAAAATAATATTCATTGTGTCTCTGCCCTGGAACATGTGCGGCCACTTGATGATTCCACGATGCAAATCAGAAAGCGACAGAGCAAGAGCCAAACTAATTACAAACTTAAACTGTCGAAAATGACTGCGGCCCCACAGTAGCACAAGAAGTGCAAGGAGCGAAGAGATAGAACACTAACAAAACGAGCCTAGAAAGCAGCAAATCAGCAGCCAAAGAGTCAACACACACACACACACACATAGCGAGCGAGAGAGAAAGAGAGCAAGAAGAGGCTTTTGCTTGCTTGCTAATTATGTGTGTTCCGACCCCCCCCCCCCCCCCCCCCCTCCTACTCGTTCTACGCTCTTTCTGCGATGCTCCTCTCTTGCTGCCATCTCTCCTTGGTCTGCTGTGGCATGCAGTGGCTTGGCTTTTGCTTGCATATGTAATTAAATTGCTCAATTAAAATTGCACACCCTTTTGATTATCGCTGGCGTACAGTTTGTATTCCTTCTCCTCGTGTCTCTCGCTCTGGCTGTGTGTGTAACTTTTATTAATCAGTGAAAATCGTTACCCAAAAAAAGAACACAACGTCAAGCAGCAGACGCACAAATTGCATACACAAATAGCGGGACTTGTGGAATACTCTTTCACCTGAACTGGTCATAAATACTCTTACGATCGAAATGATTAGGGATATAAATTGTGATGCAACAAGATTCCTAATTCAAAGATCATACCTGCTGATTCTCTTCTGCTTCGATGCTCGCATGCAACGGTGCTCTCTCTCTCTTCGCTCTGTCGCACGGCATACCCTGCACACATCCATCCCATGAGGCATAATGGAGGCGACGGGGGTGGGTGCCTGGGCCTTCCACAATCGAGTGAAAGATGAAACCGAAAGAGCCAGTGAAATGACGGCCGCAATTGCCCGAAATATAATTTTTGTTTCTCTTTTGGTTTTGGGTTTGCTGTTTTTTCTTTTGTTTCTTCAATTTTCTTTTGTGTGGGGCTCCCACGCTGAACGGGGAACGATGGTTGTCCGCTGTCCGCTATCCGCTCTCCGGTTTACACCCTGGAGTCCTGCTGCTGCTGCTGCTGCTGCTGCCGCTGCCTTTGCCGTTAAATCAACACCATTTCGTAAATTAAAAGTGGCAAAGTAAAGCGTTTTCCGCTGTCGTCGCTGGGCGACGACGCTCCGCCGTGTTCATATTAACTGTATTTACAATTATATGAACGCTCACCAGCTTCTTTTGCTCTTTCCCATTCTCTCTCGCTCTCTCTCTCTCTCTGTTTCTTTTGTTGAGCTTGCACCGTGCATGTGTGTGTGTGTGTGTCATGGATGTCATTTATGCATGCTCGTACCATAATTCCCGGCCATTTCCATCCATTCTTCGCTCCCTCCTGTCCGCCCTCTCAGTCACATGCTGCCTGCTGCTTGCTACCTGCTGCTGCCATCGCTCCGTCTGAATTCGCTTGCTCTTTGATGTTTGCACAAGTTGGCAGCATCTTCTGTTGGTTGCTGCCGCTGCCGCTGCCGCTGCTAGCGGGCACTGCTTTTGCTTTCGCTTACGCAAGTTCTTCTCTGCCAACAACAAATTCCCCATGGTGCTAATTAGCGGTTGTCCTTCGTCCTACGTCCAGTGCTGTTGCTGCTGCTGCTACCGCTCCAGATCCTGCTCCAGATCCTGCTCCAGCTCCTGCTCCAGCTCCTGCTGCGTCGTACTTTTGTGTGTACGTACAGTCTCGCGTATATTTTTTAATTGGCCGCACGCCAATCGTTGCGCTCTCTCTCTCTCTCGCTCTCTGTTCCTTTTTGTATGCCGTTATCTCTAAATTGAATGTTGTTTTATGGCAGATTTGATTGAATTTGGGCTTTTCGTTTTACTTTTCAGCGGTTTGTTGTGTGTGCCAATGGAATTGAGTGGGAAATGTGGGAGATAGAGAGAGAGAGAGAGTGCACGTTTTGTATCTTTAGTTAGTTATAGTATAGTTCCTAATAGAACTAGTTCCAATTTACAAGTGATTCAACTGGGATTTCCCTGGGAGGATTGCTTAATGAATGGACTCTAGCTTTGCCAGAGATTCGGTATTCTGATATGATATTATCTAAGACGAGAAAATTACTCTACTTGAACCCGAACCAGTTCATCTGAGAACGAACCAGCAGTGGAACTTACAACCCCATGGCCCAACCCCCCCCCCCCTGTTGTTATTGTTGCTCCTTTTGTGGCTGTTGCTTTCAATTGTCTAATTGAAAGTTAAATAAATTTTTGGTAACTTGTGCAGAAATTTTGTGCTGCTGCAGCAGAGATTCCTCGGGGAGTGCGAAGGAGTGGATGTGGGAGTGCAGGGAAGAGCGAGTCCAGGTTAATTTCTGTCTGTTGATATTTGCCGGGTGCCAAAACTATTTACCAAATGGTCCGAAATTTAATTGCGAGCATTACAATCCCCACGCACTGCTACGATTATTTCCCCAAACAAATGCAAATGAGCAGCTGAAGGATGCAATTGGATCTGGTCTTTCGGTCAACTATAATTGAAGGAGTATTATTTATTGGGTCAGAGAGGAACAGTAAGAAGATAGCCACACATGCACGTGCACGTTTGCTTTCCCACTCCCCTGATACCTTCTCCATTTCCAGCGCACATCCACATCCACAGCCCACGCCTCGCCACGCCACGCATAGACCGCCTCAATATTTACTCTTTGTACTTGCAAAAGAAATTGTACTAATGGAATTATTTCATTTTGGGTGGAGGCTGGCTGGGGGCAGAGCGTGAGTCCGGAACGGAACGGAGAAGACAGGCAGGGAGTGCAGAAAGAGAGAGAGAGAGAGAGAGAGGCAGTGGGGTATGCGTCGCGTTTCGTTTTGTTTTGTTTGTCGTTTTGATTTACTTTTGGTTTTTGATTTTTTTTTTCCTCTCTCTCCTTTCTCTCCTTTTTAGCTCGCATACCTCGCACTTCTTCGGGTATTTGGCTTACACAGATTGTAATAGTTGAAGAATTCTGACTAATTTTCAATAAGCTAATAATTATAGCTGAGAAATCTTCTTATTGCATTCACAATTGAAAATGAATGTTTGTAGTGCTTGTTGGATGTAACATCTATCCGCCTATTGCTCGTTTTGTTTATAGCAATCCAATTAATGGGCATCTTTTAGTCGACATATTCCCAGTGCGCTGACTGCTTCTTGGGGATTTTTCTTTGCATTTGCTGTGCAAATAGCGCAGTGTTCCACCACGTTGCCATGTTCCCACATTCCCACGTTCCACGTTGCGACTTGTGACGACTTTTTACCCGACTGCGTTTCATCTTTGCGCCTCTTCTCCCTGTCTCCTTACACCGCACAAATCAAAGAAGAAATCAAGGAAAAGTAACCTAACCAGCGGGAAGGGGAAACCCAAGACCAAGACCAAGACCAGACCAAGCGCATTCGCTGCCGATGCCACTGCGACTCTGCCCCACTCTGTCGCTGCTTCTGCCAGCATCGCCAGTTGAGGAAAACTTTTTTGTTTTCCTTTGGGGGCGTTTCAAATAATTTTTTGACTGATTGAATTATTAATAAAATTGAACGAAATGCAAAGAGATTCAAGCCGATGATGATGATGCTGGCTGGTCCTGCTTCTGGTCAACAAAAAGCAGAACACGAAAAAGCGGAAAAGCTGAAATTTATATCACAATTTTTGCTTGTTTTCGTTTTCGTTTTTGTTTCTTTTTTGTTTCTTTTTTTGTGTGTTATTATTTGATTGAATTGCCTTTAAATGGCAGGTTGGTGGTAGCCCCCGCCCTGAAATAAGTAGTGTGTGGCGCGGGAGGTGGGCAGACTGCGGTGGACTGTTGTAGGTCACATTTAATTAACACAAATGCCCATTAATATGCATTAATTACTACTTTTTTTGGTCGGTGTAAACCTCCCAACAAACAAGCAGAGGCAGGACTCTCTCTCTCAAGAAAAGACACCAAAACAGAACCCAAAAGTGACGCACTCTGCGCACCGCGCTCTGTCCCCGTTGTGTCCTTTTGTTGGTTTTGTTTTGCTTTTTGCTGCTCGGCCATCTGCAAAGTGCATAAAATATTTACAGAATATTTTTAAATCAAAATTAAATAATAAACAAAGAGATGTAAACGAAAACGAGGTCCTTCTGCTCGCTGGCCGAAGCGAAACCCCGAAACCACTGAACCACTGAACGACCAGCCACCAGCTCGCTCCGCACTCCCGCTCCCCAATGACAGCCCAATCAAGCGACCAATAGCCATTGCCTTTTTTATTAATTAATTTATTTGGTGTTTCCCGTCCAGTCCCCCGTTCCAGTTGCAGTCCGGGGGCCAGCTGCATGCTGATGTGAATGATGTCCCCTCCCTGGCATTTCAATTCATTTTTATTACGAATATTATTTTAATTGGAATACCCTGCATTGGGCACATCCTTTTGGGGATTCCTCCAGGCACTGTTTGTGTGTGTGTGTGTGTGTGTGTTTTTAGAGGGTATCCAACAGTCGCATTGTGTTAGCTTCTTGCCCAAATTCAATTGCTTACATTTCCATTTTGTTGCTTTCGTTTTGCTTTTTGTTAAACTCTTTATTTTGTTGATCTCTTTTCGGTTGTGTTGCTGTTGCTGTTGCTGTTACTTTTATTAATATTAAATATTTATTTTGTGATTTTTGTATTTAATTTGCAATCTATACTCGACTCGTAGACTCGTAATTGCAATTTGCAATTGGATTGAGGCTGCTGCTCCTCTTTCGCCATAAAAAGTGTTGCCAACTCGCGCTCTCTCTCTCTCTCTTTCTCCCTCTGTCACTTGCCAACTGGTCGTTTCCTTTTTTCGCCAAATTGAAATCGTTTTTCGAGTGAGGTCGTCTTCCCCCTTCATTTTGGCCCACTCCCCGCTCTCCGATCAGCGCAACAATCAAAATTAAAATGAGTGGCTTATTAAAATTTTAACGCTCAAAAAGCATTTTTACTTGCGTTTATTTTTCGCTTGCTGCTTGGTACACAGTGAAAGAGAGAGAGCGAGAGAGAGAGAGAGCACTGGCGCTGGGGTGGGACTTGGCTACTTTGATGTATTTTCATATTCCGCTGAGACTCGCGAGCCACGCAATGGGTGGAATGAGTGGAAGTGGAAGTGTAAGCAGGGAGAGGGGAGTAGGCAGCCGAAATGGCAATGGCTCTCCCTCTCCCTGTCTCTCTGTTTGGTCAGCATTCACCGTTGTATCTCTGACATTTTGAAACGCTGATTGATTTTACTTATAGTCAGAGTCTTCCTTCCATTCGCATTCGCATTTTCAATTCCCATTCCCAATCCCATTCCCTCCCCAAAGTGCCCTTTTAATTACATTGATTTTCCTTAAATGCCACAATTGTTCTCATCCTCTCTCCCGTCTCGCGTCTCGCTGCTTTATTTGCAAATCATTAAAATTGTAAAATTATTACGAGTAAAATGGCAAAAACAGAAACTAAGACAAACACAAATCTGTTTGGCACTCAGTCAAGATTGAAGATTCCCGCCACTCTGCCGGTTGATGGTTGATGGTTGATGGTTGGCCATCCTCGAATAATTGAATGTAAATTGAGAAGCCTCGAAGGAGGAAGGTTCTAAGTTTTGTTTAACTAACATCGAAATATTACACTTTCCTTGCACTTGTTGCCAATTGAAATGTAAGCGACATTTGATTGATTTTTCTCTTGCGAAATTTCAAACGTTAGCCTGGAAATAATTGCCAAATTCCCTTGCTCTCTGATCAACAGCTGAAATACTGTTCTGTTTCCCATTTGTTTCACTCTCCAGCTCTGGCTCTCGCTCTCGCTCTCGCTCTCTTTTTGCTTATTACAGTTGCTTCCCACTTGCTGCGCTCTTGCCACTGTTCTCTCTTCCACTTTGCGTTGGGATTCGCAACTTCTACGCTCAGACACAATCTTTGGTGTCTGCAATCGACTCTTAGCTTTCACTTCCATCTATTCGCTTAGCCATTTATTAATCCCAATGTGACTCCATGTTCCTCTTTCCATTTCATTCCTCTCTCCCCCGTTTTAAAATATTCAATTGGCTGCCTGCTGCCTGCTGCCTGCTGCTGCTCATTATTTGTTAAGTGGCTTAATGAAAGCATCTCTCCCACTCCCACTCCCACTGGCACTACCACTCCACCTCGAGCTCTCCTCTTCTGACCATTTGCCTTTAATTAAATCGCATTTTGTAATGTGTTTGCATAACTTTTGCTTACCCTCTTTTCTCTCTGTTCTCTCTGTAGATAAACTGGCCAACTGTTTTGTGTGCAAGGCGGAGGCTTGTCCAAGGACGCGTCCACTGAAGAAGGGACGCGGCCAGCAGTATGGCATACCGGATGAGTCGATACCGGCGGGCGCGCGGGTGTGCAACAGCTGCCAGTGCAAATCGGTGCGGAACCGCTACCCGAACTGTCCATTGTCCACGTGCCCCAATCCCAAGGATCGGGCCCAGCGGCTGCGCAACATACCGTCGCGTCTGTTCGAGCTGGCGCCCGAGTTGCGGGATCCGGTGATGGCCGAGTTCCAGATACCGCCCCATGCCACGCGCTGCTGCTCCGCCTGCCTCATGCGCATTCGCCGTAAGCTCGATCCTCAGCTGAATCTCACGGACGCTGCCGGCGGTGGGGGCAGCGGCGGCGATGAGACAGATGTCAGCACCTCGTCCTGCGACGAGCGGGAGCCTGGCGGCTCGGACACCGCCTCCGTGGAGAGTCCCGAGAATCTGCAGCGACACAAACCTTTGACCCTGACCAAGCAGCAACAGCAGCAGCAGCAGCAGCAGCATCAGTTGGGTATACAGTTGCCACAGCCACCGCCACCAGTGCCCCAGCAGCTGCAGGATTCACACCAGCAGGAGCAGCAGCAGCTCATGCATCTGCGGCAACAGCAGCAGCAACTCCTTCACCAGCAACAGCAACAGCAACAGCAGCAGAAACCCTCGTCAGTGGGGATGCGCGGCATGGCCGAACTGCCGCTCATCATAACACCCACGCGAATGAGCTCCAAGTCATCGGGAGCGGACAATGAGCGGCTGCTGCCACCGGCTGCCGGACAGGCGCCCAAGAAGCAAAAGACCAGCGAGGAGTACGACTCCTCGGCCACGGAGACGGCTGACGAGGAGAATGAGAACTCGCCGGCCAATCGGCAGAGCCCCAAGGTGCTGTTCAATGCGGCCCATGCCCACGGACACGGACACGGACATGTACACGGACACGGTCACGGACACGGACACGGACATCCGCATGCCCATGGCCACGGGCACGGGCACAGCCATGCGCACGGCCACGGACATGGACACGGTCATGGCAGCAACAACGTCGGCGGATTGCAGCCACCAAATGCCGCCGGGGGAGTGGGCGTGGTAATGGGAGGAGTGCCGCCTGGCATGGCTCCCAACATGGCAGTTGGCGGACAGCAGCAGCAGCAGCAGCAGCCGCCACCCATGAATGGACCCATCAGCATGCGCCGCGAGGCAGTCAACAATGTGCAGGATTGTGTCTTCTCCGTGATAGAGCGATCGCTGAAGAAGGTCCCAGAACGCAAGCAATCCTCGCAGCAGCAGCAGCAGCAGCAGCAGCAGCAATCCTCGACAGCTGGCGGTATGGCAACCAGCCAGCAGCAACAGCAATCCGCTCAGCAGCAGCCTCCACCCTCGCAGCATCCAAACAACTTGGAGCGCAAGGAGTTGACCATTGTCCGGGAATATCGACAGGATGGGAATGCGGCTCTACTCAAGCAGCAGCAGGCGGTGTCCAGCGGCCTGCCACATGGCACCTCCGTGCAGAAGCTGCCGTCGCGTCCAGCGGCTGTGCCACCGCCCTCATCCTTGAGCAGCAGCAGCAGCAGCGGCGGCAATGGCGGCGGCACCAACAGCAGCAGCAGCAGCAGCAACAGCAGCAGCGGCGGCGGCGGCGGCGGCGGCGGCGGCGACAATCTGGCCACCCTTTCCGTCGTGAACTCTGCCCATTTGGGGGGTGTCGTCGGCGGTGTGGGTCCGCTGACACATCCCGGACTTATAGGCCATCCAGTGGCCACCACTGTCGGGGACAAGGCCACCATTACGCCCGTCGTGAAGAGCGGAATGGGTGCTGGGTCCAAGTCCAGCCACTCGGCACCGCCGCCACCCGAGACGATCATCTACAATGTGCCGACCAGCCATGGGCCGCCACCCACCCATCCGCAGCGGGGAGTGCCGCCGCCGAGCCAGCAGGTGTCCGATTCGGAGCCGCAAACACTCGATCTGAGCATCAAGAAGACGCCCAGGGACAGGGACAGAGATAGGGACAGGGACAGGGACGGTCACTCGCCCCACACGGGACCTGGCGGATCGGGTGGCTCTGGTGGTCCCGGCGCTGGCTCGGAGCGTCACCTCGTGCCGCCGCCCTCCATGTCCAGCACCATGAAGCACATTGTCCGCTCCACGGCCATGTATCGCGGCGAGGCTGTCTCCGTGCCCAGCCTGGCCACGGCCGGCTCCTACATGTACCAGCAGCCGCACGGCCCGCTCAAGGTAACGGGCGGCCTCGGCGTGGGACCACTGGCCGGCACCGGGCCCGGCACGGGCAGCTCCATCTATGTCCAGCCCGTACCCGTACCTGTACCCATCTCCATCGGCCAGGGACAGATGCCGCCGCGCTCCAGCCAGCCGCCGCCGCCAGCCCAGCCGCAGCATCAGTCCCAGCCACTGAGCAGCGGTCGCGTGTCCTCGAAGGTGCAGCCCAAGCTGAGTCCGCAGCAGGCGCATCACTTGCATCCAGCACATGCCCAGCACGGACCACATGGACCACCCCATCCGTCGCACCATCCAGCGCACCCCTCACACGCCTCGCCCTCCCAGCAGCAGCAGCAGCAGCAGCAGCAGCAGTTGCTGGTCAAGAGCGGCTCCATCACGCACGGAACGCCGGCAAATAGCGCCCAGCAGCAGATAATTGTGCACGCGGCGACCTCCTCCTCGATGCTCAGTCCCAAATTCGAGAGCATGGTGCGGCAGACGCCGCCGGGCGTGGTGTGTCCGCCGGACAGCGGCAAGCATGGCTCCATCACGCAGGGCACGCCGCTCCATCTGCCGCAGCATCATCTGGACAGCAAGCGGGCGTACGATTTCTACAAGAGCTCGCAGCGCCACAGTCCCGCACAGGCGGGGCCTGGCTCTGGGCCGGGTGGGCCCGTGCCCGGGCAGCTGCCGCCACCGCCGCAGCAGTCCTCGCCGCAGGCGCCACCGCCGCAGGGCTACGGCGTCTGCGTGGGCTCGCCCTATGCGCGCTCACCCTTCGGCAGCGTCGTGGAGCAGGCACCGGTGCTGAGCACGCGCCAGATTGTGACGCACGACTACATCACCTCGCAGCAGATGCAGGGGCAGCAGCAGCAGCAGCGCAATGTGTCCCGTGGCAGCGCCAGCGACAAGGACAAGGAGTCACCGTCGCCGCGCAACAGCGTGGGCAGCAGCAGCGGCGGCGGCTTTGCCTACGACAAGGAGCCAACGCCGCGCGGCAGGCCCGAGTACTCGAGTCGCGCCTCCCCAGCCGATCATGCCAACAGGTGAGTGTGTCTCCACAGACGAAGAAACTGTAGCTAATCTCTGCTTTGCAGCACTCCCAGTCCGCATCGCACGCCACCGCCGCAGCGTCAGGGCGTCATACAGCGCCACAACACGGGCTCCAAGCCACCATCGCCTGCGGCACCGCCGCGCATGCACATCGTGACGCCGTATCAGTATCCGCCAGGTGAGCTCCACGCAGCCGATCATCGCTTGCAGCCACTAATCCAATCCAATCCAATCCAATCTCTCTCCGCCAGCTGGCCACGATGCTTTGGCCTCGTTTGTGGATGTGGCCGTGCAGCAGCCGCAGCTGCCGGTGCCCTCGCAGAAGGGCGATAAATCGCCGGGCTCCTCGCAGCCGGGCGGCGGTGGAGGAGCACCAGGTCCGGGCAATCCACATGCCGGACCACCGGCACCGCCGCCACATGCGGTGGCCGTTTCGCAGGTGCCGCCAGCGGCACACCACGAAATGCGCTACCGCGACCTGGCCATGCACCATCAGCAAATGGCCGCAGTGGTGGCCGTGCACCAGCAGCAGTTGGTCCAGCACCAGCAGTATCGCCAGCACATGAACGCCATGCACCTGCAGCGCAGTGCGCGCGACCAGCGGCAGCAGCTGCAGCAGCACAACCATGCCATCGAGCGGGACCGGGAGCTGCTGCAGAACCAGGAGCGAATGCATCGCGAGAGGGATCGCGAGCGAGAGCGCGAACGGGAGCGCGAGCGCGAACGAGAGCGCGAACGAGAGCGAGAGCGGGAGCGGGAGCGGGAGCGAGAGCGCCGCGAGCAGGACAGGGAACGGCGCGTGGTGGCCGAGGAGCGGGAGCGCCGCATGGAGCGGGATCGCATATTCGCCAGCGGTGTTGTCAGTGCACCCGGACCCGGTGGCCCACCGCCGCCGGGACATTACATACGAGCGCCAGTGCCCGAGACGGGACCACCACGATCCATCCCAGATCGGGAGCGAGAGTAAGGGAGAGAACCCAGGGGGAGAGCACTGTGAATCTGTTTGCTAATTGGCATTGCATTCTTTTCTATGATTTGCAGATATTATCGTCCGCCGCCACATGCCAGCCAGCCGACAGAGGACACGCCCGGACAGCTGAGTGCCCAGAGCCTGATCGATGCCATCATCAAGCACGAGATAAGCCGCACCAATGACGCCACCGGTGGCACGGGTCGCGAGTTTCCACGCCCCTCATTCGTAAGTCAACCCAAAGCTGAAGTCAATTGAAAGTTCAGGGAGAAACTTGGTCCCGAACTAACAGCAACTTCTTCTGCCCAATCCACAGCAATTTCATCGCCAGCCGCTGGAGCTGGCAGCGGAGAACAATGGCAAAGCGAACTCCCAGTCACCGAATGTCATCAACATAGACCTGGATCAGGAGCGCCTCTCGGCAGCCGCTGCCGCAGCCACCGCTGCGATCCAACAGCAACAGCAGCAGCAGCAGCAGCAGCAGCAGCAGCAGGGTCCTCCGCCACAGCAGCAGCAGCAGCAGCAGCAGCAGCAGCAGTCGAGTCAGTCGAGATCCGTGCATGGATCGATGCGCGGACAGCCGCACACGCCCACATCCCAGGCGCAGGGCCCTGGCCCGGCACCCAGTCCACAGCAGATACACACCAAGAGCATCACCTTCGGGGAGCTGACCGATTCGATAATCACCAACGATTACGTCTCCAATCCGCACATGCGACCCACGCCGCCCTTTATGACCTACATGGAGGGTCCGCCGCAGGCGATGTTGCCGCCAGATCGCTGGAAGCAGAATCGACGCATGCAGCACAAGGCCGAGGAGGCGAAGCATCAGGCGCAGCAGCAGCAGCAACAGCAGCAGCAGCAGCAGCAGCAGCATCACCACCAGCAGCAGCAGCAGCAGCACCAACAGCAACAGCAGCAACACCACCAGCAACAGCAGCAGCAAGGCATGCCCGTTGGCGGAGCACCCAGTGTGGGTCCAGGCTCAGCCGGTGGTCCGCCTGGGGGCAGGGCAAACACGCCCGAAGATGGACGCAACATTATCCGCATGCCGCAGGCGGTCAGTCCACGCAAGTACGCCCACGAGCTGATGCTCCATCAGGCGGCTGTGGTGGCCGCGGCTGGCGTGGAGCCCGGCCACTACTTCCTGCCCGGGCCCGGGTCGGTGGTGGGGCGCGTTGGCGTTCCGCCGCCACCCGATCAGCGTGTGCCGGGCGGAGGCGGTGCCGGCGGCTCGGTGACGACCATCGACAACTACGTGAAGAATCGCATCGCGGAGGTGATGCGCGACGACATCTATGCCAAGAACCGCATCGTGGAGGTGCGCTCGGACGATGATCCCGGCGATCTGGTGGCCCAGTCGCATGCAGCCGCAGCAGCGCACGCCGCACACATGGCCCACGCGGCAGCCGTGGAGCACCAGCAGCAGCAGCAGCAGCAACGCAGCAAGGATGCCCAGCAGCAGCAGCAGCAGCAGCAGCCGCCATCGCATGAGATTAGCGTGTCCCGGAAGACGCCCAACCAGTACGAGGTGGTCGATGGCAGCGGACGCCGCTCGGGCGGTGCTGGCTCCAACAGCCACCATCCGTCGGCGTACCATCCGCCACCGCCGGCCTTTGCGGCCAGCACCTACACCTACCCGTTCAGTGCATTGACCGTGCCCAGCGCTGCGGGCGGGCTGCCACCGCCGCCGCAGGCCATGCAGCTGGCGCACCAGCCAGCGCCGCCCAGCCACCTGAGCGCCAAAGCCAAGGCGGCGCACGCCCTGAGCGAGCTTGGGGGCGCGGGCGGGGGCGTCAGTCTAGTGGTGGGCGGCGGCGGAGCCGGCCTCGGACCTGGTGGCGTGGGTGGCCCGGGGGGCGGTGGCGGTGGCGGTGTCGGCGTCGGCGGACAGGGAGGCGGCTCCCTCAGTGCCAGCGTCTCATCGGCCGCTGCAGCGGCAGCGGCAGCAGCAGCAGCGGCCAGCGAGCCGAAGCCTCTGCTGTCGTCCAAGTACGAGGCGCTCAGCGACGAAGATTAGTTGTGACTGCAGGCGTCGTCGTCGGGTCTACGACATCTGACGGCAGCAGCGACGGCGCCTCCAGCAGCAGCATCAGCAGCAGCAGCAGCAGCGGCCGCGGCAGCGGCAGTCAATCCCCTCAGCCCGCTGAGCCTGGTCTACGGCTACGGCTATCGACGCCACCATCCGCCCGTGCCGCCGGCGCACACTCATCCGCACGCGCTGCCGCTACCGCTCCCGCTCACACATCAGCATTCGCATCCGCATGCCCAGCAGCTGCCGCTCCCGCTGGCCCTAACGACGACGCATCAGCAGGCATCGCCGCGACATCACTACCAGCCGACGGCGCTACCACCACCACTGCAGTCGCAGCAGCAGTCGCAGCAGCAGCAGCAGCAGCAGCAACATCATCATCACCAGCAGCAGCAGCAGCAGGCGGCACAGGAGGCGGCGCAGCGAGCGCATCAGCAAGCGGCGTTGGCGGCGCAGGAAGTGGCGCAGCAGCGAGCGGCGCAGCAGCGGGCGCTGTACTATGCGAGCGAGCATTATGCGGCCAGCGGCGGTGGCAGCGCTGCGGGCGGCGGTAATCCAGGCTACTACTGACACCAGCAAGATCGTATGTAAGCGATACCCTAAACGTAACGGAATGCACACCAACACCAACACACACGCGCGACTGAGAAAGAGAAATTGTAAAAAGTAAAACACAGCAGCAGCAGCAGCAGCAGAGAGAGAGTGTAAACACAGAGAGCGAGAGAGTGAGCAAGCTGGAGGAACACACACACAGAGCACACACATGCGCACGCCCACTGTGAGTGCAGTTAGAATGAGCAGCAAAAGCGAAGAGAAGAATTTGAGTGGGAAATCGAAAATTGTACATTTACTTTGACATTTATTTAAGCCTGAAGCAAAAGATTGGACGAAATTACAAATGAAATTTGTGCCCCCCCACCTCACACCACACACCACACGCCACACACCACACACCCCACTGTGCACCCATTGAGAGACAGAAGCAGACCTGCTGCTGCTGCTGCTCCTGCAACTCTTGGGTTACCCCAATCACAATCCCAATTCCAATTCCAATCCCATTCTCT